>NC_139475.1:15467500-15472500 GCF_057233095.1 Heloderma suspectum
TAAGGGTTTGGGTTAGGGTTAGGGCTAGGGTGAGGTTTAGGGTTAGGGTTAGGTTTAGGGTTAGTTCTAGGGTTAGGGTTATCGTTAGGGTGACGCTTTGGGCTAGGGTTAGGGTTAGGGTTAGGGTTAGGTTTAGGGTTAGGGTTAGGGTTCGGGCTAGGGCTAGGGTTAGGGCTAGGGTTAGGGCTAGGGCTACGGATAGGGCTAGGGTAAGGTCTAGGGTTAGGGCTAGGGCTGGGGTTGGGGTTGAGGTTAGGGTTAGGGTTACGGTTGGGGTTGTGGTTGCTGTCGTGTTGTGGTTGGGGTTGGGGTTAGGGTTTGAGTTTGGGTTCGGGTTCCGGATAGGGTTAGAATTAGTGTTAGGGTTAGGGTTAGGGCTAGGGCTAGGGTTAGGGGTAGGCTTAGGTTTAGGGATACGGTTTGGATTAGGGTTAGGGTTAGGGCTAGGGTTTGGGTTAGGGTTAGGGTTAGGATTAGGGCTAGGGCTAGTGTTAGCGCTAGGGCTAGGGCTAGGGTAACGGTTAGGACATGCGTTAGAGCTAGAGTTAGGGCTAGCGTTAGGGTTCAGGTTCAGTTTAGGGTTACAGTTTGAGTTTGGGGTAGGGGTAGGGTAGGGCTAGGGCTAGGGTTAGGGCTAGGCCTAGGGTTAGAATTAGGGCTAAGGTTAGGTTTAGGCTTAGGCTTAGCGTTAGGGTTAATGCTAGGGTTACGTTTAGGGTTAGTGATAGGGTTAGGTTTAGGGCTCGGGTTAGGGTTAGGGTTACTGTTACGGTTAGTGTTTGGGTTAGGGTTAGGGTTAGTGGTAGGGGTTGGGTTAGGGTTAGGGCTAGGGTCAGGGTTTGGGCTAGGGTTAGGGTTATGGTAAGTGAGAGGGCTAGGGCTAAGCCTAGGGTAAGGGTCAGGGTTAGGGTTAGGGATACTGTTTGGGTTAGGGTTAGGGTTACGGTTAGGGTTAGGGTTAGGGTTGGGGTTAGGGTTAGGGTTAGGGTTATGGTTAGGGTTAGGGTTAGGGCTAGGGTTATCATTAGAATTAGGGCTAGGGTTAGTGTTAGGGTTAGGTTTATGATTATGGTTAGGGTTTTGGTTAGGTTTAGTGGTAGGCTTTGGGTTAGGGTTAGGGCTAGGGTTTGGGTTAGGGTTTGGGTTAGGGTTAGGGTTAGGATTAGGGCTAGGGCTAGTCTTAGGGCTAGGGCTAGGGCTAGGGTAACGGTTAGGACATGCGTTAGAGCTAGAGTTAGGGCTAGCGTTAGGGTTCAGGTTCAGTTTAGGGTTACAGTTTGAGTTATGGGTAGGGGTAGGGTAGGGCTAGGGCTAGGGTTAGGGCTGGGCCTAGGGTTAGAATTAGGGCTAAGGTTAGGTTTAGGGTTAGGGTTAGCGTTAGGGTTAGCGCTAGGGTAACGTTTAGGGTTAGGGATAGGGTTAGGTTTAGGGCTCGGGTTAGGGTTAGGGTTACGGTTATGGTTAGGGTTTGGGTTAGGGTTAGGGTTAGTGGTAGGGGTTGGGTTAGGGTTAGGGCTAGGGTCAGGGTTGGGGCTAGGGTTAGGGTTAGGGTTATTGTAAGTGAGAGCGTTAGGGCTAAGCCTAGGGTTATGCTTAGGGTTAGGGATACTGTTTGGGTTAGGGTTAGGGTTAGGGTAAGGGTTTGGGTTAGGGTTAGGGCTAGGGTGAGGTTTAGGGTTAGGGTTAGGTTTAGGGTTAGTTCTAGGGTTAGGGTTATCGTTAGGGTGACGCTTTGGGCTAGGTTTAGGGTTAGGGTTAGGGTTAGGTTTAGGGTTAGGGTTAGGGTTCGGGCTAGGGCTAGGGTTAGGGCTAGGGCTAGGGCTACGGATAGGGCTAGGGTAAGGTCTAGGGTTAGGGCTAGGGCTGGGGTTGGGGTTGAGGTTAGGGTTAGGGTTACGGTTGGGGTTGTGGTTGCTGTCGTGTTGTGGTTGGGGTTGGGGTTAGGGTTTGAGTTTGGGTTCGGGTTCCGGACAGGGTTAGAATTAGTGTTAGGGTTAGGGTTAGGGCTAGGGCTAGGGTTAGGGGTAGGCTTAGGTTTAGGGATACGGTTTGGATTAGGGTTAGGGTTAGGGCTAGGGTTTGGGTTAGGGTTAGGGTTAGGATTAGGGCTAGGGCTAGTGTTAGCGCTAGGGCTAGGGCTAGGGTAACGGTTAGGACATGCGTTAGAGCTAGAGTTAGGGCTAGCGTTAGGGTTCAGGTTCAGTTTAGGGTTACAGTTTGAGTTAGGGGTAGGGGTAGGGTAGGGCTAGGGCTAGGGTTAGGGCTAGGCCTAGGGTTAGAATTAGGGCTAAGGTTAGGTTTAGGCTTAGGCTTAGCGTTAGGGTTAATGCTAGGGTTACGTTTAGGGTTAGTGATAGGGTTAGGTTTAGGGCTCGGGTTAGGGTTAGGGTTACTGTTACGGTTAGTGTTTGGGTTAGGTTTAGGGTTAGTGGTAGGGGTTGGGTTAGGGTTAGGGCTAGGGTCAGGGTTTGGGCTAGGGTTAGGGTTAGGTTTATGGTAAGTGAGAGGGCTAGGGCTAAGCCTAGGGTAAGGGTCAGGGTTAGGGTTAGGGATACTGTTTGGGTTAGGGTTAGGGTTATGGTTAGGGTTAGGGTTAGGTTTAGGGTTAGGGTTAGGGTTAGGGTTAGGGTTAGGGTTAGGGCTAGGGTTATCATTAGGGTTAGGGCTAGGGTTAGGGTTAGGGTTAGGTTTATGATTATGGTTAGGGTTTTGGTTAGGTTTATTGGTAGGCTTTGGGTTAGGGTTAGGGCTAGGGTTTGGGTTAGGGTTTGGGTTAGGGTTAGGGTTAGGGTTAGGGCTAGGGCTAATCTTAGGGCTAGGGCTAGGGCTAGGGTAACGGTTAGGACATGCGTTAGAGCTAGAGTTAGGGCTAGCGTTAGGGTTCAGGTTCAGTTTAGGGTTACAGTTTGAGTTAGGGGTAGGGGTAGGGTAGGGCTAGGGCTAGGGTTAGGGCTAGGCCTAGGGTTAGAATTAGGGCTAAGGTTAGGTTTAGGGTTAGGGTTAGCGTTAGGGTTAGCGCTAGGGTTACGTTTAGGGTTAGGGATAGGGTTAGGTTTAGGGCTCGGGTTAGGGTTAGGGTTACGGTTATGGTTAGGGTTTGGGTTAGGGTTAGGGTTAGTGGTAGGGGTTGGGTTAGGGTTAGGGCTAGGGTCAGGGTTGGGGCTAGGGTTAGTGTTAGGGTTATTGTAAGTGAGAGGGTTAGTGCTAAGCCTAGGGTTATGCTTAGGGTTAGGGATACTGTTTGGGTTAGGGTTAGGGTTAGGGTTAGGGTAAGGGTTTGGGTTAGGGTTAGGGCTTGGGTGAGGTTTAGGGTTAGGGTTAGGGTCAGTTCTAGGGTTAGGGTTATCGTTAGGGTGACGCTTTGGGCTAGGGTTAGGGTTAGGGTTAGGTTTAGGGTTAGGGTTAGGGTTCGGGCTAGGGTTAGGTTTTGGGCTAGGATTAGGGTTAGGGTTACAGTTAGTGAGAGGGTTAGGGCTAAGGCTAGGGTTAGGGTGAGATTTAGGTTTAGGGATATGGTTTTTTGTTAGGGTTAGGGTTATGGTTAGCGTTGAGATTAGGGTTAGGGCTAGGGTTAGGTCGAGGTTTAGGGTTAGGTTTAGGGTTAGGGTTAGGGTTCGGGCTAGGGCTAGGGTTAGGGCTAGGGCTAGGGCTACGGATAGGGCTAGGGTAAGGTCTAGGGTTAGGGCTAGGGCTAGGGTAAGGGTTAGGGCTAGGGTTAGAACTAGAGCTAGGGCTAGGATTAGGGTTAGGGTTACAGTTAGTGAGAGGGTTAGGGCTAAGGCTAGTGTTAGGGTGAGATTTAGGTTTAGGGATATGGTTTTTTGTTAGGGTTAGGGTTATGGTTAGCATTAGGATTAGGGTTAGGGCGAGGGTTAGGTCGAGGGTTAGGGTTAGGGCTAGGGTTAGGGTTAGGGTTAGGGTCAGGGTTAAGGTTAGGGTTAGGGTTAGGGTTAGGGTTAGGGTTAGGGTTAGGGTTAGGGCTGGGGTTGGGGTTGAGGTTAGGGTTAGGGTTACGGTTGGGGTTGTGGTTGGTGTCGTGTTGTGGTTGGGGTTGGGGTTAGGGTTTGAGTTTGGGTTCGGGTTCCGGATAGGGTTAGAATTAGTGTTAGGGTTAGGGTTAGGGCTAGGGCTAGGGTTAGGGGTATGCTTAGGTTTAGGGATACGGTTTGGATTAGGGTTAGGGTTAGGGCTAGGGTTTGGGTAAGGGTTAGGGTTAGGATTAGCATTTGGGTTAGGGCTGGCATTAGCGTTAGCATTAGAGTTAGGTTTAGGTTTAGGGTTAGGGTTAGGGTTAGGGTTAGGGTTAGGGCTAGGGCTAGGGCTACGGTTAGGGCTTGCGTCATGTCTAGGGTTAGGGTTCAGTGAGGTTTAGGGTTAGGAGTAGAGTTAGGGTTAGGGTGAGGGCTAGGTTTAGGGTGAGGGTTAGTTTTAGGGTTAGGGTTAGGGCTAGGATTATCATTAGGGTTAGGGCTGGGGTTAGGGTTAGGTTTATGATTATGGTTAGGGTTTTGGTTAGGTTTAGTGGTAGGCTTTGGGTTAGGGTTAGGGCTCGGGTTTGGGTTAGGGTTAAAGTTAGAGTTAGGGTTAGGGTTAGGGTTTGGGTTAGGGTTAGGGTTAAGGTTAGAGTTAGGGTTAGGGTTAGGGTTTGTGTTAGGGTTAGGGTTAGTGTTCGGGCTAGGGCTAGGGTTACTGCTAGGGCTACAGTTAGGGCTAAGGTTAGGGCTAGGGTTAGGGCTAGGGTTAGGGCTTGGGTTAGGGTTAGGGCTAGGGCTAGGGCTAGGGCTAGGGCAAGGGTTAGGCAAGGGCTATGGTTAGGGTTAGGGTTAGGGTTAGGGTTAGGGTAAGGGTTAGGGTTAGGGTTAGGGTTAGGGTTAGGGTTAGGGTGAGGGTTAGGGCTAGGGCTAGGGCTCGGGCAAGGGTTAGGGCAAGGGCTATGCTTAGAGTTAGAGTTAGGGTTAGGGTTAGGGTTGGGGTTAGGGTGAGGGTCAGGGCTAGTGTTA
>NC_139475.1:15482500-15485000 GCF_057233095.1 Heloderma suspectum
GCCTAGGGTTAGAATTAGGGCTAAGGTTAGGTTTAGGGTTAGGGTTAGCGTTAGGGTTAGCGCTAGGGTAACGTTTAGGGTTAGGGATAGGGTTAGGTTTAGGGCTCGGGTTAGGGTTAGGGTTACGGTTATGGTTAGGGTTTGGGTTAGGGTTCGGGTTAGTGGTAGGGGTTGGGTTAGGGTTAGGGCTAGGGTCAGGGTTGGGGCTAGGGTTAGGGTTAGGCTTATTGTAAGTGAGAGCGTTAGGGCTAAGCCTAGGGTTATGCTTAGGGTTAGGGATACTGTTTGGGTTAGGGTTAGGGTTAGGGTAAGGGTTTGGGTTAGGGTTAGGGCTAGGGTGAGGTTTAGGGTTAGGGTTAGGTTTAGGGTTAGTTCTAGGGTTAGGGTTATCGTTAGGGTGACGCTTTGGGCTAGGGTTAGGGTTAGGGTTAGGGTTAGGTTTAGGGTTAGGGTTAGGGTTCGGGCTAGGGCTAGGGTTAGGGCTAGGGCTAGGGCTACGGATAGGGCTAGGGTAAGGTCTAGGGTTAGGGCTAGGGCTGGGGTTGGGGTTGAGGTTAGGGTTAGGGTTACGGTTGGGGTTGTGGTTGCTGTCGTGTTGTGGTTGGGGTTGGGGTTAGGGTTTGAGTTTGGGTTCGGGTTCCGGACAGGGTTAGAATTAGTGTTAGGGTTAGGGTTAGCGCTAGGGTTACGTTTAGGGTTAGGGATAGCGTTAGGTTTAGGGCTCGGGTTAGGGTTAGGGTTACGGTTATGGTTAGGGTTTGGGTTAGGGTTAGGGTTAGTGGTAGGGGTTGGGTTAGGGTTAGGGCTAGGGTCAGGGTTGGGGCTAGGGTTAGGGTTAGGGTTATTGTAAGTGAGAGGGTTAGGGCTAAGCCTAGGGTTATGGTTAGGGTTAGGGATACTGTTTCGGTTAGGATTAGGGTTAGGGTTAGGGTTAGGGTAAGGGTTAGGGTTAGGGTTAGGGTTAGGGTTAGGGTTAGGGTTAGGGCTAGGGTGAGGTTTAGGGTTAGGGTTAGGGTTAGGGTTAGGGTTAGGTCTAGGGTTAGGGTTATCGTTAGGGTGACGCTTTGGGCTAGGGTTAGGGTTAGGGTTAGGGTTAGGGTTAGGGTTCGGGTTCGGGTTCGGGCTAGGGCTAGGGTTAGGGCTAGGGCTAGGGCTACGGATAGGGCTAGGGTTAGGGCTAGGGTTAGGTCTTAGGTTAGGGTTAGGGTTAGGGTTAGGTTTATGGTTCGGGTTAGGTATAGGGTGAGGGCTAGGGTTAGGGTGAGGGTTCTGGTTAGTGTTAGGGCTAGGGTTAGCATTAGGGTTAGGGCTACGGTTATGGTTAGGGTTTGTGTTAGGGTTAGTGGTAGGCTTTGAGTTAGGGTAAGGTCTAGGGTTAGGGCTAGGGCTAGTGTCAGGGTTAGGGCTAGGTTTAGAACTAGAGCTAGGGCTAGGGTTAGGGTTAGGGTTCAGTTTTAGTTTAGGGTTACAGTTTGGTTTAGGGGTAGGGGTAGGGGTAGGGGTAGGTCTAGGCCTAGGGTTTGGGTTAAGGCTATAGTTAGGTTTAGGGTTAGGGTTAGGGTTAGCGCTAGGGTTAGGCTTAGGGTTAGGGTTAGGGCTAGGGTTAAGTTTAGGGCTCGGGTTAGGGTTAGGGTTACGGTTCTGGTTCTGGTTAGGGTTTGGGTTAGCGTTAGGGTTAGGGTTAGTGGTAGGTGTTGGGTTAGGGTTAGGGCTCGGGATAGAGTTTAGGCTAGGATTAGGGTTAGGGTTACAGTTAGTGAGAGGGTTAGGGCTAAGGCCAGTGTTAGGGTGAGATTTAGGTTTACGGATATGTTTTTTTGTTATGGTTAGGGTTATGGTTAGCGTTAGGATTAGGGTTAGGGCTAGGGTTAGGTCGAGGGCTATTGTTACAGTTAGGGTTAGGGTCAGTGTGAGGGCTATGGTTAGGGTGAGGGTGAGGATGAGGGTTACGGCTAGGGTTAGCATTAGGGTTAGGGCTGGCATTAGCGTTAGAGTTAGGTTTAGGTTTATGGTTAGGGTTAGGGTTAGGGTTAGGGTTAGGGCTAGAGCTAGAGCTACGGTTAGGGCTAGCGTTATGGCTAGGGTTAGGGTTCGGTGAGGTTTAGGGTTAGGAGTAGAGTTAGGGTTAGGGTGAGGGCTAGGTTTAGGGTGAGGGTTAGTTTTAGGGTTTGGGTTAGGGCTAGGGTTATCATTAGGGTTAGGGCTAGGGTTAGGGTTAGGTTTATGATTATGGTTAGGGTTTTGGTTAGGTTTAGTGGTAGGCTTTGGGTTAGGGTTAGGGCTAGGGTTTGGGTTAGGGTTTGGGTTAGGGTTAGGGTTAGGATTAGGGCTAGGTTAATGGTTAGGACATGCGTTAGAGCTAGATTTAGGGCTAGCGTTAGGGTTCAGGTTCAGTTTAGGGTTACAGTTTGAGTTAGGGGTAGGGGTAGGGTAGGGCTAGGGCTAGGGTTAGGGCTAGGCCTAGGGTTAGAATTAGGGCTAAGGTTAGGTTTAGGCTTAG
>NC_139475.1:15490000-15492500 GCF_057233095.1 Heloderma suspectum
GGGATACTGTTTGGGTTAGGGTTAGGGTTACGGTTAGGGTTAGGGTTAGGGTTAGGGTTAGGGTTAGGGTGAGGGTGAGGGTTAGGGTTGGGGTTAGGGTGAGGGTCAGGGCTAGGGTTAGGGTGAGGGTTAGGGTTAGTGCTAGGGCCAGGGTTAGCATTAGGGTCAGGGCTACGGTTAGGGTTAGGGGTAGGGGTAGGGGTAGGGGTAGGATTAGGGTAGTGTTAGGGTCACGGCTATGGTTAGGGTTAGGGTTAGGGTTAGGGTTAGGGTTAGGGTTAGGGTTAGGGTTAGAGTTAGGGCAAGGGTTAGGGCTAGAGTTCAGGTTAGGTTTAGGGTAGGGTTAGGGCTAGGGCTAGGGTTAGGGTTAGGGTTAGGGTTAGGTTTAGGGCGAGGGCTAGGGCTAGGGTTTGTGTTAGGGTTAGGGCTAGGGCTAGGGCTAGGGTTAGTGTTAGGGTTAGGGTTAGGGTTAGGGTTAGGTTTAGGTGTAGGGTTAGGGTTAGGCTTAGGGGCAGGTTTAGGGGTAGGGCTAGGGTTAGTTGTAGTGTTAGAGCTAGGGCTAGGGCTTGGGATAGGGATAGGGATAGGGATAGGGATAGGGATAGGGATAGGGATAGGGATCGGGTTAGTGTTAGTGTTAGTGTTAGTGTTAGGGCTAGGGCTAGGGTTAGGGTTAGGGTTAGGGTTAAGGTTAGGGTTAGGGTTAGGGTTAGGGTTAGGGCTAGGGTTAGGGTTAGGGTTAGGGCTAGGGTTAGGTTTAGGGTTCGGGCTAAGATTAGGGCTAGGGTTAGGGCTAGGGCTAGGGCTAGGTTAACGGTTAGGGCTAGGGTTAGAGCTAGAGCTAGGGCTAGGGTTAGGGTTCAGGTTCAGGTTCAGTTTAGGGTTACAGTTTGGGTTAGGGGCAGGGGTAGGGGTAGGGGTATGGTTACGGCTAGGCCTAGGGTTAGGGCTAGGGCTAGGGTTAGGTTTAGGGTTAGCGTTAGAGTTAGGATTAGCGCTAGGGTTAGGGTTATGGTTAGGGTTAGGGTTAGGTTCAGGTTTAGGGCTCGGGTTAGTGTTAGGTTTAGGGTTACGGTTCTGGTTAGGGTTTGGGTTAGGGTTAGGGTTAGGATTAGGGCTAGGGCTAGTGTTAGGGCTAGGGCTAGGGCTAGGGTAACGGTTAGGACATGCGTTAGAGCTAGAGTTAGGGCTAGCGTTAGGGTTCAGGTTCAGTTTAGGGTTACAGTTTGAGTTAGGGGTAGGGGTAGGGTAGGGCTAGGGCTAGGGTTAGGGCTAGGCCTAGGGTTAGAATTAGGGCTAAGGTTAGGTTTAGGGTTAGGGTTAGCGTTAGGGTTAGCGCTAGGGTTACGTTTAGGGTTAGGGATAGGGTTAGGTTTAGGGCTCGGGTTAGGGTTAGGGTTACGGTTATGGTTAGGGTTTGGGTTAGGGTTAGGGTTAGTGGTAGGGGTTGGGTTAGGGTTAGGGCTAGGGTCAGGGTTGGGGCTAGGGTTAGGGTTAGGGTTATTGTAAGTGAGAGGGTTAGGGCTAAGCCTAGGGTTATGCTTAGGGTTAGGGATACTGTTTGGGTTAGGGTTAGGGTTAGGGTAAGGGTTTGGGTTAGGGTTAGGGCTAGGGTGAGGTTTTGGGTTAGGGTTAGGGTTAGGGTTAGTTCTAGGGTTAGGGTTATCGTTAGGGTGACGCTTTGGGCTAGGGTTAGGGTTAGGGTTAGGTTTAGGTTTAGGGTTCGGGCTAGGGCTAGGGTTAGGGCTAGGGCTAGGGCTACGGATAGGGCTAGGGTAAGGTCTAGGGTTAGGGCTAGGGCTAGGGTAAGGGTTAGGGCTAGGGTTAGAACTAGAGCTAGGGCTAGGATTAGGGTTAGGGTTACAGTTAGTGAGAGGGTTAGGGCTAAGGCTAGTGTTAGGGTGAGATTTAGGTTTAGGGATATGGTTTTTTGTTAGGGTTAGGGTTATGGTTAGCGTTAGGATTAGGGTTAGGGCTAGGGTTAGGTCGAGGGTTAGGGTTAGGGTTAGGGTTAGGGCTAGGGTCAGGGTTGGGGCTAGGGTTAGGGTTAGGGTTATTGTAAGTGAGAGGGTTAGGGCTAAGCCTAGGGTTATGCTTAGGGTTAGGGATACTGTTTGGGTTAGGGTTAGGGTTAGGGTAAGGGTTTGGGTTAGGGTTAGGGCTAGGGTGAGGTTTAGGGTTAGGGTTAGTTTTAGGGTTAGTTCTAGGGTTAGGGTTATCGTTAGGGTGACGCTTTGGGCTAGGGTTAGGGTTAGGGTTAGGGTTAGGTTTAGGGTTAGGGTTAGGGTTCGGGCTAGGGCTAGGGTTAGGGCTAGGGCTAGGGCTATGGATAGGGCTAGGGTAAGGTCTAGGGTTAGGGCTAGGGCTGGGGTTGGGGTTGAGGTTAGGGTTAGGGTTACGCTTGGGGTTGTGGTTGCTGTCGTGTTGTGGTTGGGGTTGGGGTTATGGTTTGAGTTTGGGTTCGGGTTCCGGATAGGGTTAGAATTAGTGTTAGGGTTAG
>NC_139475.1:15497500-15507500 GCF_057233095.1 Heloderma suspectum
GGGTTAGGGTTAGGGTTAGTGGTAGGGGTTGGGTTAGGGTTAGGGCTAGGGTCAGGTTTGGGGCTAGGGTTAGGGTTAGGGTTATCGTAAGTGAGAGGGTTAGGGCTAAGCCTAGGGTTATGCTTAGGGTTAGGGATACTGTTTGGGTTAGGGTTAGGGTTAGGGTAAGGGTTTGGGTTAGGGTTAGGGCTAGGGTGAGGTTTAGGGTTAGGGTTAGGGTTAGTTCTAGGGTTAGGGTTATCGTTAGGGTGACGCTTTGGGCTAGGGTTAGGGTTAGGGTTAGGTTTAGGGTTAGGGTTAGGGTTCGGGCTAGGGCTAGGGTTAGGGCTAGGGTTATTGTAAGTGAGAGGGTTAGGGCTAAGCCTAGGGTTATGGTTAGGGTAAGGGATACTGTTTGGGTTAGGGTTAGGGTTAGGGTTAGGGTAAGGGTAAGGGTTAGGGTTAGGGTTAGGGTTAGGGCTAGGGTGAGGTTTAGGGTTAGGGTTAGGGTTAGGGTTACGTCTAGGGTTAGGGTTATCGTTAGGGTGACGCTTTGGGCTAGGGTTAGGGTTAGGGTTAGGGTTAGGGTTAGGGTTCGGGTTCGGGTTCAGGCTAGGGCTAGGGTTAGGGCTAGGGCTAGGGCTACGGATAGGGCTAGGGTTAGGGCTAGGGCTAGGGTTAGTGTTAGGTTTAGGGCTAGGGTTCGGGTTAGGGCTAGAGTTCGGGTTAGGGTTAGGGTTCGGGTTAGGTATACGGTGAGGGCTAGGGTTAGGGTGAGGGCTATGTTTAGGGTTAGGGTTAGGGTTAGGGTTAGGGTTAGGGTGAGAGTTAGGGCTAGGGCTAGGGCTAGGGCTAGGGCAAGGGTTAGGGCAAGGGCTATGGTTAGGGTTAGAGTTCGGGTTAGGGTTACGGTTGTGGATGCGGTTGGTGTTGTGTTGTGGTTGGGGTTGGGGTTAGGGTTTGAGTTTGGGTTCGGTTCGGGTTAGGGTTAGGGTTAGGGTTGGGGTTGGGGTTAGGTTTAGGGCTAGGGCTAGGGCTAGGGCTAGGGTTAAAGCTAGGGCTAGGGCTAGGGTTAGGGTTAGCGTTAGGGTTAGCGCTAGGGCTAGGGTTAGGGTTAGGGGTGGGGTTAGGGTTAGGGTTAGCGCTAGGGCTAGGGTTAGGGTTAGGGTTAGGGGTAGGGTTAGGGTTAGTGTTAGGGTTAGGGCTAGGGTTAGGTTTAGGGCTAGGGATAGGTTTAGGGATAGGGTCTGGGCTAGGGTTAGGTTTAGGGTTAAGGCTCGGGCTAGGGCTAGGGATAGGGCTAGGGCTAGGGCTAGGGCTAGGTCTAGGGCTAGGGTTAGGGTTACGGTTAGGGCTAGGGTTCGGGTTAGGGCTAGGGTTCGGGTTCGGGTTAGGGCTGGGTAACTGTTAGGACATGCGTTAGAGCTAGAGTTAGGGCTAGCGTTAGGGTTCAGGTTCAGTTTAGGGTTACAGTTTGAGTTAGGGGTAGGGGTAGGGTAGGGCTAGGGCTAGGGTTAGGGCTAGGCCTAGGGTTAGAATTAGGGCTAAGGTTAGGTTTAGGGTTAGGGTTAGCGTTAGGGTTAGCGCTTGGGTTACGTTTAGGGTTAGGGATAGGGTTAGGTTTAGGGCTCGGGTTAGGGTTAGGGTTACGGTTATGGTTAGGGTTTGGGTTAGGGTTAGGGTTAGTGGTAGGGGTTGGGTTAGGGTTAGGGCTAGGGTCAGGGTTGGGGCTAGGGTTAGGGTTAGGGTTATTGTAAGTGAGAGGGTTAGGGCTAAGCCTAGGGTTATGGTTAGGGTTAGGGATACTGTTTGGGTTAGGGTTAGGGTTAGGGTTAGGGTAAGGGTTAGGGTTAGGGTTAAGGATAGGGTTAGGGCTAGGGTGAGGTTTAGGGTTAGGGTTAGGGTTAGGGTTAGGGTTAGGTCTAGGGTTAGGGTTATCGTTAGGGTGACGCTTTGGGCTAGGGTTAGGGTTCGGGTTAGGGTTAGGGTTAGGGTTCGGGTTCGGGTTCGTGCTAGGGCTAGGGTTAGAGTTAGGGCTAGGGCTAGGGCTACGGATAGGCTAGGGTTAGGGCTAGGGCTAGGGTTAGGGCTTAGGTTAGGGTTAGGGTTAGGGTTAGGGTTAGGTATAGGGTGAGGGCTAGGGTTAGGGTGAGGGTTCTGGTTAGTGTTAGGGCTAGGGTGAGCATTAGGGTTAGGGCTACGGTTATGGTTAGGGTTTGTATTAGGGTTAGTGGTAGGCTTTGGGTTAGGGTAAGGTCTAGGGTTAGGGTTAATGTTAGGGCTAGGGCTAGGGTTAGGTTTGGGGTTACGGTTAGGGTTACGGTTAGGGTTAGGGTTAGGGTTAGAGTTAGGGCTAGGGTTGGGGTAGAGGTTAGGGTTAGGGTTAGGGTTAGGGTTAGGTTTACGGTTGTGGTTGCTGTTGGTGTTGTGTTGTGGTTGGGGTTGGGGTTAGGGTTTGAGTTCGGGTTCGGTTCGGGTTAGGGTTAGGGTTTGGGGTAGGTTTATGGTTTGGGTTAGGGTTAGGGTTGGGGTTGGGGTTAGGTTTAGGGCTAGGGCTAGGGCTAGGGTTAAAGCTAGGGCTAGGGCTAGGGTTAGGGTTAGCGTTAGGGTTAGCGCTAGGGCTAGGGTTAGGGTTAGGGTTAGTGCTAGGGTTAGGTTTAGGGGTAGGGATAGGTTTAGGGATAGGGTCTGGGCTAGGGTTAGGTTTAGGGTTAAGGCTCCGGCTAGGGCAAGGGCTAGGGCTAGGGCTAGGGCTAGGGTTAGTGTTAGGGTTAGGGCTAGGGTTCGGGTTAGGGCTAGAGTTCGGGTTAGGGTTAGGGTGGGGTTAGGGCTACGGCTAGGGTTTGGGCTTGGGTTAAGGTTAGGGTTAGGGTTAGGGATAGGACTAGGGATAGGGATAGGGATAGGGATAGGGATAGGACTAGGGATTGGGATAGGGATAGGGATAGGGCAAGGGTTAGGTCAAGGGCTATTGTTACGGTTAGGTTTAGGGTCAGTGTGAGGGCTATGGTTAGGGTGAGGGTGAGGGTGAGGGTTACGGCTAGGGTTAGCATTAGGGTTAGGGCTGGCGTTAGCGTTAGCATTAGAGTTAGGTTTAGGTTTAGGGTTAGGGTTAGGGTTAGGGTTAGGGCTAGGGCTAGGGCTACGGTTAGGGCTTGCGTCATGGCTAGGGTTAGGGTTCGGTGAGGTTTAGTGTTCGGAGTAGAGTTAGGGTTAGGGTGAGGGCTAGGTTTAGGGTGAGGGTTAGTTTTAGGGTTAGGGTTGGGCTAGGGTTATCATTAGGGTTAGGGCTAGGGTTAGGGTTAGGTTTATGATTATGGTTAGGGTTTTGGTTAGGTTTAGTGGTAGGCTTTGGGTTAGGGTTAGGGCTAGGGTTTGGGTTAGGGTTTGGGTTAGGGTTAGGGCTAGGGTGAGGTTTAGGGTTAGGGTTAGGGTTAGGTCTAGGGTTAGGGTTATCGTTAGGGTGACGCTTTGGGCTAGGGTTAGGGTTAGGGTTAGGGTTAGGGTTAGGGTTCGGGCTAGGGCTAGGGTTAGGGCTAGGGCTAGGGCTACGGATAGGGCTAGGGTTAGGGCTAGGGTTAGGGCTTAGGTTAGGGTTAGGGTTAGGGTTATGGTTCGGGTTAGGTATAGGGTGAGGGCTATGGTTAGGGTGAGGGTTCTGGTTAGTGTTAGGTCTAGGGTTAGCATTAGGGTTAGGGCTACGGTTATGGTTAGGGTTTGTGTTAGGGTTAGTGGTAGGCTTTGAGTTAGGGTAAGGTCTAGGGTTAGGGCTAGGGCTAGGGTAAGGGTTAGGGCTAGGGTTAGAACTAGAGCTAGGGCTAGGGTTAGGGTTAGAGTTCAGTTTTAGTTTAGGGTTACAGTTTGGTTTAGGGGTAGGGGTAGGGGTAGGGTTAGGTCTAGGCCTAGGGTTAGCGTTAAGGCTATAGTTAGGTTTAGGGTTAAGGTTAGGGTTAGCGCTAGGGTTAGGCTTAGGGTTAGGGTTAGGGCTAGGGTTAGGTTAAGGGCTCAGGTTAGGGTTAGGGTTACGGTTCTGGTTCTGGTTAGGGTTTGGGTTAGCGTTAGGGTTAGTGGTAGGTGTTGGGTTAGGGTTAGGGATAGGGATAGCGTTTAGGCTTGGATTAGGGTTAGGGTTACAGTTAGTGAGAGGGTTAGGGCTAAGGCTAGTGTTAGGGTGAGATTTAGGTTTAGGGATATGGTTTTTTGTTAGGGTTAGGGTTATGGTTAGCGTTAGGATTAGGGTTAGGGCTAGGGTTAGGTCGAGGGTTAGGGTTAGGGTTAGGGTTAGGGTTAGGGTTAGGGTTAGGGTTAAGGTTAGAGTTAGGATTAGTGTTAGGGTTAGGGTTAGGGTTTGGGTTAGGGTTAGTGTTAAGGTTAGAGTTAGGGTTAGGGTTAAGGTTTGTGTTAGGGTTAGGGTTAGTGTTCGGGCTAGGGCTAGGGTTACTGCTAGGGCTACAGTTAGGGCTAAGGTTAGGGCTAGGGTTAGGGCTAGGGTTAGGGCTTGGGTTAGGGTTAGGGCTAGGGCTAGGGCTAGGGCAAGGGTTAGGCAAGGGCTATGGTTAGGGTAAGGGTTAGGGTTAGGGTGAGGGTGAGGGTTAGGGCTAGGGCTAGGGCTAGGGCTAGGGCTAGGGCAAGGGTTAGGGCAAGGGCTATGGTTAGGGTTAGAGTTCGGGTTAGGGTTACGGTTGGGTTTAGGGTGAGGGTCAGGACTAGGGTTAGGGTGAGGGTTAGGGTTAGTGTTAGGGCCTGGGTTAGCATTAGGGTCAGGGCTACGGTTAGGGTTAGGGGAGGGGTAGGGGTAGGATTAGGGTAGGGTTAGGGTTACGGCTATGGTTAGGGTTAGGGCTCGGACAAGGGTTAGGTCTAAGGCTAGGATTAGTGTTAGGGTTAGGGCTATGGCTAGGGCTTGGGCTAGGGCAAGGGTTAGGGTTAGGGTTAGGGTTAGGTATAGGGTGAGGGCTAGGGTTAGGGTGAGGGTTCTGGTTAGTGTTAGGGCTAGGGTGAGCATTAGGGTTAGGGCTACGGTTATGGTTAGGGTTTGTATTAGGGTTAGTGGTAGGCTTTGGGTTAGGGTAAGGTCTAGGGTTAGGGCTAGGGTTAGGGTTAATGTTAGGGCTAGGGCTAGGGTTAGGTTTGGGATAGGGATAGGGATAGGGATAGGGATAGGGATAGGGATAGGGATAGGGATAGGGATAGGGCTAGGGCAAGGGTTAGGTCAAGGGCTATTGTTACGGTTAGGGTTAGGGTCAGTGTGAGGGCTATGGTTAGGGTGAGGGTGAGGGTGAGGGTTACGGCTAGGATTAGCGTTAGGGTTAGGGCTGGCATTAGCGTTAGCATTAGAGTTAGGTTTAGGTTTAGGGTTAGGGTTAGGGTTAGGGTTAGGGCTAGGGCTAGGGCTACGGTTAGGGCTTGCGTCATGTCTAGGGTTAGGGTTCAGTGAGGTTTAGGGTTAGGAGTAGAGTTAGGGTTAGGGTGAGGGCTAGGTTTAGGGTGAGGGTTAGTTTTAGGGTTAGGGTTAGGGCTAGGGTTATCATTAGGGTTAGGGCTAGGGTTAGGGTTAGGTTTATGATTATGATTAGGGTTTTGGTTAGGTTTAGTGGTAGGCTTTGGGTTAGGGTTAGGGCTAGGGTTTGGGTTAGGGTTAAGGTTAGAGTTAGGGTTAGGGTTAGGGTTTGGGTTAGGGTTAGGGTTAAGGTTAGAGTTAGGGTTAGGGTTAGGGTTTGTGTTAGGGTTAGGGTTAGTGTTCGGGCTAGGGCTAGGGTTACTGCTAGGGCTACAGTTAGGGCTAAGGTTAGGGCTAGGGTTAGGGCTAGGGTTAGGGCTTGGGTTAGGTTTAGGGCTAGGGCTAGGGCTAGGGCTAGGGCTAGGGCAAGGGTTAGGCAAGGGCTATGGTTAGGGTTAGGGTTAGTGTTAGGGTAAGGGTTAGGGTTAGGGTTAGGGTTAGCGTGAGGGTTAGGGCTAGGGCTAGGGCTAGGGCAAGGGTTAGGGCAAGGGCTATGCTTAGAGTTAGAGTTAGGGTTAGGGTTAGGGTTGGGGTTAGGGTGAGGGTCAGGGCTAGTGTTAGGGTGAGGGTTAGGGTTAGTGTTAGGGCCAGGGTTAGCATTAGGGTCAGGGCTACGGTTAGGGGTAGGGGTAGGGGTAGGGGTAGGATTAGGGTAGTGTTAGGGTTACGGCTATGGTTAGGGTTAGGGTTAGGGTTAGGGTTAGGGTTAGAGTTTGGGCAAGGGTTAGGGCTAGAGTTCAGGTTAGGTTTAGGGTAGGGTTAGGGCTAGGGCTAGGGTTAGGGTTAGGGTTACGGTTAGGTTTAGGGCGAGGGCTAGGGCTAGGGCTAGGGTTTGTGTTAGGGTTACTGCTAGGGCTAGGGCTAGGGTTAGTGTTAGGGTTAGGGTTAGGGTTAGGGTTAGGTTTAGGTGTAGGGTTAGGGTTAGGCTTAGGGGCAGGTTTAGGGGTAGGGCTAGGGTTAGTCGTAGTGTTAGAGCTAGGGCTAATCTTGGGATAGGGATAGGGATAGGGATAGGGATAGGGATAGGGTTAGTGTTAGTGTTAGGGCTCGGGCTAGGGTTAGGGTTAGGGTTAGGGTTAGGGTTAGGGTTAGGTTTAGGTGTAGGGTTAGGGTTAGGCTTAGGGGCAGGTTTAGGGGTAGGGCTAGGGTTAGTTGTAGTGTTAGAGCTAGGGCTAGGGCTTGGGATAGGGATAGGAATAGGGATAGGGATAGGGATAGGGATAGGGATAGGGATAGGGATAGGGTTAGTGTTAGTGTTAGGGCTAGGGCTAGGGTTAGGGTTAGGGTTAGGGTTAGGGTTAGGGTTAGGGCTAGGGTTAGGGTTAGGGTTAGGGCTAGGGTTAGGGTTAGGGTTCGGGCTAGGATTAGGGCTAGGGTTAGGGCTAGGGCTAGGGCTAGGGTAACGGTTAGGGCTAGGGTTGGAGCTAGAGCTAGGGCTAGGGTTAGGGTTCAGGTTCAGGTTCAGTTTAGGGTTACAGTTTGGGTTAGGGGCAGGGGTAGGGGTAGGGGTATGGTTACGGCTAGGCCTAGGGTTAGGGCTAGGGCTAGGGTTAGGTTTAGGGTTAGCGTTAGAGTTAGGATTAGCGCTAGGGTTAGGGTTATGGTTAGGGTTAGGGTTAGGTTCAGGTTTAGGGCTCGGGTTAGTGTTAGGTTTAGGGTTACGGTTCTGGTTAGGGTTTGGGTTAGGGTTAGGGTTAGGGTTTGGGCTAGGATTAGGGTTAGGGTTACAGTTAGTGAAAGGGTTAGGGCTAAGGCTAGGGTTAGGGTGAGATTTAGGTTTAGGGATATGGTTTTTTGTTAGGGTTAGGGTTATGGTAAGCGTTAGGATTAGGGTTAGGGCTAGGGTTAGGTCGAGGGTTAGGGTTAGGGTTAGGGTTAGGGTTAGGGTTAGGGTTGGGGTTAAGGTTAGAGTTAGGGTTAGGGATAGGGTTTGGGTTAGGGTTAGGGTTAGTGTTCGGGCTAGGGCTAGGGTTACTGCTAGGGCTACGGTTAGGCCTAGGGTTAGGGCTAGGGGTAGGGCTTGGGTTAGGGTTAGGGTTAGGGCTAGGGCTAGGGCTAGGGCAAGGGTTAGGGTTAGGGTTAGGGCTGGGGCTAGGGCTACGGTTAGGGCTAGGCTTAGGGCTAGGGTTAGGGCTTGGTGAGGGTTAGGGTTAGGGTTGGGGTTAGGGTGAGGCCTAGGTTTAGGGTGAGGGTTAGTTTTAGGGTTAGGGTTAGGGCTAGGGTTATCATTAGGATTAGGGCTAGGGTTAGGGTTAGGTTTATGATTATGGTTAGGGTTTTGGTTAGGTTTAGTGGTAGGCTTTGGGTTAGGGTTAGGGCTAGGGTTTGGGTTAGGGTTTGGGTTAGGGTTAGGGTGAGGATTAAGGCTATGGCTAGGGTTAGGGTTAATGTTAGGGCTAGGGCTAGGGTTAGGTTTGGGGTTACGGTTAGGGTTAGGGTTAGGGTTAGAGTTAGGGCTAGGGTTGTGGTTGAGGTTAGGGTTAGGGTTAGGGTTAGGCTTAGGGTTACGGTTGTGGTTGCGGTTGGTGTTGTGGTTGGGGTTGGGGTTAGGGTTTGAGTTCGGGTTCGGTTCGGGTTAGGGTTAGGGTTAGGGTTAGGGTTGGGGTTGGGGTTAGGTTTAGGGCTAGGGCTAGGGCTAGGGCTAGGGTTAAAGCTAGGGCTAGGGCTAGGGTTAGGGTTAGCGTTAGGGTTAGCGCTAGGGCTAGGGTTAGGGTTAGGGGTAGGGTTAGGGTTAGGGTTAGGGTTAGTGCTAGGGCTAGGGTTAGGGGTAGGGGTAGGGTTAGGGTTAGGGTTAGGGTTAGGGTTAGGGCTAGGGTTAGGTTTAGGGGTAGGGATAGGTTTAGGGATAGGGTCTGGGCTAGGGTTAGGTTTAGGGTTAAGGCTCGGGCTAGGGCTAGGGATAGGGCTAGGGCTAGGTCTAGGGCTAGGGTTAGCGTTACGGTTAGGGCTAGGGTTCGGGTTAGGGCTAGGGTTCGGGTTAGGGTTAGGGTGGGGTTAGGGCTACGGCTAGGGTTAGGGCTTGGGTTAGGGTTAGGGTTAGGGTTAGGGTTAGGATTAGGGCTAGGGCTAGTCTTAGGGCTAGGGCTAGGGCTGGGTAACTGTTAGGACATGCGTTAGAGCTAGATTTAGGGCTAGCGTTAGGGTTCAGGTTCTGTTTAGGGTTACAGTTTGAGTTAGGGGTAGGGGTAGGGTAGGGCTAGGGCTAGGGTTAGGGCTAGGCCTAGGGTTAGAATTAGGGCTAAGGTTAGGTTTAGGGTTAGGGTTAGCGTTAGGGTTAGCGCTAGGGTTACGTTTAGGGTTAGGGATAGCGTTAGGTTTAGGGCTCGGGTTAGGGTTAGGGTTACGGTTATGGTTAGGGTTTGGGTTAGGGTTAGGGTTAGTGGTAGGGGTTGGGTTAGGGTTAGGGCTAGGGTCAGGGTTGGGGCTAGGGTTAGGGTTAGGGTTATTGTAAGTGAGAGGGTTAGGGCTAAGCCTAGGGTTATGGTTAGGGTTAGGGATACTGTTTCGGTTAGGATTAGGGTTAGGGTTAGGGTTAGGGTAAGGGTTAGGGTTAGGGTTAGGGTTAGGGTTAGGGTTAGGGCTAGGGTGAGGTTTAGGGTTAGGGTTAGGGTTAGGGTTAGGGTTAGGTCTAGGGTTAGGGTTATCGTTAGGGTGACGCTTTGGGCTAGGGTTAGGGTTAGGGTTAGGGTTAGGGTTAGGGTTCGGGTTCGGGTTCGGGCTAGGGCTAGGGTTAGGGCTAGGGCTAGGGCTACGGATAGGGCTAGGGTTAGGGCTAGGGTTAGGTCTTAGGTTAGGGTTAGGGTTAGGGTTAGGTTTATGGTTCGGGTTAGGTATAGGGTGAGGGCTAGGGTTAGGGTGAGGGTTCTGGTTAGTGTTAGGGCTAGGGTTAGCATTAGGGTTAGGGCTACGGTTATGGTTAGGGTTTGTGTTAGGGTTAGTGGTAGGCTTTGAGTTAGGGTAAGGTCTAGGGTTAGGGCTAGGGCTAGTGTCAGGGTTAGGGCTAGGTTTAGAACTAGAGCTAGGGCTAGGGTTAGGGTTAGGGTTCAGTTTTAGTTTAGGGTTACAGTTTGGTTTAGGGGTAGGGGTAGGGGTAGGGGTAGGTCTAGGCCTAGGGTTTGGGTTAAGGCTATAGTTAGGTTTAGGGTTAGGGTTAGGGTTAGCGCTAGGGTTAGGCTTAGGGTTAGGGTTAGGGCTAGGGTTAAGTTTAGGGCTCGGGTTAGGGTTAGGGTTACGGTTCTGGTTCTGGTTAGGGTTTGGGTTAGCGTTAGGGTTAGGGTTAGTGGTAGGTGTTGGGTTAGGGTTAGGGCTCGGGATAGAGTTTAGGCTAGGATTAGGGTTAGGGTTACAGTTAGTGAGAGGGTTAGGGCTAAGGCCAGTGTTAGGGTGAGATTTAGGTTTACGGATATGTTTTTTTGTTATGGTTAGGGTTATGGTTAGCGTTAGGATTAGGGTTAGGGCTAGGGTTAGGTCGAGGGCTATTGTTACAGTTAGGGTTAGGGTCAGTGTGAGGGCTATGGTTAG
>NC_139475.1:15512500-15520000 GCF_057233095.1 Heloderma suspectum
GGGTTAGGGTAAGGTCTAGGGTTAGGGCTAGGGTTAGGGTTAATGTTAGGGCTAGGGCTAGGGTTAGGTTTGGGATAGGGATAGGGATAGGGATAGGGATAGGGATAGGGATAGGGATAGGGATAGGACTAGGGATAGGGATAGGGATAGGGCTAGGGCTAGGGCAAGGGTCAGGTCAAGGGCTATTGTTACGGTTAGGGTTAGGGTCAGTGTGAGGGCTATGGTTAGGGTGAGGGTGAGGGTGAGGGTTACGGCTAGGATTAGCGTTAGGGTTAGGGCTGGCATTAGCGTTAGCATTAGAGTTAGGTTTAGGTTTAGGGTTAGGGTTAGGGTTAGGGTTAGGGCTAGGGCTAGGGCTACGGTTAGGGCTTGCGTCATGTCTAGGGTTAGGGTTCAGTGAGGTTTAGGGTTAGGAGTAGAGTTAGGGTTAGGGTGAGGGCTAGGTTTAGGGTGAGGGTTAGTTTTAGGGTTAGGGTTAGGGCTAGGGTTATCATTAGGGTTAGGGCTAGGGTTAGGGTTAGGTTTATGATTATGATTAGGGTTTTGGTTAGGTTTAGTGGTAGGCTTTGGGTTAGGGTTAGGGCTAGGGTTTGGGTTAGGGTTAAGGTTAGAGTTAGGGTTAGGGTTAGGGTTAGGGTTTGGGTTAGGGTTAGGGTTAAGGTTAGAGTTAGGGTTAGGGTTAGGTTTTGTGTTAGGGTTAGGGTTAGTGTTCGGGCTAGGGCTAGGGTTACTGCTAGGGCTACAGTTAGGGCTAAGGTTAGGGCTAGGGTTAGGGCTAGGGTTAGGGCTTGGGTTAGGTTTAGGGCTAGGGCTAGGGCTAGGGCTAGGGCAAGGGATAGGCAAGGGCTATGGTTAGGGTTAGGGTTAGTGTTAGGGTAAGGGTTAGGGTTAGGGTTAGGGTTAGCGTGAGGGTTAGGGCTAGGGCTAGGGCTAGGGCAAGGGTTAGGGCAAGGGCTATGCTTAGAGTTAGAGTTAGGGTTAGGGTTAGGGTTGGGGTTTGGGTGAGGGTCAGGGCTAGTGTTAGGGTGAGGGTTAGGGTTAGTGTTAGGGCCAGGGTTAGCATTAGGGTCAGGGCTACGGTTAGGGGTAGGGGTAGGGGTAGGGGTAGGGGTAGGATTAGGGTAGTGTTAGGGTTACGGCTATGGTTAGGGTTAGGGTTAGGGTTAGGGTTAGGGTTAGAGTTAGGGCAAGGGTTAGGGCTAGAGTTCAGGTTAGGTTTAGGGTAGGGTTAGGGCTAGGGCTAGGGTTAGGGTTAGGGTTACGGTTAGGTTTAGGGCGAGGGCTAGGGCTAGGGCTAGGGTTTGTGTTAGGGTTAGTGCTAGGGCTAGGGCTAGGGTTAGTGTTAGTGTTAGGGTTAGGGTTAGGGTTAGGTTTAGGTGTAGGGTTAGGGTTAGGCTTAGGGGCATGTTTAGGGGTAGGGCTAGGGTTAGTCGTAGTGTTAGAGCTAGGGCTAATCTTGGGATAGGGATAGGGATAGGGATAGGGATAGGGAGAGGGATAGGGATAGGGATAGGGTTAGTGTTAGTGTTAGGGCTCGGGCTAGGGTTAGGGTTAGGGTTAGGGTTAGGGTTAGGGTTAGGGTAAGGGCTAGGGTTAGGGTTAGGGTTAGGGCTAGGGTTAGGGTTAGGGTTCGGGCTAGGATTAGGGCTAGGGTTAGGGCTAGGGCTAGGGCTAGGGTAACGGTTAGGGCTAGGGTTAGAGCTAGAGCTAGGGCTAGGGTTAGGGTTCAGGTTCAGGTTCAGTTTAGGGTTACAGTTTGGGTTAGGGGTAGGGGTAGGGGTAGGGGTATGGTTACGGCTAGGCCTAGGGTTAGGGCTAGGGCTAGGGTTAGGTTTAGGGTTAGCGTTAGAGTTAGGATTAGCGCTAGGGTTAGGGTTATGGTTAGGTTTAGGGTTAGGTTCAGGTTTAGGGCTCGGGTTAGTGTTAGGTTTAGGGTTACGGTATTGGTTAGGGTTTGGGTTAGGGTTAGGGTTCGGGTTCGGGTTCGGGCTAGGGTTAGGTTTTGGGCTAGGATTAGGGTTAGGGTTACAGTTAGTGAGAGGGTTAGGGCTAAGGCTAGTGTTAGGGTGAGATTTAGGTTTAGGGATATGGTTTTTTGTTAGGGTTAGGGTTATGGTTAGCGTTGAGATTAGGGTTAGGGCTAGGGTTAGGTCGAGGGTTAGGGTTAGGGTTAGGGTTAGGGTTAGGGTTCGGGTTAGGGCTAGAGTTAGGGTTAGGGTGGGGTTAGGGATACGGCTAGGGTTTGGGCTTGGGTTAGGGTTAGGGTTAGGGTTAGGGCTAGGGATAGGACTAGGGATAGGGATAGGGATAGGGATAGGGATAGGGATAGGGATAGGGCAAGGGTTAGGTCAAGGGCTATTGTTACGGTTAGGGTTAGGGTCAGTGTGAGGGCTATGGTTAGGGTGAGGGTGAGGGTGAGGGTTACGGCTAGGGTTAGCATTAGGGTTAGGGCTGGCGTTAGCGTTAGCATTAGAGTTAGGTTTAGGTTTAGGTTTAGGGTTAGGGTTAGGGTTAGGGCTAGGGCTAGGGCTACGGTTAGGGCTTGCGTCATGTCTAGGGTTAGGGTTCGGTGAGGTTTAGGGTTAGGAGTAGAGTTAGGGTTAGGGTGAGGGCTAGGTTTAGGGTGAGGGTTAGTTTTAGGGTTAGGGTTAGGGCTAGGGTTATCATTAGGTTAGGGCTAGGGTTAGGGTTAGGTTTATGATTATGGTTAGGGTTTTGGTTAGGTTTAGTGGTAGGCTTTGGGTTAGGGTTAGGGCTAGGGTTTGGGTTAGGGTTAAGGTTAGAGTTAGGGTTAGGGTTAGGGTTTGGGTTAGGGTTAGGGTTAAGGTTAGAGTTATGGTTAGGGTTAGGGTTTGTGTTAGGGTTAGGGTCAGTGTTCGGGCTAGGGCTAGGGTTACTGCTAGGGCTACAGTTAGGGCTAAGGTTAGGGCTAGGGTTAGGGCTAGGGTTAGGGCTTGGGTTAGGGTTAGGGCTAGGGCTAGGGCTAGAGCTAGGGCAAGGGTTAGGCAAGGGCTATGGTTAGGGTTACGGTTAGGGTTAGGGTTAGGGTTAGGGTGAGGGTGAGGGTTACGGCTAGGGCTAGGGCTAGGGCAAGGGTTAGGGTAAGGGCTATGCTTAGAGTTAGAGTTAGGGTTAGGGTTAGGGTTGGGGTTAGGGTGAGGGTCAGGGCTAGGGTTAGGGTGAGGGTTAGGGTTAGTGTTAGGGCCAGGGTTAGCATTAGGGTCAGGGCTACGGTTAGGGTTAGGGGTAGGGGTAGGGGTAGGGGTAGGATTAGGGTAGTGTTAGGGTTACGGCTATGGTTAGGGTTAGGGTTAGGGTTAGGGTTAGGGTTAGAGTTAGGGCAAGGGTTAGGGCTAGAGTTCAGGTTAGGTTTAGGGTAGGGTTAGGGCTAGGGCTAGGGCTAGGGTTAGGGTTAGGGTTAGGGTTAGGTTTAGGGCGAGGGCTAGGGCTAGGGCTAGGGTTTGTGTTAGGGTTAGGGCTAGGGCTAGGGCTAGGGCTAGGGTTAGTGTTAGGGTTAGGGTTAGGGTTAGGGTTAGGGTTAGGGTTAGGGTTAGGGTTAGGTTTAGGTGTAGGGTTAGGGTTAGGCTTAGGGGCAGGTTTAGGGGTAGGGCTAGGGTTAGTTGTAGTGTTAGAGCTAGGGCTAGGGCTTGGGATAGGGATAGGAATAGGGATAGGGATAGGGATAGGGATAGGGATAGGGTTAGTGTTAGTGTTAGTGTTAGTGTTAGGGCTAGGGCTAGGGTTAGGGTTAGGGTTAGGGTTAGGGTTAGGGTTAGGGTTAGGGCTAGGGTTAGGGTTAGGGTTAGGGTTAGGGCTAGGGTTAGGGTTAGGGTTCGGGCTAGGATTAGGGCTAGGGTTAGGGCTAGGGCTAGGGCTAGGGTAACGGTTAGGGCTAGGGTTAGAGCTAGAGCTAGGGCTAGGGTTAGGGTTCAGGTTCAGGTTCAGTTTAGGGTTACAGTTTGGGTTAGGGGCAGGGGTAGGGGTAGGGGTATGGTTACGGCTAGGCCTAGGGTTAGGGCTAGGGCTAGGGTTAGGTTTAGGGTTAGCGTTAGAGTTAGGATTAGCGCTAGGGTTAGGGTTATGGTTAGGGTTAGGGTTAGGTTCAGGTTTAGGGCTCGGATTAGTGTTAGGTTTAGGGTTACGGTTCTGGTTAGGGTTTGGGTTAGGGTTAGGGTTAGTGGTAGGGGTTGGGTTAGGGCTAGGGTTAGGGTTTGGGCTAGGATTAGGGTTAGGGTTACAGTTAGTGAGAGGGTTAGGGCTAAGGCTAGGGTTAGGGTGAGATTTAGGTTTAGGGATATGGTTTTTTGTTAGGGTTAGGGTTATGGTAAGCGTTAGGATTAGGGTTAGGGCTAGGGTTAGGTCGAGGGTTAGGGTTAGGGTTAGTGGTAGGGGTTGGGTTAGGGTTAGGGCTAGGGTCAGGGTTGGGGCTAGGGTTAGGGTTAGGGTTATTGTAAGTGAGAGGGTTAGGGCTAAGCCTAGGGTTATGCTTAGGGTTAGGGATACTGTTTGGGTTAGGGTTAGGGTTAGGGTAAGGGTTTGGGTTAGGGTTAGGGCTAGGGTGAGGTTTAGGGTTAGGGTTAGGGTTAGGGTTAGTTCTAGGGTTAGGGTTATCGTTACGGTGACGCTTTGGGCTAGGGTTAGGGTTAGGGTTAGGGTTAGGTTTAGGGTTAGGGTTAGGGTTCGGGCTAGGGCTAGGGTTAGGGCTAGGGTTAGGGCTAGGGCTACGGATAGGGCTAGGGTAAGGTCTAGGGTTAGGGCTAGGGCTGGGGTTGGGGTTGAGGTTAGGGTTAGGGTTACGGTTGGGGTTGTGGTTGCTGTCGTGTTGTGGTTGGGGTTGGGGTTAGGGTTTGAGTTTGGGTTCGGGTTCCGGATAGGGTTAGAATTAGTGTTAGGGTTAGGGTTAGGGCTAGGGCTAGGGTTAGGGGTAGGCTTAGGTTTAGGGATACGGTTTGGATTAGGGTTAGGGTTAGGGCTAGGGTTTGGGTTAGGGTTAGGGTTAGGATTAGGGCTAGGGCTAGTGTTAGCGCTAGGGCTAGGGCTAGGGTAACGGTTAGGACATGCGTTAGAGCTAGAGTTAGGGCTAGCGTTAGGGTTCAGGTTCAGTTTAGGGTTAGAGTTTGAGTTTGGGGTAGGGGTAGGGTAGGTCTAGGGCTAGGGTTAGGGCTAGGCCTAGGGTTAGAATTAGGGCTAAGGTTAGGTTTAGGCTTAGGCTTAGCGTTAGGGTTAATGCTAGGGTTACGTTTAGGGTTAGTGATAGGGTTAGGTTTAGGGCTCGGGTTAGGGTTAGGGTTACTGTTACGGTTAGTGTTTGGGTTAGGGTTAGGGTTAGTGGTAGGGGTTGGGTTAGGGTTAGGGCTAGGGTCAGGGTTTGGGCTAGGGTTAGGGTTATGGTAAGTGAGAGGGCTAGGGCTAAGCCTAGGGTAAGGGTCAGGGTTAGGGTTAGGGATACTGTTTGGGTTAGGGTTAGGGTTACGGTTAGGGTTAGGGTTACGGTTAGGGTTAGGGTTAGGGTTAGGGTTATGGTTAGGGCTAGGGTTATCATTAGGGTTAGGGCTAGGGTTAGGGTTAGGGTTAGGTTTATGATTATGGTTAGGGTTTTGGTTAGGTTTAGTGGTAGGCTTTGGGTTAGGGTTAGGGCTAGGGTTTGGGTTAGGGTTTGGGTTAGGGTTAGGGTTAGGATTAGGGCTAGGGCTAATCTTAGGGCTAGGGCTAGGGCTAGGGTAACGGTTAGGACATGCGTTAGAGCTAGAGTTAGGGCTAGCGTTAGGGTTCAGGTTCAGTTTAGGGTTACAGTTTGAGTTAGGGGTAGGGGTAGGGTAGGGCTAGGGCTAGGGTTAGGGCTAGGCCTAGGGTTAGAATTAGGGCTAAGGTTAGGTTTAGGCTTAGGCTTAGCGTTAGGGTTAGTGCTAGGGTTACGTTTAGGGTTAGGGATAGGGTTAGGTTTAGGGCTCGGGTTAGGGTTAGGGTTACGGTTATGGTTAGGGTTTGGGTTAGGGTTAGGGTTAGTGGTAGGGGTTGGGTTAGGGTTAGGGCTAGGGTCAGGGTTGGGGCTAGGGTTAGGGTTAGGGTTATTGTAAGTGAGAGGGTTAGGGCTAAGCCTAGGGTTATGCTTAGGGTTAGGGATACTGTTTGGGTTAGGGTTAGGGTTAGGGTAAGGGTTTGGGTTAGGGTTAGGGCTAGGGTGAGGTTTAGGGTTAGGGTTAGGGTTAGTTCTAGGGTTAGGGTTATCGTTAGGGTGACGCTTTGGGCTAGGGTTAGGGTTAGGGTTAGGTTTAGGGTTAGGGTTAGGGTTCGGGCTAGGGCTAGGGTTAGGGCTAGGGCTAGGGCTACGGATAGGGCTAGGGTAAGGTCTAGGGTTAGGGCTAGGGCTAGGGTAAGGGTTAGGGCTAGGGTTAGAACAAGAGCTAGGGCTAGGATTAGGGTTAGGGTTACAGTTAGTGAGAGGGTTAGGGCTAAGGCTAGTGTTAGGGTGAGATTTAGGTTTAGGGATATGGTTTTTTGTTAGGGTTAGGGTTATGGTTAGCATTAGGATTAGGGTTAGGGCGAGGGTTAGGTCGAGGGTTAGGGTTAGGGCTAGGGTTAGGGTTAGGGTTAGGGTTAGGGTTAGGGTTAAGGTTAGGGTTAGGGTTAGGGTTAGGGTTAGGGTTAGGGTTAGGGCTGGGGTTGGGGTTTAGGTTAGGGTTAGGGTTACGGTTGGGGTTGTGGTTGGTGTCGTGTTGTGGTTGGGGTTGGGGTTAGGGTTTGAGTTTGGGTTCGCGTTCCGGATAGGGTTAGAATTAGTGTTAGGGTTAGGGTTAGGGCTAGGGCTTGGGTTAGGGGTAGGCTTAGGTTTAGGGATACGGTTTGGATTAGGGTTAGGGTTAGGGCTAGGGTTTGGGTTAGGGTTAGGGTTAGGATTAGGGCTAGGGCTAGTGTTAGGGCTAGGGCTAGGGTAACGGTTAGGACATGCGTTAGAGCTAGAGTTAGGGCTAGCGTTAGGGTTCAGGTTCAGTTTAGGGTTACAGTTTGAGTTTGGGGTAGGGGTAGGGTAGGGCTAGGGCTAGGGTTAGGGCTAGGCCTAGGGTTAGAATTAGGGCTAAGGTTAGGTTTAGGCTTAGGCTTAGCGTTAGGGTTAATGCTAGGGTTACGTTTAGGGTTAGTGATAGGGTTAGGTTTAGGGCTTGGGTTAGGGTTAGGGTTACTGTTACGGTTAGTGTTTGGGTTAGGGTTAGGGTTAGTGGTAGGGGTTGGGTTAGGGTTAGGGCTAGGGTCAGGGTTTGGGCTAGGGTTAGGGTTAGGGTTATGGTAAGTGAGAGGGCTAGGGCTAAGCCTAGGGTAAGGGTCAGGGTTAGGGTTAGGGATACTGTTTAGGGCTTGGGTTAGGGTTAGGGTTACGGTTATGGTTAGGGTTTGGGTTAGGGTTAGGGTTAGTGGTAGGGGTTGGGTTAGGGTTAGGGCTAGGGTCAGGGTTGGGGCTAGGGTTAGGGTTAGGGTTATTGTAAGTGAGAGGGTTAGGGCTAA
>NC_139475.1:15525000-15537500 GCF_057233095.1 Heloderma suspectum
GTTAGAGCTAGAGTTAGGGCTAGCGTTAGGGTTCAGGTTCAGTTTAGGGTTACAGTTTGAGTTAGGGGTAGGGGTAGGGTAGGGCTAGGGCTAGGGTTAGGGCTAGGCCTAGGGTTAGAATTAGGGCTAAGGTTAGGTTTAGGCTTAGGCTTAGCGTTAGGGTTAATGCTAGGGTTACGTTTAGGGTTAGTGATAGGGTTAGGTTTAGGGCTCGGGTTAGGGTTAGGGTTACTGTTACGGTTAGTGTTTGGGTTAGGTTTAGGGTTAGTGGTAGGGGTTGGGTTAGGGTTAGGGCTAGGGTCAGGGTTTGGGCTAGGGTTAGGGTTAGGTTTATGGTAAGTGAGAGGGCTAGGGCTAAGCCTAGGGTAAGGGTCAGGGTTAGGGTTAGGGATAATGTTTGGGTTAGGGTTAGGGTTATGGTTAGGGTTAGGGTTAGGTTTAGGGTTAGGGTTAGGGTTAGGGTTAGGGTTAGGGTTAGGGCTAGGGTTATCATTAGGGTTAGGGCTAGGGTTAGGGTTAGGGTTAGGTTTATGATTATGGTTAGGGTTTTGGTTAGGTTTATTGGTAGGCTTTGGGTTAGGGTTAGGGCTAGGGTTTGGGTTAGGGTTTGGGTTAGGGTTAGGGTTAGGGTTAGGGCTAGGGCTAATCTTAGGGCTAGGGCTAGGGCTAGGGTAACGGTTAGGACATGCGTTAGAGCTAGAGTTAGGGCTAGCGTTAGGGTTCAGGTTCAGTTTAGGGTTACAGTTTGAGTTAGGGGTAGGGGTAGGGTAGGGCTAGGGCTAGGGTTAGGGCTAGGCCTAGGGTTAGAATTAGGGCTAAGGTTAGGTTTAGGGTTAGGGTTAGCGTTAGGGTTAGCGCTAGGGTTACGTTTAGGGTTAGGGATAGGGTTAGGTTTAGGGCTCGGGTTAGGGTTAGGGTTACGGTTATGGTTAGGGTTTGGGTTAGGGTTAGGGTTAGTGGTAGGGGTTGGGTTAGGGTTAGGGCTAGGGTCAGGGTTGGGGCTAGGGTTAGTGTTAGGGTTATTGTAAGTGAGAGGGTTAGGGCTAAGCCTAGGGTTATGCTTAGGGTTAGGGATACTGTTTGGGTTAGGGTTAGGGTTAGGGTTAGGGTAAGGGTTTGGGTTAGGGTTAGGGCTTGGGTGAGGTTTAGGGTTAGGGTTAGGGTTAGTTCTAGGGTTAGGGTTATCGTTAGGGTGACGCTTTGGGCTAGGGTTAGGGTTAGGGTTAGGTTTAGGGTTAGGGTTAGGGTTCGGGCTAGGGTTAGGTTTTGGGCTAGGATTAGGGTTAGGGTTACAGTTAGTGAGAGGGTTAGGGCTAAGGCTAGGGTTAGGGTGAGATTTAGGTTTAGGGATATGGTTTTTTGTTAGGGTTAGGGTTATGGTTAGCGTTGAGATTAGGGTTAGGGCTAGGGTTAGGTCGAGGTTTAGGGTTAGGTTTAGGGTTAGGGTTAGGGTTCGGGCTAGGGCTAGGGTTAGGGCTAGGGCTAGGGCTACGGATAGGGCTAGGGTAAGGTCTAGGGTTAGGGCTAGGGCTAGGGTAAGGGTTAGGGCTAGGGTTAGAACTAGAGCTAGGGCTAGGATTAGGGTTAGGGTTACAGTTAGTGAGAGGGTTAGGGCTAAGGCTAGTGTTAGGGTGAGATTTAGGTTTAGGGATATGGTTTTTTGTTAGGGTTAGGGTTATGGTTAGCATTAGGATTAGGGTTAGGGCGAGGGTTAGGTCGAGGGTTAGGGTTAGGGCTAGGGTTAGGGTTAGGGTTAGGGTCAGGGTTAAGGTTAGGGTTAGGGTTAGGGTTAGGGTTAGGGTTAGGGTTAGGGCTGGGGTTGGGGTTGAGGTTAGGGTTAGGGTTACGGTTGGGGTTGTGGTTGGTGTCGTGTTGTGGTTGGGGTTGGGGTTAGGGTTTGAGTTTGGGTTCGGGTTCCGGATAGGGTTAGAATTAGTGTTAGGGTTAGGGTTAGGGCTAGGGCTAGGGTTAGGGGTATGCTTAGGTTTAGGGATACGGTTTGGATTAGGGTTAGGGTTAGGGCTAGGGTTTGGGTAAGGGTTAGGGTTAGGATTAGCATTTGGGTTAGGGCTGGCATTAGCGTTAGCATTAGAGTTAGGTTTAGGTTTAGGGTTAGGGTTAGGGTTAGGGTTAGGGTTAGGGTTAGGGCTAGGGCTAGGGCTACGGTTAGGGCTTGCGTCATGTCTAGGGTTAGGGTTCAGTGAGGTTTAGGGTTAGGAGTAGAGTTAGGGTTAGGGTGAGGGCTAGGTTTAGGGTGAGGGTTAGTTTTAGGGTTAGGGTTAGGGCTAGGGTTAGGGTTAGGGTTAGGGCTGGGGTTAGGGTTAGGTTTATGATTATGGTTAGGGTTTTGGTTAGGTTTAGTGGTAGGCTTTGGGTTAGGGTTAGGGCTCGGGTTTGGGTTAGGGTTAAGGTTAGAGTTAGGGTTAGGGTTAGGGTTTGGGTTAGGGTTAGGGTTAAGGTTAGAGTTAGGGTTAGGGTTAGGGTTTGTGTTAGGGTTAGGGTTAGTGTTCGGGCTAGGGCTAGGGTTACTGCTAGGGCTACAGTTAGGGCTAAGGTTAGGGCTAGGGTTAGGGCTAGGGTTAGGGCTTGGGTTAGGGTTAGGGCTAGGGCTAGGGCTAGGGCTAGGGCAAGGGTTAGGCAAGGGCTATGGTTAGGGTTAGGGTTAGGGTTAGGGTTAGGGTTAGCGCTAGGGTTAGGGTTAGGGTTAGGGTTAGGGTTAGGGTTAGGGTGAGGGTTAGGGCTAGGGCTAGGGCTCGGGCAAGGGTTAGGGCAAGGGCTATGCTTAGAGTTAGAGTTAGGGTTAGGGTTAGGGTTGGGGTTAGGGTGAGGGTCAGGGCTAGTGTTAGGGTGAGGGTTAGGGTTAGTGTTAGGGCCAGGGTTAGCATTAGGGTCAGGGCTATGGTTAGGGGTAGGGGTAGGGGTAGGGGTAGGATTAGGGCAGTGTTAGGGTTACGGCTATGGTTAGGGTTAGGGTTAGTGTTAGGGTTAGAGTTAGGGCAAGGGTTAGGGCTAGAGTTCAGGTTAGGTTTAGGGTAGGGTTAGGGCTAGGGCTAGGGTTAGGGTTAGGGTTAGGGTTAGGTTTAGGGCGAGGGCTAGGGCTAGGGCTAGGGTTTGTGTTAGGGTTAGTGCTAGGGCTAGGGCTAGGGTTAGTGTTAGGGTTAGGGTTAGGGTTAGGGTTAGGTTTAGGTGTAGGGTTAGGGTTAGGCTTAGGGGCAGGTTTAGGGGTAGGGCTAGGGTTAGTCGTAGTGTTAGAGCTAGGTCTAATCTTGGGATAGGGATAGGGATAGGGATAGGGATAGGGATAGGGATAGGGTTAGTGTTAGTGTTAGGGCTAGGGCTAGGGTTAGGGTTAGGGTTAGGGTTAGGGTTAGGGTAAGGGCTTGGGTTAGGGTTAGGGTTAGGGCTAGGGTTAGGGTTAGGGTTCGGGCTAGGATTAGGGCTAGGGTTAGGGCTAGGGCTAGGGCTAGGGTAACGGTTAGGGCTAGGGTTAGAGCTAGAGCTAGGGCTAGGGTTAGGGTTCAGGTTCAGGTTCAGTTTAGGGTTACAGTTTGGGTTAGGGGCAGGGGTAGGGGTAGGGGTATGGTTACGGCTAGGCCTAGGGTTAGGGCTAGGGCTAGGGTTAGGTTTAGGGTTAGCGTTAGAGTTAGGATTAGCGCTAGGGTTAGGGTTATGGTTAGGGTTAGGGTTAGGTTCAGGTTTAGGGCTCGGATTAGTGTTAGGTTTAGGGTTACGGTTCTGGTTAGGGTTTGGGTTAGGGTTAGGGTTAGTGGTAGGGGTTGGGTTAGGGCTAGGGTTAGGGTTTGGGCTAGGATTAGGGTTAGGGTTACAGTTAGTGAGAGGGTTAGGGCTAAGGCTAGGGTTAGGGTGAGATTTAGGTTTAGGGATATGGTTTTTTGTTAGGGTTAGGGTTATGGTAAGCGTTAGGATTAGGGTTAGGGCTAGGGTTAGGTCGAGGGTTAGGGTTAGGGTTAGTGGTAGGGGTTGGGTTAGGGTTAGGGCTAGGGTCAGGGTTGGGGCTAGGGTTAGGGTTAGGGTTATTGTAAGTGAGAGGGTTAGGGCTAAGCCTAGGGTTATGCTTAGGGTTAGGGATACTGTTTGGGTTAGGGTTAGGGTTAGGGTAAGGGTTTGGGTTAGGGTTAGGGCTAGGGTGAGGTTTAGGGCTAGGGTGAGGTTTAGGGTTAGTTCTAGGGTTAGAGTTAGGGTTAGGGTTAGGGTTAGGGTTAGGGTTAGGGTTAGGTTTAGGGTTAGGGTTAGGGTTCGGGCTAGGGCTAGGGTTAGGGCTAGGGTTAGGGCTAGGGCTACGGATAGGGCTAGGGTAAGGTCTAGGGTTACGGCTAGGGCTGGGGTTGGGGTTGAGGTTAGGGTTAGGGTTACAGTTGGGGTTGTGGTTGCTGTCGTGTTGTGGTTGGGGTTGGGGTTAGGGTTTGAGTTTGGGTTCGGGTTCCGGATAGGGTTAGAATTAGTGTTAGGGTTAGGGTTAGGGCTAGGGCTAGGGTTAGGGGTAGGCTTAGGTTTAGGGATACGGTTTGGATTAGGGTTAGGGTTAGGGTTAGGGCTAGGGTTTGGGTTAGGGTTAGGGTTAGGATTAGGGCTAGGGCTAGTGTTAGCGCTAGGGCTAGGGCTAGGGTAACGGTTAGGACATGCGTTAGAGCTAGAGTTAGGGCTAGCGTTAGGGTTCAGGTTCAGTTTAGGGTTACAGTTTGAGTTTGGGGTAGGGGTAGGGTAGGGCTAGGGCTAGGGTTAGGGCTAGGCCTAGGGTTAGAATTAGGGCTAAGGTTAGGTTTAGGCTTAGGCTTAGCGTTAGGGTTAATGCTAGGGTTACGTTTAGGGTTAGTGATAGGGTTAGGTTTAGGGCTCGGGTTAGGGTTAGGGTTACTGTTACGGTTAGTGTTTGGGTTAGGGTTAGGGTTAGTGGTAGGGGTTGGGTTAGGGTTAGGGCTAGGGTCAGGGTTTGGGCTAGGGTTAGGGTTATGGTAAGTGAGAGGGCTAGGGCTAAGCCTAGGGTAAGGGTCAGGGTTAGGGTTAGGGATACTGTTTGGGTTAGGGTTAGGGTTACGGTTAGGGTTAGGGTTACGGTTAGGGTTAGGGTTAGGGTTAGGGTTAGGGTTAGGGGTAGGGTTAGGGCTAGGGTTATCATTAGGGTTAGGGCTAGGGTTAGGGTTAGGGTTAGGTTTATGATTATGGTTAGGGTTTTGGTTAGGTTTAGTGGTAGGCTTTGGGTTAGGGTTAGGGCTAGGGTTTGGGTTAGGGTTTGGGTTAGGGTTAGGGTTAGGATTAGGGCTAGGGCTAATCTTAGGGCTAGGGCTAGGGCTAGGGTAACGGTTAGGACATGCGTTAGAGCTAGAGTTAGGGCTAGCGTTAGGGTTCAGGTTCAGTTTAGGGTTACAGTTTGAGTTAGGGGTAGGGGTAGGGTAGGGCTAGGGCTAGGGTTAGGGCTAGGCCTAGGGTTAGAATTAGGGCTAAGGTTAGGTTTAGGGTTAGGGTTAGCGTTAGGGTTAGTGCTAGGGTTACGTTTAGGGTTAGGGATAGGGTTAGGTTTAGGGCTCGGGTTAGGGTTAGGGTTACGGTTATGGTTAGGGTTTGGGTTAGGGTTAGGGTTAGTGGTAGGGGTTGGGTTAGGGTTAGGGCTAGGGTCAGGGTTGGGGCTAGGGTTAGGGTTAGGGTTATTGTAAGTGAGAGGGTTAGGGCTAAGCCTAGGGTTATGCTTAGGGTTAGGGATACTGTTTGGGTTAGGGTTAGGGTTAGGGTAAGGGTTTGGGTTAGGGTTAGGGCTAGGGTGAGGTTTAGGGTTAGGGTTAGGGTTAGTTCTAGGGTTAGGGTTATCGTTAGGGTGACGCTTTGGGCTAGGGTTAGGGTTAGGGTTAGGTTTAGGGTTAGGGTTAGGGTTCGGGCTAGGGCTAGGGTTAGGGCTAGGGCTAGGGCTACGGATAGGGCTAGGGTAAGGTCTAGGGTTAGGGCTAGGGCTAGGGTAAGGGTTAGGGCTAGGGTTAGAACAAGAGCTAGGGCTAGGATTAGGGTTAGGGTTACAGTTAGTGAGAGGGTTAGGGCTAAGGCTAGTGTTAGGGTGAGATTTAGGTTTAGGGATATGGTTTTTTGTTAGGGATAGGGTTATGGTTAGCATTAGGATTAGGGTTAGGGCGAGGGTTAGGTCGAGGGTTAGGGTTAGGGCTAGGGTTAGGGTTAGGGTTAGGGTTAGGGTTAGGGTTAAGGTTAGGGTTAGGGTTAGGGTTAGGGTTAGGGTTAGGGTTAGGGCTGGGGTTGGGGTTTAGGTTAGGGTTAGGGTTACGGTTGGGGTTGTGGTTGGTGTCGTGTTGTGGTTGGGGTTGGGGTTAGGGTTTGAGTTTGGGTTCGGGTTCCGGATAGGGTTAGAATTAGTGTTAGGGTTAGGGTTAGGGCTCGGGCTAGGGTTAGGGGTAGGCTTAGGTTTAGGGATACGGTTTGGATTAGGGTTAGGGTTAGGGCTAGGGTTTGGGTTAGGGTTAGGGTTAGGATTAGGGCTAGGGCTAGTGTTAGGGCTAGGGCTAGGGTAACGGTTAGGACATGCGTTAGAGCTAGAGTTAGGGCTAGCGTTAGGGTTCAGGTTCAGTTTAGGGTTACAGTTTGAGTTAGGGGTAGGGGTAGGGTAGGGCTAGGGCTAGGGTTAGGGCTAGGCCTAGGGTTAGAATTAGGGCTAAGGTTAGGTTTAGGCTTAGGCTTAGCGTTAGGGTTAATGCTAGGGTTACGTTTAGGGTTAGTGATAGGGTTAGGTTTAGGGCTTGGGTTAGGGTTAGGGTTACTGTTACGGTTAGTGTTTGGGTTAGGGTTAGGGTTAGTGGTAGGGGTTGGGTTAGGGTTAGGGCTAGGGTCAGGGTTTGGGCTAGGGTTAGGGTTAGGGTTATGGTAAGTGAGAGGGCTAGGGCTAAGCCTAGGGTAAGGGTCAGGGTTAGGGTTAGGGATACTGTTTAGGGCTTGGGTTAGGGTTAGGGTTACGGTTATGGTTAGGGTTTGGGTTAGGGTTAGGGTTAGTGGTAGGGGTTGGGTTAGGGTTAGGGCTAGGGTCAGGGTTGGGGCTAGGGTTAGGGTTAGGGTTATTGTAAGTGAGAGGGTTAGGGCTAAGCCTAGGGTTATGCTTAGGGTTAGGGATACTGTTTGGGTTAGGGTTAGGGTTAGGGTAAGGGTTTGGGTTAGGGTTAGGGCTAGGGTGAGGTTTAGGGTTAGGGTTAGGGTTAGTTCTAGGGTTAGGGTTATCGTTAGGGTGACGCTTTGGGCTGGGGTTAGGGTTAGGGTTAGGTTTAGGTTTAGGGTTAGGGTTAGGGTTCGGGCTAGGGCTAGGGTTAGGGCTAGGGCTAGGGCTACGGATAGGGCTAGGGTTAGGTCTAGGGTTAGGGCTAGGGCTAGGGTAAGGGTTAGGGCTAGGGTTAGAACTAGAGCTAGGGCTAGGATTAGGGTTAGGGTTACAGTTAGTGAGAGGGTTAGGGCTAAGGCTAGTGTTAGGGTGAGATTTAGGTTTAGGGATATGGTTTTTTGTTAGGGTTAGGGTTATGGTTAGCATTAGGATTAGGGTTAGGGCGAGGGTTAGGTCGAGGGTTAGGGTTAGGGCTAGGGTTAGGGTTAGGGTTAGGGTTAGGGTTAGGGTTAGGGTTAAGGTTAGGGTTAGGTTTAGGGTTAGGGTTAGGGTTCGGGCTGGGGCTAGGGTTAGGGCTAGGGCTAGGGCTACGGATAGGGCTAGGGTAAGGTCTAGGGTTAGGGCTAGGGCTAGGGTAAGGGTTAGGGCTAGGGTTAGAACTAGGGTTAGGTTTAGGGCTTGGGTTAGGGTTAGGGTTACTGTTACGGTTAGTGTTTGGTTTAGGGTTAGGGTTAGTGGTAGGGGTAGTGTTAGGGTTACGGTTAGGGTTAGGGTTAGGGTTAGGGTGAGGGTTAGGGTTAGGGTTGGGGTTAGGGTGAGGGTCAGGGCTAGGGTTAGGGTTAGGGTTAGGGTTAGTGTTAGGGACAGGGTTAGCATTAGGGTCAGGGCTACGGTTAGGGTTAGGGGTAGGGGTAGGGGTAGGGGTAGGATTAGGGTAGTGTTAGGGTTACGGCTATGGTTAGGGTTAGGGTTAGGGTTAGGGTTAGAGTTAGGGCAAGGGTTAGGGCTAGAGTTCAGGTTAGGTTTAGGGTAGGGTTAGGGCTAGGGCTAGGGTTAGGGTTAGGGTTAGGGTTAGGTTTAGGGCGAGGGCTAGGGCTAGGGTTTGTGTTAGGGTTAGGGCTAGGGCTAGGGCTAGGATTAGTGTTAGGGTTAGGGTTAGGGTTAGGGTTAGGTTTAGGTGTAGGGTTAGGGTTAGGCTTAGGGGCAGGTTTAGGGGTAGGGCTAGGGTTAGTTGTAGTGTTAGAGCTAGGGCTAGGGCTTGGGATAGGGATAGCGATACGGATAGGGATAGGGATAGGGATAGGGATCGGGTTAGTGTTAGTGTTAGTGTTAGGGCTAGGGCTAGGGTTAGGGTTAGGGTTAGGGTTAGGGTTAGGTTTAGGGCGAGGGCTAGGGCTAGGGCTAGGGTTTGTGTTAGGGTTAGTGCTAGGGCTAGGGCTAGGGTTAGTGTTAGGGTTAGGGTTAGGGTTAGGGTTAGGTTTAGGTGTAGGGTTAGGGTTAGGCTTAGGGGCAGGTTTAGGGGTAGGGCTAGGGTTAGTCGTAGTGTTAGAGCTAGGTCTAATCTTGGGATAGGGATAGGGATAGGGATAGGGATAGGGATAGGGATAGGGTTAGTGTTAGTGTTAGGGCTAGGGCTAGGGTTAGGGTTAGGGTTAGGGTTAGGGTTAGGGTAAGGGCTTGGGTTAGGGTTAGGGTTAGGGCTAGGGTTAGGGTTAGGGTTCGGGCTAGGATTAGGGCTAGGGTTAGGGCTAGGGCTAGGGCTAGGGTAACGGTTAGGGCTAGGGTTAGAGCTAGAGCTAGGGCTAGGGTTAGGGTTCAGGTTCAGGTTCAGTTTAGGGTTACAGTTTGGGTTAGGGGCAGGGGTAGGGGTAGGGGTATGGTTACGGCTAGGCCTAGGGTTAGGGCTAGGGCTAGGGTTAGGTTTAGGGTTAGCGTTAGAGTTAGGATTAGTGCTAGGGTTAGGGTTATGGTTAGGGTTAGGGTTAGGTTCAGGTTTAGGGCTCGGATTAGTGTTAGGTTTAGGGTTACGGTTCTGGTTAGGGTTTGGGTTAGGGTTAGGGTTAGTGGTAGGGGTTGGGTTAGGGCTAGGGTTAGGGTTTGGGCTAGGATTAGGGTTAGGGTTACAGTTAGTGAGAGGGTTAGGGCTAAGGCTAGGGTTAGGGTGAGATTTAGGTTTAGGGATATGGTTTTTTGTTAGGGTTAGGGTTATGGTAAGCGTTAGGATTAGGGTTAGGGCTAGGGTTAGGTCGAGGGTTAGGGTTAGGGTTAGTGGTAGGGGTTGGGTTAGGGTTAGGGCTAGGGTCAGGGTTGGGGCTAGGGTTAGGGTTAGGGTTATTGTAAGTGAGAGGGTTAGGGCTAAGCCTAGGGTTATGCTTAGGGTTAGGGATACTGTTTGGGTTAGGGTTAGGGTTAGGGTAAGGGTTTGGGTTAGGGTTAGGGCTAGGGTGAGGTTTAGGGCTAGGGTGAGGTTTAGGGTTAGTTCTAGGGTTAGAGTTAGGGTTAGGGTTAGGGTTAGGGTTAGGGTTAGGGTTAGGTTTAGGGTTAGGGTTAGGGTTCGGGCTAGGGCTAGGGTTAGGGCTAGGGTTAGGGCTAGGGCTACGGATAGGGCTAGGGTAAGGTCTAGGGTTACGGCTAGGGCTGGGGTTGGGGTTGAGGTTAGGGTTAGGGTTACAGTTGGGGTTGTGGTTGCTGTCGTGTTGTGGTTGGGGTTGGGGTTAGGGTTTGAGTTTGGGTTCGGGTTCCGGATAGGGTTAGAATTAGTGTTAGGGTTAGGGTTAGGGCTAGGGCTAGGGTTAGGGGTAGGCTTAGGTTTAGGGATACGGTTTGGATTAGGGTTAGGGTTAGGGTTAGGGCTAGGGTTTGGGTTAGGGTTAGGGTTAGGATTAGGGCTAGGGCTAGTGTTAGCGCTAGGGCTAGGGCTAGGGTAACGGTTAGGACATGCGTTAGAGCTAGAGTTAGGGCTAGCGTTAGGGTTCAGGTTCAGTTTAGGGTTACAGTTTGAGTTTGGGGTAGGGGTAGGGTAGGGCTAGGGCTAGGGTTAGGGCTAGGCCTAGGGTTAGAATTAGGGCTAAGGTTAGGTTTAGGCTTAGGCTTAGCGTTAGGGTTAATGCTAGGGTTACGTTTAGGGTTAGTGATAGGGTTAGGTTTAGGGCTCGGGTTAGGGTTAGGGTTACTGTTACGGTTAGTGTTTGGGTTAGGGTTAGGGTTAGTGGTAGGGGTTGGGTTAGGGTTAGGGCTAGGGTCAGGGTTTGGGCTAGGGTTAGGGTTATGGTAAGTGAGAGGGCTAGGGCTAAGCCTAGGGTAAGGGTCAGGGTTAGGGTTAGGGATACTGTTTGGGTTAGGGTTAGGGTTACGGTTAGGGTTAGGGTTACGGTTAGGGTTAGGGTTAGGGTTAGGGTTAGGGTTAGGGGTAGGGTTAGGGCTAGGGTTATCATTAGGGTTAGGGCTAGGGTTAGGGTTAGGGTTAGGTTTATGATTATGGTTAGGGTTTTGGTTAGGTTTAGTGGTAGGCTTTGGGTTAGGGTTAGGGCTAGGGTTTGGGTTAGGGTTTGGGTTAGGGTTAGGGTTAGGATTAGGGCTAGGGCTAATCTTAGGGCTAGGGCTAGGGCTAGGGTAACGGTTAGGACATGCGTTAGAGCTAGAGTTAGGGCTAGCGTTAGGGTTCAGGTTCAGTTTAGGGTTACAGTTTGAGTTAGGGGTAGGGGTAGGGTAGGGCTAGGGCTAGGGTTAGGGCTAGGCCTAGGGTTAGAATTAGGGCTAAGGTTAGGTTTAGGGTTAGGGTTAGCGTTAGGGTTAGTGCTAGGGTTACGTTTAGGGTTAGGGATAGGGTTAGGTTTAGGGCTCGGGTTAGGGTTAGGGTTACGGTTATGGTTAGGGTTTGGGTTAGGGTTAGGGTTAGTGGTAGGGGTTGGGTTAGGGTTAGGGCTAGGGTCAGGGTTGGGGCTAGGGTTAGGGTTAGGGTTATTGTAAGTGAGAGGGTTAGGGCTAAGCCTAGGGTTATGCTTAGGGTTAGGGATACTGTTTGGGTTAGGGTTAGGGTTAGGGTAAGGGTTTGGGTTAGGGTTAGGGCTAGGGTGAGGTTTAGGGTTAGGGTTAGGGTTAGTTCTAGGGTTAGGGTTATCGTTAGGGTGACGCTTTGGGCTAGGGTTAGGGTTAGGGTTAGGTTTAGGGTTAGGGTTAGGGTTCGGGCTAGGGCTAGGGTTAGGGCTAGGGCTAGGGCTACGGATAGGGCTAGGGTAAGGTCTAGGGTTAGGGCTAGGGCTAGGGTAAGGGTTAGGGCTAGGGTTAGAACAAGAGCTAGGGCTAGGATTAGGGTTAGGGTTACAGTTAGTGAGAGGGTTAGGGCTAAGGCTAGTGTTAGGGTGAGATTTAGGTTTAGGGATATGGTTTTTTGTTAGGGATAGGGTTATGGTTAGCATTAGGATTAGGGTTAGGGCGAGGGTTAGGTCGAGGGTTAGGGTTAGGGCTAGGGTTAGGGTTAGGGTTAGGGTTAGGGTTAGGGTTAAGGTTAGGGTTAGGGTTAGGGTTAGGGTTAGGGTTAGGGTTAGGGCTGGGGTTGGGGTTTAGGTTAGGGTTAGGGTTACGGTTGGGGTTGTGGTTGGTGTCGTGTTGTGGTTGGGGTTGGGGTTAGGGTTTGAGTTTGGGTTCGGGTTCCGGATAGGGTTAGAATTAGTGTTAGGGTTAGGGTTAGGGCTAGGGCTAGGGTTAGGGGTAGGCTTAGGTTTAGGGATACGGTTTGGATTAGGGTTAGGGTTAGGGCTAGGGTTTGGGTTAGGGTTAGGGTTAGGATTAGGGCTAGGGCTAGTGTTAGGGCTAGGGCTAGGGTAACGGTTAGGACATGCGTTAGAGCTAGAGTTAGGGCTAGCGTTAGGGTTCAGGTTCAGTTTAGGGTTACAGTTTGAGTTAGGGGTAGGGGTAGGGTAGGGCTAGGGCTAGGGTTAGGGCTAGGCCTAGGGTTAGAATTAGGGCTAAGGTTAGGTTTAGGCTTAGGCTTAGCGTTAGGGTTAATGCTAGGGTTACGTTTAGGGTTAGTGATAGGGTTAGGTTTAGGGCTTGGGTTAGGGTTAGGGTTACTGTTACGGTTAGTGTTTGGGTTAGGGTTAGGGTTAGTGGTAGGGGTTGGGTTAGGGTTAGGGCTAGGGTCAGGGTTTGGGCTAGGGTTAGGGTTAGGGTTATGGTAAGTGAGAGGGCTAGGGCTAAGCCTAGGGTAAGGGTCAGGGTTAGGGTTAGGGATACTGTTTAGGGCTTGGGTTAGGGTTAGGGTTACGGTTATGGTTAGGGTTTGGGTTAGGGTTAGGGTTAGTGGTAGGGGTTGGGTTAGGGTTAGGGCTAGGGTCAGGGTTGGGGCTAGGGTTAGGGTTAGGGTTATTGTAAGTGAGAGGGTTAGGGCTAAGCC
>NC_139475.1:15542500-15555000 GCF_057233095.1 Heloderma suspectum
TTAGGGTTAGGGTTAGAGTTAGGGCTAGGGTTGGGGTAGAGGTTAGGGTTAGGGTTAGGGTTAGGGTTAGGTTTACGGTTGTGGTTGCGGTTGGTGTTGTGTTGTGGTTGGGGTTGGGGTTAGGGTTTGAGTTCAGGTTCGGTTCGGGTTAGGGTTAGGGTTTGGGGTAGGTTTATGGTTTGGGTTAGGGTTTGGGTTGGGGTTGGGGTTAGGTTTAGGGCTAGGGCTAGGGCTAGGGTTAAAGCTAGGGCTAGGGCTAGGGTTAGGGTTAGCGTTAGGGTTAGCGCTAGGGCTAGGGTTAGGGTTAGGGTTAGTGCTAGGGTTAGGTTTAGGGGTAGGGATAGGTTTAGGGATAGGGTCTGGGCTAGGGTTAGGTTTAGGGTTAAGGCTCGGGCTAGGGCAAGGGCTAGGGCTAGGGCTAGGGCTAGGGTTAGTGTTAGGGTTAGGGCTAGGGTTCGGGTTAGGGCTAGAGTTCGGGTTAGGGTTAGGGTGGGGTTAGGGCTACGGCTAGGGTTTGGGCTTGGGTTAAGGTTAGGGTTAGGGTTAGGGATAGGACTAGGGATAGGGATAGGGATAGGGATAGGGATAGGACTAGGGATTGGGATAGGGATAGGGATAGGGCAAGGGTTAGGTCAAGGGCTATTGTTACGGTTAGGTTTAGGGTCAGTGTGAGGGCTATGGTTAGGGTGAGGGTGAGGGTGAGGGTTACGGCTAGGGTTAGCATTAGGGTTAGGGCTGGCGTTAGCGTTAGCATTAGAGTTAGGTTTAGGTTTAGGGTTAGGGTTAGGGTTAGGGTTAGGGTTAGGGCTAGGGCTAGGGCTACGGTTAGGGCTTGCGTCATGGCTAGGGTTAGGGTTCGGTGAGGTTTAGTGTTCGGAGTAGAGTTAGGGTTAGGGTGAGGGCTAGGTTTAGGGTGAGGGTTAGTTTTAGGGTTAGGGTTGGGCTAGGGTTATCATTAGGGTTAGGGCTAGGGTTAGGGTTAGGTTTATGATTATGGTTAGGGTTTTGGTTAGGTTTAGTGGTAGGCTTTGGGTTAGGGTTAGGGCTAGGGTTTGGGTTAGGGTTTGGGTTAGGGTTAGGGCTAGGGTGAGGTTTAGGGTTAGGGTTAGGGTTAGGTCTAGGGTTAGGGTTATCGTTAGGGTGACGCTTTGGGCTAGGGTTAGGGTTAGGGTTAGGGTTAGGGTTAGGGTTAGGGTTCGGGCTAGGGCTAGGGTTAGGGCTAGGGCTAGGGCTACGGATAGGGCTAGGGTTAGGGCTAGGGTTAGGGCTTAGGTTAGGGTTAGGGTTAGGGTTATGGTTCGGGTTAGGTATAGGGTGAGGGCTATGGTTAGGGTGAGGGTTCTGGTTAGTGTTAGGTCTAGGGTTAGCATTAGGGTTAGGGCTACGGTTATGGTTAGGGTTTGTGTTAGGGTTAGTGGTAGGCTTTGAGTTAGGGTAAGGTCTAGGGTTAGGGCTAGGGCTAGGGTAAGGGTTAGGGCTAGGGTTAGAACTAGAGCTAGGGCTAGGGTTAGGGTTAGAGTTCAGTTTTAGTTTAGGGTTACAGTTTGGTTTAGGGGTAGGGGTAGGGGTAGGGTTAGGTCTAGGCCTAGGGTTAGGGTTAAGGCTATAGTTAGGTTTAGGGTTAAGGTTAGGGTTAGCGCTAGGGTTAGGCTTAGGGTTAGGGTTAGGGCTAGGGTTAGGTTAAGGGCTCAGGTTAGGGTTAGGGTTACGGTTCTGGTTCTGGTTAGGGTTTGGGTTAGCGTTAGGGTTAGTGGTAGGTGTTGGGTTAGGGTTAGGGATAGGGATAGCGTTTAGGCTTGGATTAGGGTTAGGGTTACAGTTAGTGAGAGGGTTAGGGCTAAGGCTAGTGTTAGGGTGAGATTTAGGTTTAGGGATATGGTTTTTTGTTAGGGTTAGGGTTATGGTTAGCGTTAGGATTAGGGTTAGGGCTAGGGTTAGGTCGAGGGTTAGGGTTAGGGTTAGGGTTAGGGTTAGGGTTAGGGTTAAGGTTAGAGTTAGGGTTAGTGTTAGGGTTAGGGTTAGGGTTTGGGTTAGGGTTAGTGTTAAGGTTAGAGTTAGGGTTAGGGTTAAGGTTTGTGTTAGGGTTAGGGTTAGTGTTCGGGCTAGGGCTAGGGTTACTGCTAGGGCTACAGTTAGGGCTAAGGTTAGGGCTAGGGTTAGGGCTAGGGTTAGGGCTTGGGTTAGGGTTAGGGCTAGGGCTAGGGCTAGGGCAAGGGTTAGGCAAGGGCTATGGTTAGGGTAAGGGTTAGGGTTAGGGTGAGGGTGAGGGTTAGGGCTAGGGCTAGGGCTAGGGCTAGGGCTAGGGCAAGGGTTAGGGCAAGGGCTATGGTTAGGGTTAGAGTTCGGGTTAGGGTTACGGTTGGGTTTAGGGTGAGGGTCAGGACTAGGGTTAGGGTGAGGGTTAGGGTTAGTGTTAGGGCCTGGGTTAGCATTAGGGTCAGGGCTACGGTTAGGGTTAGGGGAGGGGTAGGGGTAGGATTAGGGTAGGGTTAGGGTTACGGCTATGGTTAGGGTTAGGGCTCGGACAAGGGTTAGGTCTAAGGCTAGGATTAGTGTTAGGGTTAGGGCTATGGCTAGGGCTTGGGCTAGGGCAAGGGTTAGGGTTAGGGTTAGGGTTAGGTATAGGGTGAGGGCTAGGGTTAGGGTGAGGGTTCTGGTTAGTGTTAGGGCTAGGGTGAGCATTAGGGTTAGGGCTACGGTTATGGTTAGGGTTTGTATTAGGGTTAGTGGTAGGCTTTGGGTTAGGGTAAGGTCTAGGGTTAGGGCTAGGGTTAGGGTTAATGTTAGGGCTAGGGCTAGGGTTAGGTTTGGGATAGGGATAGGGATAGGGATAGGGATAGGGATAGGGATAGGGATAGGGATAGGGCTAGGGCTAGGGCAAGGGTTAGGTCAAGGGCTATTGTTACGGTTAGGGTTAGGGTCAGTGTGAGGGCTATGGTTAGGGTGAGGGTGAGGGTGAGGGTTACGGCTAGGATTAGCGTTAGGGTTAGGGCTGGCATTAGCGTTAGCATTAGAGTTAGGTTTAGGTTTAGGGTTAGGGTTAGGGTTAGGGTTAGGGCTAGGGCTAGGGCTACGGTTAGGGCTTGCGTCATGTCTAGGGTTAGGGTTCAGTGAGGTTTAGGGTTAGGAGTAGAGTTAGGGTTAGGGTGAGGGCTAGGTTTAGGGTGAGGGTTAGTTTTAGGGTTAGGGTTAGGGCTAGGGTTATCATTAGGGTTAGGGCTAGGGTTAGGGTTAGGTTTATGATTATGATTAGGGTTTTGGTTAGGTTTAGTGGTAGGCTTTGGGTTAGGGTTAGGGCTAGGGTTTGGGTTAGGGTTAAGGTTAGAGTTAGGGTTAGGGTTAGGGTTTGGGTTAGGGTTAGGGTTAAGGTTAGAGTTAGGGTTAGGGTTAGGGTTTGTGTTAGGGTTAGGGTTAGTGTTCGGGCTAGGGCTAGGGTTACTGCTAGGGCTACAGTTAGGGCTAAGGTTAGGGCTAGGGTTAGGGCTAGGGTTAGGGCTTGGGTTAGGTTTAGGGCTAGGGCTAGGGCTAGGGCTAGGGCTAGGGCAAGGGTTAGGCAAGGGCTATGGTTAGGGTTAGGGTTAGTGTTAGGGTAAGGGTTAGGGTTAGGGTTAGGGTTAGCGTGAGGGTTAGGGCTAGGGCTAGGGCTAGGGCTAGGGCAAGGGTTAGGGCAAGGGCTATGCTTAGAGTTAGAGTTAGGGTTAGGGTTAGGGTTGGGGTTAGGGTGAGGGTCAGGGCTAGTGTTAGGGTGAGGGTTAGGGTTAGTGTTAGGGCCAGGGTTAGCATTAGGGTCAGGGCTACGGTTAGGGTTAGGGGAGGGGTAGGGGTAGGATTAGGGTAGGGTTAGGGTTACGGCTATGGTTAGGGTTAGGGCTCGGACAAGGGTTAGGTCTAAGGCTAGGATTAGTGTTAGGGTTAGGGCTATGGCTAGGGCTTGGGCTAGGGCAAGGGTTAGGGTTAGGGTTAGGGTTAGGTATAGGGTGAGGGCTAGGGTTAGGGTGAGGGTTCTGGTTAGTGTTAGGGCTAGGGTGAGCATTAGGGTTAGGGCTACGGTTATGGTTAGGGTTTGTATTAGGGTTAGTGGTAGGCTTTGGGTTAGGGTAAGGTCTAGGGTTAGGGCTAGGGTTAGGGTTAATGTTAGGGCTAGGGCTAGGGTTAGGTTTGGGATAGGGATAGGGATAGGGATAGGGATAGGGATAGGGATAGGGATAGGGATAGGACTAGGGATAGGGATAGGGCTAGGGCTAGGGCTAGGGCAAGGGTTAGGTCAAGGGCTATTGTTACGGTTAGGGTTAGGGTCAGTGTGAGGGCTATGGTTAGGGTGAGGGTGAGGGTGAGGGTTACGGCTAGGATTAGCGTTAGGGTTAGGGCTGGCATTAGCGTTAGCATTAGAGTTAGGTTTAGGTTTAGGGTTAGGGTTAGGGTTAGGGTTAGGGTTAGGGCTAGGGCTAGGGCTACGGTTAGGGCTTGCGTCATGTCTAGGGTTAGGGTTCAGTGAGGTTTAGGGTTAGGAGTAGAGTTAGGGTTAGGGTGAGGGCTAGGTTTAGGGTGAGGGTTAGTTTTAGGGTTAGGGTTAGGGCTAGGGTTATCATTAGGGTTAGGGCTAGGGTTAGGGTTAGGTTTATGATTATGATTAGGGTTTTGGTTAGGTTTAGTGGTAGGCTTTGGGTTAGGGTTAGGGCTAGGGTTTGGGTTAGGGTTAAGGTTAGAGTTAGGGTTAGGGTTAGGGTTAGGGTTTGGGTTAGGGTTAGGGTTAAGGTTAGAGTTAGGGTTAGGGTTAGGGTTTGTGTTAGGGTTAGGGTTAGTGTTCGGGCTAGGGCTAGGGTTACTGCTAGGGCTACAGTTAGGGCTAAGGTTAGGGCTAGGGTTAGGGCTAGGGTTAGGGCTTGGGTTAGGTTTAGGGCTAGGGCTAGGGCTAGGGCTAGGGCTAGGGCAAGGGATAGGCAAGGGCTATGGTTAGGGTTAGGGTTAGTGTTAGGGTAAGGGTTAGGGTTAGGGTTAGGGTTAGCGTGAGGGTTAGGGCTAGGGCTAGGGCTAGGGCAAGGGTTAGGGCAAGGGCTATGCTTAGAGTTAGAGTTAGGGTTAGGGTTAGGGTTGGGGTTTGGGTGAGGGTCAGGGCTAGTGTTAGGGTGAGGGTTAGGGTTAGTGTTAGGGCCAGGGTTAGCATTAGGGTCAGGGCTACGGTTAGGGGTAGGGGTAGGGGTAGGGGTAGGGGTAGGATTAGGGTAGTGTTAGGGTTACGGCTATGGTTAGGGTTAGGGTAAGGGTTAGGGTTAGGGTTAGTGTTAGGGCAAGGGTTAGGGCTAGAGTTCAGGTTAGGTTTAGGGTAGGGTTAGGGCTAGGGCTAGGGTTAGGGTTAGGGTTACGGTTAGGTTTAGGGCGAGGGCTAGGGCTAGGGCTAGGGTTTGTGTTAGGGTTAGTGCTAGGGCTAGGGCTAGGGTTAGTGTTAGGGTTAGGGTTAGGGTTAGGGTTAGGTTTAGGTGTAGGGTTAGGGTTAGGCTTAGGGGCAGGTTTAGGGGTAGGGCTAGGGTTAGTCGTAGTGTTAGAGCTAGGGCTAATCTTGGGATAGGGATAGGGATAGGGATAGGGATAGGGATAGGGAGAGGGATAGGGATAGGGATAGGGTTAGTGTTAGTGTTAGGGCTCGGGCTAGGGTTAGGGTTAGGGTTAGGGTTAGGGTTAGGGTTAGGGTTAGGGTAAGGGCTAGGGTTAGGGTTAGGGTTAGGGCTAGGGTTAGGGTTAGGGTTCGGGCTAGGATTAGGGCTAGGGTTAGGGCTAGGGCTAGGGCTAGGGTAACGGTTAGGGCTAGGGTTAGAGCTAGAGCTAGGGCTAGGGTTAGGGTTCAGGTTCAGGTTCAGTTTAGGGTTACAGTTTGGGTTAGGGGCAGGGGTAGGGGTAGGGGTATGGTTACGGCTAGGCCTAGGGTTAGGGCTAGGGCTAGGGTTAGGTTTAGGGTTAGCGTTAGAGTTAGGATTAGCGCTAGGGTTAGGGTTATGGTTAGGTTTAGGGTTAGGTTCAGGTTTAGGGCTCGGGTTAGTGTTAGGTTTAGGGTTACGGTATTGGTTAGGGTTTGGGTTAGGGTTAGGGTTCGGGTTCGGGTTCGGGCTAGGGTTAGGTTTTGGGCTAGGATTAGGGTTAGGGTTACAGTTAGTGAGAGGGTTAGGGCTAAGGCTAGGGTTAGGGTGAAATTTAGGTTTAGGGATATGGTTTTTTGTTAGGGTTAGGGTTATGGTTAGCGTTGAGATTAGGGTTAGGGCTAGGGTTAGGTCGAGGGTTAGGGTTAGGGTTAGGGTTAGGGTTAGGGTTCGGGTTAGGGCTAGAGTTAGGGTTAGGGTGGGGTTAGGGATACGGCTAGGGTTTGGGCTTGGGTTAGGGTTAGGGTTAGGGTTAGGGCTAGGGATAGGACTAGGGATAGGGATAGGGATAGGGATAGGGCTAGGGCAAGGGTTAGGTCAAGGGCTATTGTTACGGTTAGGGTTAGGGTCAGTGTGAGGGCTATGGTTAGGGTGAGGGTGAGGGTGAGGGTTACGGCTAGGGTTAGCATTAGGGTTAGGGCTGGCGTTAGCGTTAGCATTAGAGTTAGGTTTAGGTTTAGGTTTAGGGTTAGGGTTAGGGTTAGGGCTAGGGCTAGGGCTACGGTTAGGGCTTGCGTCATGTCTAGGGTTAGGGTTCGGTGAGGTTTAGGGTTAGGAGTAGAGTTAGGGTTAGGGTGAGGGCTAGGTTTAGGGTGAGGGTTAGTTTTAGGGTTAGGGTTAGGGCTAGGGTTATCATTAGGTTAGGGCTAGGGTTAGGGTTAGGTTTATGATTATGGTTAGGGTTTTGGTTAGGTTTAGTGGTAGGCTTTGGGTTAGGGTTAGGGCTAGGGTTTGGGTTAGGGTTAAGGTTAGAGTTAGGGTTAGGGTTAGGGTTTGGGTTAGGGTTAGGGTTAAGGTTAGAGTTATGGTTAGGGTTAGGGTTTGTGTTAGGGTTAGGGTCAGTGTTCGGGCTAGGGCTAGGGTTACTGCTAGGGCTACAGTTAGGGCTAAGGTTAGGGCTAGGGTTAGGGCTAGGGTTAGGGCTTGGGTTAGGGTTAGGGCTAGGGCTAGGGCTAGAGCTAGGGCAAGGGTTAGGCAAGGGCTATGGTTAGGGTTACGGTTAGGGTTAGGGTTAGGGTTAGGGTGAGGGTGAGGGTGAGGGTTACGGCTAGGGCTAGGGCTAGGGCAAGGGTTAGGGTAAGGGCTATGCTTAGAGTTAGAGTTAGGGTTAGGGTTAGGGTTGGGGTTAGGGTGAGGGTCAGGGCTAGGGTTAGGGTGAGGGTTAGGGTTAGTGTTAGGGCCAGGGTTAGCATTAGGGTCAGGGCTACGGTTAGGGTTAGGGGTAGGGGTAGGGGTAGGGGTAGGATTAGGGTAGTGTTAGGGTTACGGCTATGGTTAGGGTTAGGGTTAGGGTTAGGGTTAGGGTTAGAGTTAGGGCAAGGGTTAGGGCTAGAGTTCAGGTTAGGTTTAGGGTAGGGTTAGGGCTAGGGCTAGGGCTAGGGTTAGGGTTAGGGTTAGGGTTAGGTTTAGGGCGAGGGCTAGGGCTAGGGCTAGGGTTTGTGTTAGGGTTAGGGCTAGGGCTAGGGCTAGGGCTAGGGTTAGTGTTAGGGTTAGGGTTAGGGTTAGGGTTAGGGTTAGGGTTAGGTTTAGGTGTAGGGTTAGGGTTAGGCTTAGGGGCAGGTTTAGGGGTAGGGCTAGGGTTAGTTGTAGTGTTAGAGCTAGGGCTAGGGCTTGGGATAGGGATAGGAATAGGGATAGGGATAGGGATAGGGATAGGGATAGGGTTAGTGTTAGTGTTAGTGTTAGGGCTAGGGCTAGGGTTAGGGTTAGGGTTAGGGTTAGGGTTAGGGTTAGGGTTAGGGCTAGGGTTAGGGTTAGGGTTAGGGTTAGGGCTAGGGTTAGGGTTAGGGTTCGGGCTAGGATTAGGGCTAGGGTTAGGGCTAGGGCTAGGGCTAGGGTAACGGTTAGGGCTAGGGTTAGAGCTAGAGCTAGGGCTAGGGTTAGGGTTAGGTTCAGGTTTAGGGCTCGGATTAGTGTTAGGTTTAGGGTTACGGTTCTGGTTAGGGTTTGGGTTAGGGTTAGGGTTAGTGGTAGGGGTTGGGTTAGGGCTAGGGTTAGGGTTTGGGCTAGGATTAGGGTTAGGGTTACAGTTAGTGAGAGGGTTAGGGCTAAGGCTAGGGTTAGGGTGAGATTTAGGTTTAGGGATATGGTTTTTTGTTAGGGTTAGGGTTATGGTAAGCGTTAGGATTAGGGTTAGGGCTAGGGTTAGGTCGAGGGTTAGGGTTAGGGTTAGTGGTAGGGGTTGGGTTAGGGTTAGGGCTAGGGTCAGGGTTGGGGCTAGGGTTAGGGTTAGGGTTATTGTAAGTGAGAGGGTTAGGGCTAAGCCTAGGGTTATGCTTAGGGTTAGGGATACTGTTTGGGCTAGGGTTAGGGTTAGGGTAAGGGTTTGGGTTAGGGTTAGGGCTAGGGTGAGGTTTAGGGTTAGGGTTAGGTTTAGGGTTAGTTCTAGGGTTAGGGTTATCGTTACGGTGACGCTTTGGGCTAGGGTTAGGGTTAGGGTTAGGGTTAGGTTTAGGGTTAGGGTTAGGGTTCGGGCTAGGGCTAGGGTTAGGGCTAGGGTTAGGGCTAGGGCTACGGATAGGGCTAGGGTAAGGTCTAGGGTTAGGGCTAGGGCTGGGGTTGGGGTTGAGGTTAGGGTTAGGGTTACGGTTGGGGTTGTGGTTGCTGTCGTGTTGTGGTTGGGGTTGGGGTTAGGGTTTGAGTTTGGGTTCGGGTTCCGGATAGGGTTAGAATTAGTGTTAGGGTTAGGGTTAGGGCTAGGGCTAGGGTTAGGGGTAGGCTTAGGTTTAGGGATACGGTTTGGATTAGGGTTAGGGTTAGGGCTAGGGTTTGGGTTAGGGTTAGGGTTAGGATTAGGGCTAGGGCTAGTGTTAGCGCTAGGGCTAGGGCTAGGGTAACGGTTAGGACATGCGTTAGAGCTAGAGTTAGGGCTAGCGTTAGGGTTCAGGTTCAGTTTAGGGTTAGAGTTTGAGTTTGGGGTAGGGGTAGGGTAGGTCTAGGGCTAGGGTTAGGGCTAGGCCTAGGGTTAGAATTAGGGCTAAGGTTAGGTTTAGGCTTAGGCTTAGCGTTAGGGTTAATGCTAGGGTTACGTTTAGGGTTAGTGATAGGGTTAGGTTTAGGGCTCGGGTTAGGGTTAGGGTTACTGTTACGGTTAGTGTTTGGGTTAGGGTTAGGGTTAGTGGTAGGGGTTGGGTTAGGGTTAGGGCTAGGGTCAGGGTTTGGGCTAGGGTTAGGGTTATGGTAAGTGAGAGGGCTAGGGCTAAGCCTAGGGTAAGGGTCAGGGTTAGGGTTAGGGATACTGTTTGGGTTAGGGTTAGGGTTACGGTTAGGGTTAGGGTTACGGTTAGGGTTAGGGTTAGGGTTAGGGTTAGGGTTAGGGTTAGGGCTAGGGTTATCATTAGGGTTAGGGCTAGGGTTAGGGTTAGGGTTAGGTTTATGATTATGGTTAGGGTTTTGGTTAGGTTTAGTGGTAGGCTTTGGGTTAGGGTTAGGGTTAGGGCTAGGGTTTGGGTTAGGGTTTGGGTTAGGGTTAGGGTTAGGATTAGGGCTAGGGCTAATCTTAGGGCTAGGGCTAGGGCTAGGGTAACGGTTAGGACATGCGTTAGAGCTAGAGTTAGGGCTAGCGTTAGGGTTCAGGTTCAGTTTAGGGTTACAGTTTGAGTTAGGGGTAGGGGTAGGATAGGGCTAGGGCTAGGGTTAGGGCTAGGCCTAGGGTTAGAATTAGGGCTAAGGTTAGGTTTAGGGTTAGGGTTAGCGTTAGGGTTAGTGCTAGGGTTACGTTTAGGGTTAGGGATAGGGTTAGGTTTAGGGCTCGGGTTAGGGTTAGGGTTACGGTTATGGTTAGGGTTTGGGTTAGGGTTAGGGTTAGTGGTAGGGGTTGGGTTAGGGTTAGGGCTAGGGTCAGGGTTGGGGCTAGGGTTAGGGTTAGGGTTATTGTAAGTGAGAGGGTTAGGGCTAAGCCTAGGGTTATGCTTAGGGTTAGGGATACTGTTTGGGTTAGGGTTAGGGTTAGGGTAAGGGTTTGGGTTAGGGTTAGGGCTAGGGTGAGGTTTAGGGTTAGGGTTAGGGTTAGTTCTAGGGTTAGGGTTATCGTTAGGGTGACGCTTTGGGCTAGGGTTAGGGTTAGGGTTAGGTTTAGGGTTAGGGTTAGGGTTCGGGCTAGGGCTAGGGTTAGGGCTAGGGCTAGGGCTACGGATAGGGCTAGGGTAAGGTCTAGGGTTAGGGCTAGGGCTAGGGTAAGGGTTAGGGCTAGGGTTAGAACAAGAGCTAGGGCTAGGATTAGGGTTAGGGTTACAGTTAGTGAGAGGGTTAGGGCTAAGGCTAGTGTTAGGGTGAGATTTAGGTTTAGGGATATGGTTTTTTGTTAGGGTTAGGGTTATGGTTAGCATTAGGATTAGGGTTAGGGCGAGGGTTAGGTCGAGGGTTAGGGTTAGGGCTAGGGTTAGGGTTAGGGTTAGGGTTAGGGTTAGGGTTAAGGTTAGGGTTAGGGTTAGGGTTAGGGTTAGGGTTAGGGTTAGGGTTAGGGCTGGGGTTGGGGTTTAGGTTAGGGTTAGGGTTACGGTTGGGGTTGTGGTTGGTGTCGTGTTGTGGTTGGGGTTGGGGTTAGGGTTTGAGTTTGGGTTCGGGTTCCGGATAGGGTTAGAATTACTGTTAGGGTTAGGGTTAGGGCTAGGGCTAGGGTTAGGGGTAGGCTTAGGTTTAGGGATACGGTTTGGATTAGGGTTAGGGTTAGGGCTAGGGTTTGGGTTAGGGTTAGGGTTAGGATTAGGGCTAGGGCTAGTGTTAGGGCTACGGCTAGGGTAACGGTTAGGACATGCGTTAGAGCTAGAGTTAGGGCTAGCGTTAGGGTTCAGGTTCAGTTTAGGGTTACAGTTTGAGTTAGGGGTAGGGGTAGGGTAGGGCTAGGGCTAGGGTTAGGGCTAGGCCTAGGGTTAGAATTAGGGCTAAGGTTAGGTTTAGGCTTAGGCTTAGCGTTAGGGTTAATGCTAGGGTTACGTTTAGGGTTAGTGATAGGGTTAGGTTTAGGGCTTGGGTTAGGGTTAGGGTTACTGTTACGGTTAGTGTTTGGGTTAGGGTTAGGGTTAGTGGTAGGGGTTGGGTTAGGGTTAGGGCTAGGGTCAGGGTTTGGGCTAGGGTTAGGGTTAGGGTTATGGTAAGTGAGAGGGCTAGGGCTAAGCCTAGGGTAAGGGTCAGGGTTAGGGTTAGGGATACTGTTTAGGGCTTGGGTTAGGGTTAGGGTTACGGTTATGGTTAGGGTTTGGGTTAGGGTTAGGGTTAGTGGTAGGGGTTGGGTTAGGGTTAGGGCTAGGGTCAGGGTTGGGGCTAGGGTTAGGGTTAGGGTTATTGTAAGTGAGAGGGTTAGGGCTAAGCCTAGGGTTATGCTTAGGGTTAGGGATACTGTTTGGGTTAGGGTTAGGGTTAGGGTAAGGGTTTGGGTTAGGGTTAGGGCTAGGGTGAGGTTTAGGGTTAGGGTTAGGGTTAGTTCTAGGGTTAGGGTTATCGTTAGGGTGACGCTTTGGTCTGGGGTTAGGGTTAGGGTTAGGTTTAGGGTTAGGGTTAGGGTTCGGGCTAGGGCTAGGGTTAGGGCTAGGGCTAGGGCTACGGATAGGGCTAGGGTTAGGTCTAGGGTTAGGGCTAGGGCTAGGGTAAGGGTTAGGGCTAGGGTTAGAACTAGAGCTAGGGCTAGGATTAGGGTTAGGGTTACAGTTAGTGAGAGGGTTAGGGCTAAGGCTAGTGTTAGGGTGAGATTTAGGTTTAGGGATATGGTTTTTTGTTAGGGTTAGGGTTATGGTTAGCATTAGGATTAGGGTTAGGGCGAGGGTTAGGTCGAGGGTTAGGGTTAGGGCTAGGGTTAGGGTTAGGGTTAGGGTTAGGGTTAGGGTTAAGGTTAGGGTTAGGTTTAGGGTTAGGGTTAGGGTTCGGGCTGGGGCTAGGGTTAGGGCTAGGGCTAGGGCTACGGATAGGGCTAGGGTAAGGTCTAGGGTTAGGGCTAGGGCTAGGGTAAGGGTTAGGGCTAGGGTTAGAACTAGGGTTAGGTTTAGGGCTTGGGTTAGGGTTAGGGTTACTGTTACGGTTAGTGTTTGGGTTAGGGTTAGGGTTAGTGGTAGGGGTAGTGTTAGGGTTACGGTTAGGGTTAGGGTTAGGGTTAGGGTGAGGGTTAGGGTTAGGGTTGGGGTTAGGGTGAGGGTCAGGGCTAGGGTTAGGGTTAGGGTTAGGGTTAGTGTTAGGGACAGGGTTAGCATTAGGGTCAGGGCTACGGTTAGGGTTAGGGGTAGGGGTAGGGGTAGGGGTAGGATTAGGGTAGTGTTAGGGTTACGGCTATGGTTAGGGTTAGGGTTAGGGTTAGGGTTAGGGTTAGGGTTAGAGTTAGGGCAAGGGTTAGGGCTAGAGTTCAGGTTAGGTTTAGGGTAGGGTTAGGGCTAGGGCTAG
>NC_139475.1:15557500-15562500 GCF_057233095.1 Heloderma suspectum
GGCTAGGGTTATCATTAGGGTTAGGGCTGGGGTTAGGGTTAGGTTTATGATTATGGTTAGGGTTTTGGTTAGGTTTAGTGGTAGGCTTTGGGTTAGGGTTAGGGCTCGGGTTTGGGTTAGGGTTAAGGTTAGAGTTAGGGTTAGGGTTAGGGTTTGGGTTAGGGTTAGGGTTAAGGTTAGAGTTAGGGTTAGGGTTAGGGTTTGTGTTAGGGTTAGGGTTAGTGTTCGGGCTAGGGCTAGGGTTACTGCTAGGGCTACAGTTAGGGCTAAGGTTAGGGCTAGGGTTAGGGCTAGGGTTAGGGCTTGGGTTAGGGTTAGGGCTAGGGCTAGGGCTAGGGCTAGGGCAAGGGTTAGGCAAGGGCTATGGTTAGGGTTAGGGTTAGGGTTAGGGTTAGGGTAAGGGTTAGGGTTAGGGTTAGGGTTAGGGTTAGGGTGAGGGTTAGGGCTAGGGCTAGGGCTCGGGCAAGGGTTAGGGCAAGGGCTATGCTTAGAGTTAGAGTTAGGGTTAGGGTTAGGGTTGGGGTTAGGGTGAGGGTCAGGGCTAGTGTTAGGGTGAGGGTTAGGGTTAGTGTTAGGGCCAGGGTTAGCATTAGGGTCAGGGCTATGGTTAGGGGTAGGGGTAGGGGTAGGGGTAGGATTAGGGTAGTGTTAGGGTTACGGCTATGGTTAGGGTTAGGGTTAGGGTTAGGGTTAGGGTTAGAGTTAGGGCAAGGGTTAGGGCTAGAGTTCAGGTTAGGTTTAGGGTAGGGTTAGGGCTAGGGCTAGGGTTAGGGTTAGGGTTAGGGTTAGGTTTAGGGCGAGGGCTAGGGCTAGGGCTAGGGTTTGTGTTAGGGTTAGTGCTAGGGCTAGTGCTAGGGTTAGTGTTAGGGTTATGGTTAGGGTTAGGGTTAGGTTTAGGTGTAGGGTTAGGGTTAGGCTTAGGGGCAGGTTTAGGGGTAGGGCTAGGGTTAGTCGTAGTGTTAGAGCTAGGTCTAATCTTGGGATAGGGATAGGGATAGGGATAGGGATAGGGATAGGGTTAGTGTTAGTGTTAGGGCTAGCGCTAGGGTTAGGGTTAGGGTTAGGGTTAGGGTTAGGGTTAGGGTAAGGGCTTGGGTTAGGGTTAGGGTTAGGGCTAGGGTTAGGGTTAGGGTTCGGGCTAGGATTAGGGCTAGGGTTAGGGCTAGGGCTAGGGCTAGGGTAACGGTTAGGGCTAGGGTTAGAGCTAGAGCTAGGGCTAGGGTTAGGGTTCAGGTTCAGGTTCAGTTTAGGGTTACAGTTTGGGTTAGGGGCAGGGGTAGGGGTAGGGGTATGGTTACGGCTAGGCCTAGGGTTAGGGCTAGGGCTAGGGTTAGGTTTAGGGTTAGCGTTAGAGTTAGGATTAGCGCTAGGGTTAGGGTTATGGTTAGGGTTAGGGTTAGGTTCAGGTTTAGGGCTCGGATTAGTGTTAGGTTTAGGGTTACGGTTCTGGTTAGGGTTTGGGTTAGGGTTAGGGTTAGTGGTAGGGGTTGGGTTAGGGCTAGGGTTAGGGTTTGGGCTAGGATTAGGGTTAGGGTTACAGTTAGTGAGAGGGTTAGGGCTAAGGCTAGGGTTAGGGTGAGATTTAGGTTTAGGGATATGGTTTTTTGTTAGGGTTAGGGTTATGGTAAGTGTTAGGATTAGGGTTAGGGCTAGGGTTAGGTCGAGGGTTAGGGTTAGGGTTAGTGGTAGGGGTTGGGTTAGGGTTAGGGCTAGGGTCAGGGTTGGGGCTAGGGTTAGGGTTAGGGTTATTGTAAGTGAGAGGGTTAGGGCTAAGCCTAGGGTTATGCTTAGGGTTAGGGATACTGTTTGGGTTAGGGTTAGGGTTAGGGTAAGGGTTTGGGTTAGGGTTAGGGCTAGGGTGAGGTTTAGGGCTAGGGTGAGGTTTAGGGTTAGTTCTAGGGTTAGGGTTATCGTTACGGTGACGCTTTGGGCTAGGGTTAGGGTTAGGGTTAGGTTTAGGGTTAGGGTTAGGGTTCGGGCTAGGGCTAGGGTTAGGGCTAGGGTTAGGGCTAGGGCTACGGATAGGGCTAGGGTAAGGTCTAGGGTTACGGCTAGGGCTGGGGTTGGGGTTGAGGTTAGGGTTAGGGTTACGGTTGGGGTTGTGGTTGCTGTCGTGTTGTGGTTGGGGTTGGGGTTAGGGTTTGAGTTTGGGTTCGGGTTCCGGATAGGGTTAGAATTAGTGTTAGGGTTAGGGTTAGGGCTAGGGCTAGGGTTAGGGGTAGGCTTAGGTTTAGGGATACGGTTTGGATTAGGGTTAGGGTTAGGGCTAGGGTTTGGGTTAGGGTTAGGGTTAGGATTAGGGCTAGGGCTAGTGTTAGCGCTAGGGCTAGGGCTAGGGTAACGGTTAGGACATGCGTTAGAGCTAGAGTTAGGGCTAGCGTTAGGGTTCATGTTCAGTTTAGGGTTACAGTTTGAGTTTGGGGTAGGGGTAGGGTAGGGCTAGGGCTAGGGTTAGGGCTAGGCCTAGGGTTAGAATTAGGGCTAAGGTTAGGTTTAGGCTTAGGCTTAGCGTTAGGGTTAATGCTAGGGTTACGTTTAGGGTTAGTGATAGGGTTAGGTTTAGGGCTCGGGTTAGGGTTAGGGTTACTGTTACGGTTAGTGTTTGGGTTAGGGTTAGGGTTAGTGGTAGGGGTTGGGTTAGGGTTCGGGCTAGGGTCAGGGTTTGGGCTAGGGTTAGGGTTATGGTAAGTGAGAGGGCTAGGGCTAAGCCTAGGGTAAGGGTCAGGGTTAGGGTTAGGGATACTGTTTGGGTTAGGGTTAGGGTTACGGTTAGGGTTAGGGTTACGGTTAGGGTTAGGGTTAGGGTTAGGGTTAGGGCTAGGGTTATCATTAGGGTTAGGGCTAGGGTTAGGGTTAGGGTTAGGTTTATGATTATGGTTAGGGTTTTGGTTAGGTTTAGTGGTAGGCTTTGGGTTAGGGTTAGGGCTAGGGTTTGGGTTAGGGTTTGGGTTAGGGTTAGGGTTAGGATTAGGGCTAGGGCTAATCTTAGGGCTAGGGCTAGGGCTAGGGTAACGGTTAGGACATGCGTTAGAGCTAGAGTTAGGGCTAGCGTTAGGGTTCAGGTTCAGTTTAGGGTTACAGTTTGAGTTAGGGGTAGGGGTAGGGTAGGGCTAGGGCTAGGGTTAGGGCTAGGCCTAGGGTTAGAATTAGGGCTAAGGTTAGGTTTAGGGTTAGGGTTAGCGTTAGGGTTAGTGCTAGGGTTACGTTTAGGGTTAGGGATAGGGTTAGGTTTAGGGCTCGGGTTAGGGTTAGGGTTACGGTTATGGTTAGGGTTTGGGTTAGGGTTAGGGTTAGTGGTAGGGGTTGGGTTAGGGTTAGGGCTAGGGTCAGGGTTGGGGCTAGGGTTAGGGTTAGGGTTATTGTAAGTGAGAGGGTTAGGGCTAAGCCTAGGGTTATGCTTAGGGTTAGGGATACTGTTTGGGTTAGGGTTAGGGTTAGGGTAAGGGTTTGGGTTAGGGTTAGGGCTAGGGTGAGGTTTAGGGTTAGGGTTAGGGTTAGTTCTAGGGTTAGGGTTATCGTTAGGGTGACGCTTTGGGCTAGGGTTAGGGTTAGGTTTAGGGTTAGGGTTAGGGTTCGGGCTAGGGCTAGGGTTAGGGCTAGGGCTAGGGCTACGGATAGGGCTAGGGTAAGGTCTAGGGTTAGGGCTAGGGCTAGGGTAAGGGTTAGGGCTAGGGTTAGAACAAGAGCTAGGGCTAGGATTAGGGTTAGGGTTACAGTTAGTGAGAGGGTTAGGGCTAAGGCTAGTGTTAGGGTGAGATTTAGGTTTAGGGATATGGTTTTTTGTTAGGGTTAGGGTTATGGTTAGCATTAGGATTAGGGTTAGGGCGAGGGTTAGGTCGAGGGTTAGGGTTAGGGCTAGGGTTAGGGTTAGGGTTAGGGTTAGGGTTAGGGTTAAGGTTAGGGTTAGGGTTAGGTTTAGGGTTAGGGTTAGGGCTGGGGTTGGGGTTTAGGTTAGGGTTAGGGTTACGGTTGGGGTTGTGGTTGGTGTCGTGTTGTGGTTGGGGTTGGGGTTAGGGTTTGAGTTTGGGTTCGGGTTCCGGATAGGGTTAGAATTAGTGTTAGGGTTAGGGTTAGGGCTAGGGCTAGGGTTAGGGGTAGGCTTAGGTTTAGGGATACGGTTTGGATTAGGGTTAGGGTTAGGGCTAGGGTTTGGGTTAGGGTTAGGGTTAGGATTAGGGCTAGGGCTAGTGTTAGGGCTAGGGCTAGGGTAACGGTTAGGACATGCGTTAGAGCTAGAGTTAGGGCTAGCGTTAGGGTTCAGGTTCAGTTTAGGGTTACAGTTTGAGTTAGGGGTAGGGGTAGGGTAGGGCTAGGGCTAGGGTTAGGGCTAGGCCTAGGGTTAGAATTAGGGCTAAGGTTAGGTTTAGGCTTAGGCTTAGCGTTAGGGTTAATGCTAGGGTTATGTTTAGGGTTAGTGATAGGGTTAGGTTTAGGGCTCGGGTTAGGGTTAGGGTTACTGTTACGGTTAGTGTTTGGGTTAGGGTTAGGGTTAGTGGTAGGGGTTGGGTTAGGGTTAGGGCTAGGGTCAGGGTTTGGGCTAGGGTTAGGGTTAGGGTTATGGTAAGTGAGAGGGCTAGGGCTAAGCCTAGGGTAAGGGTCAGGGTTAGGGTTAGGGATACTGTTTAGGGCTTGGGTTAGGGTTAGGGTTACGGTTATGGTTAGGGTTTGGGTTAGGGTTAGGGTTAGTGGTAGGGGTTGGGTTAGGGTTAGGGCTAGGGTCAGGGTTGGGGCTAGGGTTAGGGTTATGGTTATTGTAAGTGAGAGGGTTAGGGCTAAGCCTAGGGTTATGCTTAGGGTTAGGGATACTGTTTGGGTTAGGGTTAGGGTTAGGGTAAGGGTTTGGGTTAGGGTTAGGGCTAGGGTGAGGTTTAGGGTTAGGGTTAGGGTTAGTTCTAGGGTTAGGGTTATCGTTAGGGTGACGCTTTGGGCTGGGGTTAGGGTTAGGGTTAGGTTTAGGGTTAGGGTTAGGGTTCGGGCTAGGGCTAGGGTTAGGGCTAGGG
>NC_139475.1:15567500-15585000 GCF_057233095.1 Heloderma suspectum
CGGTTAGTGTTTGGGTTAGGTTTAGGGTTAGTGGTAGGGGTTGGGTTAGGGTTAGGGCTAGGGTCAGGGTTTGGGCTAGGGTTAGGTTTAGGTTTATGGTAAGTGAGAGGGCTAGGGCTAAGCCTAGGGTAAGGGTCAGGGTTAGGGTTAGGGATACTGTTTGGGTTAGGGTTAGGGTTATGGTTAGGGTTAGGGTTAGGGTTAGGGTTAGGGTTAGGGCTAGGGTTATCATTAGGGTTAGGGCTAGGGTTAGGGTTAGGGTTAGGTTTATGATTATGGTTAGGGTTTTGGTTAGGTTTATTGGTAGGCTTTGGGTTAGGGTTAGGGCTAGGGTTTGGGTTAGGGTTTGGGTTAGGGTTAGGGTTAGGGTTAGGGCTAGGGCTAATCTTAGGGCTAGGGCTAGGGCTAGGGTAACGGTTAGGACATGCGTTAGAGCTAGAGTTAGGGCTAGCGTTAGGGTTCAGGTTCAGTTTAGGGTTACAGTTTGAGTTAGGGGTAGGGGTAGGGTAGGGCTAGGGCTAGGGTTAGGGCTAGGCCTAGGGTTAGAATTAGGGCTAAGGTTAGGTTTAGGGTTAGGGTTAGCGTTAGGGTTAGCGCTAGGGTTACGTTTAGGGTTAGGGATAGGGTTAGGTTTAGGGCTCGGGTTAGGGTTAGGGTTACGGTTATGGTTAGGGTTTGGGTTAGGGTTAGGGTTAGTGGTAGGGGTTGGGTTAGGGTTAGGGCTAGGGTCAGGGTTGGGGCTAGGGTTAGTGTTAGGGTTATTGTAAGTGAGAGGGTTAGGGCTAAGCCTAGGGTTATGCTTAGGGTTAGGGATACTGTTTGGGTTAGGGTTAGGGTTAGGGTTAGGGTAAGGGTTTGGGTTAGGGTTAGGGCTAGGGTGAGGTTTAGGGTTAGGGTTAGGGTTAGTTCTAGGGTTAGGGTTATCGTTAGGGTGACGCTTTGGGCTAGGGTTAGGGTTAGGGTTAGGTTTAGGGTTAGGGTTAGGGTTCGGGCTAGGGTTAGGTTTTGGGCTAGGATTAGGGTTAGGGTTACAGTTAGTGAGAGGGTTAGGGCTAAGGCTAGGGTTAGGGTGAGATTTAGGTTTAGGGATATGGTTTTTTGTTAGGGTTAGGGTTATGGTTAGCGTTGAGATTAGGGTTAGGGCTAGGGTTAGGTCGAGGGTTAGGGTTAGGTTTAGGGTTAGGGTTAGGGTTCGGGCTAGGGCTAGGGTTAGGGCTAGGGCTAGGGCTACGGATAGGGCTAGGGTAAGGTCTAGGGTTAGGGCTAGGGCTAGGGTAAGGGTTAGGGCTAGGGTTAGAACTAGAGCTAGGGCTAGGATTAGGGTTAGGGTTACAGTTAGTGAGAGGGTTAGGGCTAAGGCTAGTGTTAGGGTGAGATTTAGGTTTAGGGATATGGTTTTTTGTTAGGGTTAGGGTTATGGTTAGCATTAGGATTAGGGTTAGGGCGAGGGTTAGGTCGAGGGTTAGGGTTAGGGCTAGGGTTAGGGTTAGAGTTAGGGTTAGGGTTAAGGTTAGGGTTAGGGTTAGGGTTAGGGTTAGGGCTGGGGTTGGGGTTGAGGTTAGGGTTAGGGTTACGGTTGGGGTTGTGGTTGGTGTCGTGTTGTGGTTGGGGTTGGGGTTAGGGTTTGAGTTTGGGTTCGGGTTCCGGATAGGGTTAGAATTAGTGTTAGGGTTAGGGTTAGGGCTAGGGCTAGGGTTAGGGGTAGGCTTAGGTTTAGGGATACGGTTTGGATTAGGGTTAGGGTTAGGGCTAGGGTTTGGGTTAGGGTTAGGGTTAGGATTAGCATTTGGGTTAGGGCTGGCATTAGCGTTAGCATTAGAGTTAGGTTTAGGTTTAGGGTTAGGGTTAGGGTTAGGGCTAGGGCTAGGGCTACGGTTAGGGCTTGCGTCATGTCTAGGGTTAGGGTTCAGTGAGGTTTAGGGTTAGGAGTAGAGTTAGGGTTAGGGTGAGGGCTAGGTTTAGGGTGAGGGTTAGTTTTAGGGTTAGGGTTAGGGCTAGGGTTATCATTAGGGTTAGGGCTGGGGTTAGGGTTAGGTTTATGATTATGGTTAGGGTTTTGGTTAGGTTTAGTGGTAGGCTTTGGGTTAGGGTTAGGGCTCGGGTTTGGGTTAGGGTTAAGGTTAGAGTTAGGGTTAGGGTTAGGGTTTGGGTTAGGGTTAGGGTTAAGGTTAGAGTTAGGGTTAGGGTTAGGGTTTGTGTTAGGGTTAGGGTTAGTGTTCGGGCTAGGGCTAGGGTTACTGCTAGGGCTACAGTTAGGGCTAAGGTTAGGGCTAGGGTTAGGGCTAGGGTTAGGGCTTGGGTTAGGGTTAGGGCTAGGGCTAGGGCTAGGGCTAGGGCAAGGGTTAGGCAAGGGCTATGGTTAGGGTTAGGGTTAGGGTTAGGGTTAGGGTAAGGGTTAGGGTTAGGGTTAGGGTTAGGGTTAGGGTGAGGGTTAGGGCTAGGGCTAGGGCTCGGGCAAGGGTTAGGGCAAGGGCTATGCTTAGAGTTAGAGTTAGGGTTAGGGTTAGGGTTGGGGTTAGGGTGAGGGTCAGGGCTAGTGTTAGGGTGAGGGTTAGGGTTAGTGTTAGGGCCAGGGTTAGCATTAGGGTCAGGGCTATGGTTAGGGGTAGGGGTAGGGGTAGGGGTAGGATTAGGGTAGTGTTAGGGTTACGGCTATGGTTAGGGTTAGGGTTAGGGTTAGGGTTAGAGTTAGGGCAAGGGTTAGGGCTAGAGTTCAGGTTAGGTTTAGGGTAGGGTTAGGGCTAGGGCTAGGGTTAGGGTTAGGGTTAGGTTTAGGGCGAGGGCTAGGGCTAGGGCTAGGGTTTGTGTTAGGGTTAGTGCTAGGGCTAGGGCTAGGGTTAGTGTTAGGGTTAGGGTTAGGGTTAGGGTTAGGTTTAGGTGTAGGGTTAGGGTTAGGCTTAGGGGCAGGTTTAGGGGTAGGGCTAGGGTTAGTCGTAGTGTTAGAGCTAGGTCTAATCTTGGGATAGGGATAGGGATAGGGATAGGGATAGGGATAGGGATAGGGTTAGTGTTAGTGTTAGGGCTAGGGCTAGGGTTAGGGTTAGGGTTAGGGTTAGGGTTAGGGTAAGGGCTTGGGTTAGGGTTAGGGTTAGGGCTAGGGTTAGGGTTAGGGTTCGGGCTAGGATTAGGGCTAGGGTTAGGGCTAGGGCTAGGGCTAGGGTAACGGTTAGGGCTAGGGTTAGAGCTAGAGCTAGGGCTAGGGTTAGGGTTCAGGTTCAGGTTCAGTTTAGGGTTACAGTTTGGGTTAGGGGCAGGGGTAGGGGTAGGGGTATGGTTACGGCTAGGCCTAGGGTTAGGGCTAGGGCTAGGGTTAGGTTTAGGGTTAGCGTTAGAGTTAGGATTAGCGCTAGGGTTAGGGTTATGGTTAGGGTTAGGGTTAGGTTCAGGTTTAGGGCTCGGATTAGTGTTAGGTTTAGGGTTACGGTTCTGGTTAGGGTTTGGGTTAGGGTTAGGGTTAGTGGTAGGGGTTGGGTTAGGGCTAGGGTTAGGGTTTGGGCTAGGATTAGGGTTAGGGTTACAGTTAGTGAGAGGGTTAGGGCTAAGGCTAGGGTTAGGGTGAGATTTAGGTTTAGGGATATGGTTTTTTGTTAGGGTTAGGGTTATGGTAAGCGTTAGGATTAGGGTTAGGGCTAGGGTTAGGTCGAGGGTTAGGGTTAGGGTTAGTGGTAGGGGTTGGGTTAGGGTTAGGGCTAGGGTCAGGGTTGGGGCTAGGGTTAGGGTTAGGGTTATTGTAAGTGAGAGGGTTAGGGCTAAGCCTAGGGTTATGCTTAGGGTTAGGGATACTGTTTGGGTTAGGGTTAGGGTTAGGGTAAGGGTTTGGGTTAGGGTTAGGGCTAGGGTGAGGTTTAGGGCTAGGGTGAGGTTTAGGGTTAGTTCTAGGGTTAGGGTTATCGTTACGGTGACGCTTTGGGCTAGGGTTAGGGTTAGGGTTAGGGTTAGGTTTAGGGTTAGGGTTAGGGTTCGGGCTAGGGCTAGGGTTAGGGCTAGGGTTAGGGCTAGGGCTACGGATAGGGCTAGGGTAAGGTCTAGGGTTACGGCTAGGGCTGGGGTTGGGGTTGAGGTTAGGGTTAGGGTTACGGTTGGGGTTGTGGTTGCTGTCGTGTTGTGGTTGGGGTTGGGGTTAGGGTTTGAGTTTGGGTTCGGGTTCCGGATAGGGTTAGAATTAGTGTTAGGGTTAGGGTTAGGGCTAGGGCTAGGGTTAGGGGTAGGCTTAGGTTTAGGGATACGGTTTGGATTAGGGTTAGGGTTAGGGTTAGGGCTAGGGTTTGGGTTAGGGTTAGGGTTAGGATTAGGGCTAGGGCTAGTGTTAGCGCTAGGGCTAGGGCTAGGGTAACGGTTAGGACATGCGTTAGAGCTAGAGTTAGGGCTAGCGTTAGGGTTCAGGTTCAGTTTAGGGTTACAGTTTGAGTTTGGGGTAGGGGTAGGGTAGGGCTAGGGCTAGGGTTAGGGCTAGGCCTAGGGTTAGAATTAGGGCTAAGGTTAGGTTTAGGCTTAGGCTTAGCGTTAGGGTTAATGCTAGGGTTACGTTTAGGGTTAGTGATAGGGTTAGGTTTAGGGCTCGGGTTAGGGTTAGGGTTACTGTTACGGTTAGTGTTTGGGTTAGGGTTAGGGTTAGTGGTAGGGGTTGGGTTAGGGTTAGGGCTAGGGTCAGGGTTTGGGCTAGGGTTAGGGTTATGGTAAGTGAGAGGGCTAGGGCTAAGCCTAGGGTAAGGGTCAGGGTTAGGGTTAGGGATACTGTTTGGGTTAGGGTTAGGGTTACGGTTAGGGTTAGGGTTACGGTTAGGGTTAGGGTTAGGGTTAGGGTTAGGGTTAGGGTTAGGGCTAGGGTTATCATTAGGGTTAGGGCTAGGGTTAGGGTTAGGGTTAGGTTTATGATTATGGTTAGGGTTTTGGTTAGGTTTAGTGGTAGGCTTTGGGTTAGGGTTAGGGCTAGGGTTTGGGTTAGGGTTTGGGTTAGGGTTAGGGTTAGGATTAGGGCTAGGGCTAATCTTAGGGCTAGGGCTAGGGCTAGGGTAACGGTTAGGACATGCGTTAGAGCTAGAGTTAGGGCTAGCCTTAGGGTTCAGGTTCAGTTTAGGGTTACAGTTTGAGTTAGGGGTAGGGGTAGGGTAGGGCTAGGGCTAGGGTTAGGGCTAGGCCTAGGGTTAGAATTAGGGCTAAGGTTAGGTTTAGGGTTAGGGTTAGCGTTAGGGTTAGTGCTAGGGTTACGTTTAGGGTTAGGGATAGGGTTAGGTTTAGGGCTCGGGTTAGGGTTAGGGTTACGGTTATGGTTAGGGTTTGGGTTAGGGTTAGGGTTAGTGGTAGGGGTTGGGTTAGGGTTAGGGCTAGGGTCAGGGTTGGGGCTAGGGTTAGGGTTAGGGTTATTGTAAGTGAGAGGGTTAGGGCTAAGCCTAGGGTTATGCTTAGGGTTAGGGATACTGTTTGGGTTAGGGTTAGGGTAAGGGTTTGGGTTAGGGTTAGGGCTAGGGTGAGGTTTAGGGTTAGGGTTAGGGTTAGTTCTAGGGTTAGGGTTATCGTTAGGGTGACGCTTTGGGCTAGGGTTAGGGTTAGGGTTAGGTTTAGGGTTAGGGTTAGGGTTCGGGCTAGGGCTAGGGTTAGGGCTAGGGCTAGGGCTACGGATAGGGCTAGGGTAAGGTCTAGGGTTAGGGCTAGGGCTAGGGTAAGGGTTAGGGCTAGGGTTAGAACAAGAGCTAGGGCTAGGATTAGGGTTAGGGTTACAGTTAGTGAGAGGGTTAGGGCTAAGGCTAGTGTTAGGGTGAGATTTAGGTTTAGGGATATGGTTTTTTGTTAGGGTTAGGGTTATGGTTAGCATTAGGATTAGGGTTAGGGCGAGGGTTAGGTCGAGGGTTAGGGTTAGGGCTAGGGTTAGGGTTAGGGTTAGGGTTAGGGTTAAGGTTAGGGTTAGGGTTAGGGTTAGGGTTAGGGTTAGGGTTAGGGTTGGGGTTGGGGTTTAGGTTAGGGTTAGGGTTACGGTTGGGGTTGTGGTTGGTGTCGTGTTGTGGTTGGGGTTGGGGTTAGGGTTTGAGTTTGGGTTCGGGTTCCGGATAGGGTTAGAATTAGTGTTAGGGTTAGGGTTAGGGCTAGGGCTAGGGTTAGGGGTAGGCTTAGGTTTAGGGATACGGTTTGGATTAGGGTTAGGGTTAGGGCTAGGGTTTGGGTTAGGGTTAGGGTTAGGATTAGGGCTAGGGCTAGTGTTAGGGCTAGGGCTAGGGTAACGGTTAGGACATGCGTTAGAGCTAGAGTTAGGGCTAGCGTTAGGGTTCAGGTTCAGTTTAGGGTTACAGTTTGAGTTAGGGGTAGGGGTAGGGTAGGGCTAGGGCTAGGGTTAGGGCTAGGCCTAGGGTTAGAATTAGGGCTAAGGTTAGGTTTAGGCTTAGGCTTAGCGTTAGGGTTAATGCTAGGGTTACGTTTAGGGTTAGTGATAGGGTTAGGTTTAGGGCTTGGGTTAGGGTTAGGGTTACTGTTACGGTTAGTGTTTGGGTTAGGGTTAGGGTTAGTGGTAGGGGTTGGGTTAGGGTTAGGGCTAGGGTCAGGGTTTGGGCTAGGGTTAGGGTTAGGGTTATGGTAAGTGAGAGGGCTAGGGCTAAGCCTAGGGTAAGGGTCAGGGTTAGGGTTAGGGATACTGTTTAGGGCTTGGGTTAGGGTTAGGGTTACGGTTATGGTTAGGGTTTGGGTTAGGGTTAGGGTTAGTGGTAGGGGTTGGGTTAGGGTTAGGGCTAGGGTCAGGGTTGGGGCTAGGGTTAGGGTTAGGGTTATTGTAAGTGAGAGGCTTAGGGCTAAGCCTAGGGTTATGCTTAGGGTTAGGGATACTGTTTGGGTTAGGGTTAGGGTTAGGGTAAGGGTTTGGGTTAGGGTTAGGGCTAGGGTGAGGTTTAGGGTTAGGGTTAGGGTTAGTTCTAGGGTTAGGGTTATCGTTAGGGTGACGCTTTGGGCTGGGGTTAGGGTTAGGGTTAGGGTTAGGTTTAGGGTTAGGGTTAGGGTTCGGGCTAGGGCTAGGGTTAGGGCTAGGGCTAGGGCTACGGATAGGGCTAGGGTTAGGTCTAGGGTTAGGGCTAGGGCTAGGGTAAGGGTTAGGGCTAGGGTTAGAACTAGAGCTAGGGCTAGGATTAGGGTTAGGGTTACAGTTAGTGAGAGGGTTAGGGCTAAGGCTAATGTTAGGGTGAGATTTAGGTTTAGGGATATGGTTTTTTGTTAGGGTTAGGGTTATGGTTAGCATTAGGATTAGGGTTAGGGCGAGGGTTAGGTCGAGGGTTAGGGTTAGGGCTAGGGTTAGGGTTAGGGTTAGGGTTAGGGTTAGGGTTAGGGTTAAGGTTAGGGTTAGGTTTAGGGTTAGGGTTAGGGTTCGGGCTGGGGCTAGGGTTAGGGCTAGGGCTAGGGCTACGGATAGGGCTAGGGTAAGGTCTAGGGTTAGGGCTAGGGCTAGGGTAAGGGTTAGGGCTAGGGTTAGAACTAGGGTTAGGTTTAGGGCTTGGGTTAGGGTTAGGGTTACTGTTACGGTTAGTGTTTGGGTTAGGGTTAGGGTTAGTGGTAGGGGTAGTGTTAGGGTTACGGTTAGGGTTAGGGTTAGGGTTAGGGTTAGGGTGAGGGTTAGGGTTAGGGTTGGGGTTAGGGTGAGGGTCAGGGCTAGGGTTAGGGTTAGGGTTAGGGTTAGTGTTAGGGACAGGGTTAGCATTAGGGTCAGGGCTACGGTTAGGGTTAGGGGTAGGGGTAGGGGTAGGGGTAGGATTAGGGTAGTGTTAGGGTTACGGCTATGGTTAGGGTTAGGGTTAGGGTTAGGGTTAGGGTTAGGGTTAGAGTTAGGGCAAGGGTTAGGGCTAGAGTTCAGGTTAGGTTTAGGGTAGGGTTAGGGCTAGGGCTAGGGCTAGGGTTAGGTTTAGGGTTAGCGTTAGAGTTAGGATTAGCGCTAGGGTTAGGGTTATGGTTAGGGTTAGGGTTAGGTTCAGGTTTAGGGCTCGGGTTAGTGTTAGGTTTAGGGTTACGGTTCTGGTTAGGGTTTGGGTTAGGGTTAGGGTTAGGATTAGGGCTAGGGCTAGTGTTAGGGCTAGGGCTAGGGCTAGGGTAACGGTTAGGACATGCGTTAGAGCTAGAGTTAGGGCTAGCGTTAGGGTTCAGGTTCAGTTTAGGGTTACAGTTTGAGTTAGGGGTAGGGGTAGGGTAGGGCTAGGGCTAGGGTTAGGGCTAGGCCTAGGGTTAGAATTAGGGCTAAGGTTAGCTTTAGGGTTAGGGTTAGCGTTAGGGTTAGCGCTAGGGTTACGTTTAGGGTTAGGGATAGGGTTAGGTTTAGGGCTCGGGTTAGGGTTAGGGTTACGGTTATGGTTAGGGTTTGGGTTAGGGTTAGGGTTAGTGGTAGGGGTTGGGTTAGGGTTAGGGCTAGGGTCAGGGTTGGGGCTAGGGTTAGGGTTAGGGTTATTGTAAGTGAGAGGGTTAGGGCTAAGCCTAGGGTTATGCTTAGGGTTAGGGATACTGTTTGGGTTAGGGTTAGGGTTAGGGTAAGGGTTTGGGTTAGGGTTAGGGCTAGGGTGAGGTTTTGGGTTAGGGTTAGGGTTAGGGTTAGTTCTAGGGTTAGGGTTATCATTAGGGTGACGCTTTGGGCTAGGGTTAGGGTTAGGGTTAGGTTTAGGGTTAGGGTTCGGGCTAGGGCTAGGGTTAGGGCTAGGGCTAGGGCTACGGATAGGGCTAGGGTAAGGTCTAGGGTTAGGGCTAGGGCTAGGGTAAGGGTTAGGGCTAGGGTTAGAACTAGAGCTAGGGCTAGGATTAGGGTTAGGGTTACAGTTAGTGAGAGGGTTAGAGCTAAGGCTAGTGTTAGGGTGAGATTTAGGTTTAGGGATATGGTTTTTTGTTAGGGTTAGGGTTATGGTTAGCGTTAGGATTAGGGTTAGGGCTAGGGTTAGGTCGAGGGTTAGGGTTAGGGTTAAGGTTAGGGTTAGGGTTAAGGTTAGAGTTAGGGTTAGGGTTAGGGTTAGGGTTAGGGTTAGGGCTAGGGTCAGGGTTGGGGCTAGGGTTAGGGTTAGGGTTATTGTAAGTGAGAGGGTTAGGGCTAAGCCTAGGGTTATGCTTAGGGTTAGGGATACTGTTTGGGTTAGGGTTAGGGTTAGGGTAAGGGTTTGGGTTAGGGTTAGGGCTAGGGTGAGGTTTAGGGCTAGGGTGAGGTTTAGGGTTAGTTCTAGGGTTAGGGTTATCGTTACGGTGACGCTTTGGGCTAGGGTTAGGGTTAGGGTTAGGGTTAGGTTTAGGGTTAGGGTTAGGGTTCGGGCTAGGGCTAGGGTTAGGGCGAGGGTTAGGTCGAGGGTTAGGGTTAGGGCTAGGGTTAGGGTTAGGGTTAGGGTTAGGGTTAAGGTTAGGGTTAGGGTTAGGGTTAGGGTTAGGGTTAGGGTTAGGGCTGGGGTTGGGGTTGAGGTTAGGGTTAGGGTTACGGTTGGGGTTGTGGTTGGTGTCGTGTTGTGGTTGGGGTTGGGGTTAGGGTTTGAGTTTGGGTTCGGGTTCCGGATAGGGTTAGAATTAGTGTTAGGGTTAGGGTTAGGGCTAGGGCTAGGGTTAGGGGTCGGCTTAGGTTTAGGGATACGGTTTGGATTAGGGTTAGGGTTAGGGCTAGGGTTTGGGTTAGGGTTAGGGTTAGGATTAGCATTTGGGTTAGGGCTGGCATTAGCGTTAGCATTAGAGTTAGGTTTAGGTTTAGGGTTAGGGTTAGGGTTAGGGTTAGGGCTAGGGCTAGGGCTACGGTTAGGGCTTGCGTCATGTCTAGGGTTAGGGTTCAGTCAGGTTTAGGGTTAGGAGTAGAGTTAGGGTTAGGGTGAGGGCTAGGTTTAGGGTGAGGGTTAGTTTTAGGGTTAGGGTTAGGGCTAGGGTTATCATTAGGGTTAGGGCTGGGGTTAGGGTTAGGTTTATGATTATGGTTAGGGTTTTGGTTAGGTTTAGTGGTAGGCTTTGGGTTAGGGTTAGGGCTCGGGTTTGGGTTAGGGTTAAGGTTAGAGTTAGGGTTAGGGTTAGGGTTTGGGTTAGGGTTAGGGTTAAGGTTAGAGTTAGGGTTAGGGTTAGGGTTTGTGTTAGGGTTAGGGTTAGTGTTCGGGCTAGGGCTAGGGTTACTGCTAGGGCTACAGTTAGGGCTAAGGTTAGGGCTAGGGTTAGGGCTAGGGTTAGGGCTTGGGTTAGGGTTAGGGCTAGGGCTAGGGCTAGGGCTAGGGCAAGGGTTAGGCAAGGGCTATGGTTAGGGTTAGGGTTAGGGTTAGGGTAAGGGTTAGGGTTAGGGTTAGGGTTAGGGTTAGGGTGAGGGTTAGGGCTAGGGCTAGGGCTCGGGCAAGGGTTAGGGCAAGGGCTATGCTTAGAGTTAGAGTTAGGGTTAGGGTTAGGGTTGGGGTTAGGGTGAGGGTCAGGGCTAGTGTTAGGGTGAGGGTTAGGGTTAGTGTTAGGGCCAGGGTTAGCATTAGGGTCAGGGCTATGGTTAGGGGTAGGGGTAGGGGTAGGGGTAGGATTAGGGTAGTGTTAGGGTTACGGCTATGGTTAGGGTTAGGGTTAGGGTTAGGGTTAGAGTTAGGGCAAGGGTTAGGGCTAGAGTTCAGGTTAGGTTTAGGGTAGGGTTAGGGCTAGGACTAGGGTTAGGGTTAGGGTTAGGGTTAGGTTTAGGGCGAGGGCTAGGGCTAGGGCTAGGGTAACGGTTAGGACATGCGTTAGAGCTAGAGTTAGGGCTAGCCTTAGGGTTCAGGTTCAGTTTAGGGTTACAGTTTGAGTTAGGGGTAGGGGTAGGGTAGGGCTAGGGCTAGGGTTAGGGCTAGGCCTAGGGTTAGAATTAGGGCTAAGGTTAGGTTTAGGGTTAGGGTTAGCGTTAGGGTTAGTGCTAGGGTTACGTTTAGGGTTAGGGATAGGGTTAGGTTTAGGGCTCGGGTTAGGGTTAGGGTTACGGTTATGGTTAGGGTTTGGGTTAGGGTTAGGGTTAGTGGTAGGGGTTGGGTTAGGGTTAGGGCTAGGGTCAGGGTTGGGGCTAGGGTTAGGGTTAGGGTTATTGTAAGTGAGAGGGTTAGGGCTAAGCCTAGGGTTATGCTTAGGGTTAGGGATACTGTTTGGGTTAGGGTTAGGGTAAGGGTTTGGGTTAGGGTTAGGGCTAGGGTGAGGTTTAGGGTTAGGGTTAGGGTTAGTTCTAGGGTTAGGGTTATCATTAGGGTGACGCTTTGGGCTAGGGTTAGGGTTAGGGTTAGGTTTAGGGTTAGGGTTAGGGTTCGGGCTAGGGCTAGGGTTAGGGCTAGGGCTAGGGCTACGGATAGGGCTAGGGTAAGGTCTAGGGTTAGGGCTAGGGCTAGGGTAAGGGTTAGGGCTAGGGTTAGAACAAGAGCTAGGGCTAGGATTAGGGTTAGGGTTACAGTTAGTGAGAGGGTTAGGGCTAAGGCTAGTGTTAGGGTGAGATTTAGGTTTAGGGATATGGTTTTTTGTTAGGGTTAGGGTTATGGTTAGCATTAGGATTAGGGTTAGGGCGAGGGTTAGGTCGAGGGTTAGGGTTAGGGCTAGGGTTAGGGTTAGGGTTAGGGTTAGGGTTAGGGTTAGGGTTAAGGTTAGGGTTAGGGTTAGGGTTAGGGTTAGGGTTAGGGTTAGGGTTGGGGTTGGGGTTTAGGTTAGGGTTAGGGTTACGGTTGGGGTTGTGGTTGGTGTCGTGTTGTGGTTGGGGTTGGGGTTAGGGTTTGAGTTTGGGTTCGGGTTCCGGATAGGGTTAGAATTAGTGTTAGGGTTAGGGTTAGGGCTAGGGCTAGGGTTAGGGGTAGGCTTAGGTTTAGGGATACGGTTTGGATTAGGGTTAGGGTTAGGGCTAGGGTTTGGGTTAGGGTTAGGGTTAGGATTAGGGCTAGGGCTAGTGTTAGGGCTAGGGCTAGGGTAACGGTTAGGACATGCGTTAGAGCTAGAGTTAGGGCTAGCGTTAGGGTTCAGGTTCAGTTTAGGGTTACAGTTTGAGTTAGGGGTAGGGGTAGGGTAGGGCTAGGGCTAGGGTTAGGGCTAGGCCTAGGGTTAGAATTAGGGCTAAGGTTAGGTTTAGGCTTAGGCTTAGCGTTAGGGTTAATGCTAGGGTTACGTTTAGGGTTAGTGATAGGGTTAGGTTTAGGGCTTGGGTTAGGGTTAGGGTTACTGTTACGGTTAGTGTTTGGGTTAGGGTTAGGGTTAGTGGTAGGGGTTGGGTTAGGGTTAGGGCTAGGGTCAGGGTTTGGGCTAGGGTTAGGGTTAGGGTTATGGTAAGTGAGAGGGCTAGGGCTAAGCCTAGGGTAAGGGTCAGGGTTAGGGTTAGGGATACTGTTTAGGGCTTGGGTTAGGGTTAGGGTTACGGTTATGGTTAGGGTTTGGGTTAGGGTTAGGGTTAGTGGTAGGGGTTGGGTTAGGGTTAGGGCTAGGGTCAGGGTTGGGGCTAGGGTTAGGGTTAGGGTTATTGTAAGTGAGAGGCTTAGGGCTAAGCCTAGGGTTATGCTTAGGGTTAGGGATACTGTTTGGGTTAGGGTTAGGGTTAGGGTAAGGGTTTGGGTTAGGGTTAGGGCTAGGGTGAGGTTTAGGGTTAGGGTTAGGGTTAGTTCTAGGGTTAGGGTTATCGTTAGGGTGACGCTTTGGGCTGGGGTTAGGGTTAGGGTTAGGGTTAGGTTTAGGGTTAGGGTTAGGGTTCGGGCTAGGGCTAGGGTTAGGGCTAGGGCTAGGGCTACGGATAGGGCTAGGGTTAGGTCTAGGGTTAGGGCTAGGGCTAGGGTAAGGGTTAGGGCTAGGGTTAGAACTAGAGCTAGGGCTAGGATTAGGGTTAGGGTTACAGTTAGTGAGAGGGTTAGGGCTAAGGCTAATGTTAGGGTGAGATTTAGGTTTAGGGATATGGTTTTTTGTTAGGGTTAGGGTTATGGTTAGCATTAGGATTAGGGTTAGGGCGAGGGTTAGGTCGAGGGTTAGGGTTAGGGCTAGGGTTAGGGTTAGGGTTAGGGTTAGGGTTAGGGTTAGGGTTAGGGTTAAGGTTAGGGTTAGGTTTAGGGTTAGGGTTAGGGTTCGGGCTGGGGCTAGGGTTAGGGCTAGGGCTAGGGCTACGGATAGGGCTAGGGTAAGGTCTAGGGTTAGGGCTAGGGCTAGGGTAAGGGTTAGGGCTAGGGTTAGAACTAGGGTTAGGTTTAGGGCTTGGGTTAGGGTTAGGGTTACTGTTACGGTTAGTGTTTGGGTTAGGGTTAGGGTTAGTGGTAGGGGTAGTGTTAGGGTTACGGTTAGGGTTAGGGTTAGGGTTAGGGTTAGGGTGAGGGTTAGGGTTAGGGTTGGGGTTAGGGTGAGGGTCAGGGCTAGGGTTAGGGTTAGGGTTAGGGTTAGTGTTAGGGACAGGGTTAGCATTAGGGTCAGGGCTACGGTTAGGGTTAGGGGTAGGGGTAGGGGTAGGATTAGGGTAGTGTTAGGGTTACGGCTATGGTTAGGGTTAGGGTTAGGGTTAGGGTTAGGGTTAGGGTTAGAGTTAGGGCAAGGGTTAGGGCTAGAGTTCAGGTTAGGTTTAGGGTAGGGTTAGGGCTAGGGCTAGGGCTAGGGTTAGGTTTAGGGTTAGCGTTAGAGTTAGGATTAGCGCTAGGGTTAGGGTTATGGTTAGGGTTAGGGTTAGGTTCAGGTTTAGGGCTCGGGTTAGTGTTAGGTTTAGGGTTACGGTTCTGGTTAGGGTTTGGGTTAGGGTTAGGGTTAGGATTAGGGCTAGGGCTAGTGTTAGGGCTAGGGCTAGGGCTAGGGTAACGGTTAGGACATGCGTTAGAGCTAGAGTTAGGGCTAGCGTTAGGGTTCAGGTTCAGTTTAGGGTTACAGTTTGAGTTAGGGGTAGGGGTAGGGTAGGGCTAGGGCTAGGGTTAGGGCTAGGCCTAGGGTTAGAATTAGGGCTAAGGTTAGCTTTAGGGTTAGGGTTAGCGTTAGGGTTAGCGCTAGGGTTACGTTTAGGGTTAGGGATAGGGTTAGGTTTAGGGCTCGGGTTAGGGTTAGGGTTACGGTTATGGTTAGGGTTTGGGTTAGGGTTAGGGTTAGTGGTAGGGGTTGGGTTAGGGTTAGGGCTAGGGTCAGGGTTGGGGCTAGGGTTAGGGTTAGGGTTATTGTAAGTGAGAGGGTTAGGGCTAAGCCTAGGGTTATGCTTAGGGTTAGGGATACTGTTTGGGTTAGGGTTAGGGTTAGGGTAAGGGTTTGGGTTAGGGTTAGGGCTAGGGTGAGGTTTTGGGTTAGGGTTAGGGTTAGGGTTAGTTCTAGGGTTAGGGTTATCATTAGGGTGACGCTTTGGGCTAGGGTTAGGGTTAGGGTTAGGTTTAGGGTTAGGGTTCGGGCTAGGGCTAGGGTTAGGGCTAGGGCTAGGGCTACGGATAGGGCTAGGGTAAGGTCTAGGGTTAGGGCTAGGGCTAGGGTAAGGGTTAGGGCTAGGGTTAGAACTAGAGCTAGGGCTAGGATTAGGGTTAGGGTTACAGTTAGTGAGAGGGTTAGAGCTAAGGCTAGTGTTAGGGTGAGATTTAGGTTTAGGGATATGGTTTTTTGTTAGGGTTAGGGTTATGGTTAGCGTTAGGATTAGGGTTAGGGCTAGGGTTAGGTCGAGGGTTAGGGTTAGGGCTAGGGTTAGGTCGAGGGTTAGGGTTAGGGTTAGGGTTAGGGTTAGGGCTAGGGTCAGGGTTGGGGCTAGGGTTAGGGTTAGGGTTATTGTAAGTGAGAGGGTTAGGGCTAAGCCTAGGGTTATGCTTAGGGTTAGGGATACTGTTTGGGTTAGGGTTAGGGTTAGGGTAAGGGTTTGGGTTAGGGTTAGGGCTAGGGTGAGGTTTAGGGCTAGGGTGAGGTTTAGGGTTAGTTCTAGGGTTAGGGTTATCGTTACGGTGACGCTTTGGGCTAGGGTTAGGGTTAGGGTTAGGGTTAGGTTTAGGGTTAGGGTTAGGGTTCGGGCTAGGGCTAGGGTTAGGGTGAGGGTTAGGTCGAGGGTTAGGGTTAGGGCTAGGGTTAGGGTTAGGGTTAGGGTTAGGGTTAAGGTTAGGGTTAGGGTTAGGGTTAGGGTTAGGGTTAGGGTTAGGGCTGGGGTTGGGGTTGAGGTTAGGGTTAGGGTTACGGTTGGGGTTGTGGTTGGTGTCGTGTTGTGGTTGGGGTTGGGGTTAGGGTTTGAGTTTGGGTTCGGGTTCCGGATAGGGTTAGAATTAGTGTTAGGGTTAGGGTTAGGGCTAGGGCTAGGGTTAGGGGTCGGCTTAGGTTTAGGGATACGGTTTGGATTAGGGTTAGGGTTAGGGCTAGGGTTTGGGTTAGGGTTAGGGTTAGGATTAGCATTTGGGTTAGGGCTGGCATTAGCGTTAGCATTAGAGTTAGGTTTAGGTTTAGGGTTAGGGTTAGGGTTAGGGTTAGGGCTAGGGCTAGGGCTACGGTTAGGGCTTGCGTCATGTCTAGGGTTAGGGTTCAGTCAGGTTTAGGGTTAGGAGTAGAGTTAGGGTTAGGGTGAGGGCTAGGTTTAGGGTGAGGGTTAGTTTTAGGGTTAGGGTTAGGGCTAGGGTTATCATTAGGGTTAGGGCTGGGGTTAGGGTTAGGTTTATGATTATGGTTAGGGTTTTGGTTAGGTTTAGTGGTAGGCTTTGGGTTAGGGTTAGGGCTCGGGTTTGGGTTAGGGTTAAGGTTAGAGTTAGGGTTAGGGTTAGGGTTTGGGTTAGGGTTAGGGTTAAGGTTAGAGTTAGGGTTAGGGTTAGGGTTTGTGTTAGGGTTAGGGTTAGTGTTCGGGCTAGGGCTAGGGTTACTGCTAGGGCTACAGTTAGGGCTAAGGTTAGGGCTAGGGTTAGGGCTAGGGTTAGGGCTTGGGTTAGGGTTAGGGCTAGGGCTAGGGCTAGGGCTAGGGCAAGGGTTAGGCAAGGGCTATGGTTAGGGTTAGGGTTAGGGTTAGGGTAAGGGTTAGGGTTAGGGTTAGGGTTAGGGTTAGGGTGAGGGTTAGGGCTAGGGCTAGGGCTCGGGCAAGGGTTAGGGCAAGGGCTATGCTTAGAGTTAGAGTTAGGGTTAGGGTTAGGGTTGGGGTTAGGGTGAGGGTCAGGGCTAGTGTTAGGGTGAGGGTTAGGGTTAGTGTTAGGGCCAGGGTTAGCATTAGGGTCAGGGCTATGGTTAGGGGTAGGGGTAGGGGTAGGGGTAGGATTAGGGTAGTGTTAGGGTTACGGCTATGGTTAGGGTTAGGGTTAGGGTTAGGGTTAGGGTTAGAGTTAGGGCAAGGGTTAGGGCTAGAGTTCAGGTTAGGTTTAGGGTAGGGTTAGGGCTAGGACTAGGGTTAGGGTTAGGGTTAGGGTTAGGTTTAGGGCGAGGGCTAGGGCTAGGGCTAGGGTTTGTGTTAGGGTTAGTGCTAGGGCTAGGGCTAGGGTTAGTGTTAGGGTTAGGGTTAGGGTTAGGGTTAGGTTTAGGTGTAGGGTTAGGGTTAGGCTTAGGGGCAGGTTTAGGGGTAGGGCTAGGGTTAGTCGTAGTGTTAGAGCTAGGTCTAATCTTGGGATAGGGATAGGGATAGGGATAGGGATAGGGATAGGGATAGGGATAGGGTTAGTGTTAGTGTTAGGGCTAGGGCTAGGGTTAGGGTTAGGGTTAGGGTTAGGGTTAGGGTAAGGGCTTGGGTTAGGGTTAGGGTTAGGGCTAGGGTTAGGGTTAGGGTTCGGGCTAGGATTAGGGCTAGGGTTAGGGCTAGGGCTAGGGCTAGGGTAACGGTTAGGGCTAGGGTTAGAGCTAGAGCTAGGGCTAGGGTTAGGGTTCAGGTTCAGGTTCAGTTTAGGGTTACAGTTTGGGTTAGGGGCAGGGGTAGGGGTAGGGGTATGGTTACGGCTAGGCCTAGGGTTAGGGCTAGGGCTAGGGTTAGGTTTAGGGTTAGCGTTAGAGTTAGGATTAGCGCTAGGGTTAGGGTTATGGTTAGGGTTAGGGTTAGGTTCAGGTTTAGGGCTCGGATTAGTGTTAGGTTTAGGGTTACGGTTCTGGTTAGGGTTTGGGTTAGGGTTAGGGTTAGTGGTAGGGGTTGGGTTAGGGCTAGGGTTAGGGTTTGGGCTAGGATTAGGGTTAGGGTTACAGTTAGTGAGAGGGTTAGGGCTAAGGCTAGGGTTAGGGTGAGATTTAGGTTTAGGGATATGGTTTTTTGTTAGGGTTAGGGTTATGGTAAGCGTTAGGATTAGGGTTAGGGCTAGGGTTAGGTCGAGGGTTAGGGTTAGGGTTAGTGGTAGGGGTTGGGTTAGGGTTAGGGCTAGGGTCAGGGTTGGGGCTAGGGTTAGGGTTAGGGTTATTGTAAGTGAGAGGGTTAGGGCTAAGCCTAGGGTTATGCTTAGGGTTAGGGATACTGTTTGGGTTAGGGTTAGGGTTAGGGTAAGGGTTTGGGTTAGGGTTAGGGCTAGGGTGAGGTTTAGGGCTAGGGTGAGGTTTAGGGTTAGTTCTAGGGTTAGGGTTATCGTTACGGTGACGCTTTGGGCTAGGGTTAGGATTAGGGTTAGGGTTAGGTTTAGGGTTAGGGTTAGGGTTCGGGCTAGGGCTAGGGTTAGGGCTAGGGTTAGGGCTAGGGCTACGGATAGGGCTA
>NC_139475.1:15590000-15777500 GCF_057233095.1 Heloderma suspectum
GGGCTAGGGTTTGGGTTAGGGTTAGGGTTAGGATTAGGGCTAGGGCTAGTGTTAGCGCTAGGGCTAGGGCTAGGGTAACGGTTAGGACATGCGTTAGAGCTAGAGTTAGGGCTAGCGTTAGGGTTCAGGTTCAGTTTAGGGTTACAGTTTGAGTTTGGGGTAGGGGTAGGGTAGGGCTAGGGCTAGGGTTAGGGCTAGGCCTAGGGTTAGAATTAGGGCTAAGGTTAGGTTTAGGCTTAGGCTTAGCGTTAGGGTTAATGCTAGGGTTACGTTTAGGGTTAGTGATAGGGTTAGGTTTAGGGCTCGGGTTAGGGTTAGGGTTACTGTTACGGTTAGTGTTTGGGTTAGGGTTAGGGTTAGTGGTAGGGGTTGGGTTAGGGTTAGGGCTAGGGTCAGGGTTTGGGCTAGGGTTAGGGTTATGGTAAGTGAGAGGGCTAGGGCTAAGCCTAGGGTAAGGGTCAGGGTTAGGGTTAGGGATACTGTTTGGGTTAGGGTTAGGGTTACGGTTAGGGTTAGGGTTACGGTTAGGGTTAGGGTTAGGGTTAGGGTTAGGGTTAGGGTTAGGGCTAGGGTTATCATTAGGGTTAGGGCTAGGGTTAGGGTTAGGGTTAGGTTTATGATTATGGTTAGGGTTTTGGTTAGGTTTAGTGGTAGGCTTTGGGTTAGGGTTAGGGCTAGGGTTTGGGTTAGGGTTTGGGTTAGGGTTAGGGTTAGGATTAGGGCTAGGGCTAATCTTAGGGCTAGGGCTAGGGCTAGGGTAACGGTTAGGACATGCGTTAGAGCTAGAGTTAGGGCTAGCGTTAGGGTTCAGGTTCAGTTTAGGGTTACAGTTTGAGTTAGGGGTAGGGGTAGGGTAGGGTGAGGGTTAGGGTTAGGGCTAGGCCTAGGGTTAGAATTAGGGTCAGGGCTACGGTTAGGGTTAGGGGTAGGGGTAGGGGTAGGGGTAGGATTAGGGTAGTGTTAGGGTTACGGCTATGGGTAGGGTTAGGGTTAGGGTTAGGGTTAGGGTTAGAGTTAGGGCAAGGGTTAGGGCTAGAGTTCAGGTTAGGTTTAGGGTAGGGTTAGGGCTAGGGCTAGGGTTAGGGTTAGGGTTAGGGTTAGGTTTAGGGCGAGGGCTAGGGCTAGGGCTAGGGTTTGTGTTAGGGTTAGGGCTAGGGCTAGGGCTAGGGCTAGGGTTAGTGTTAGGGTTAGGGTTAGGGTTAGGGTTAGGGTTAGGTTTAGGTGTAGGGTTAGGGTTAGGCTTAGGGGCAGGTTTAGGGGTAGGGCTAGGGTTAGTTGTAGTGTTAGAGCTAGGGCTAGGGCTTGGGATAGGGATAGGAATAGGGATAGGGATAGGGATAGGGATAGGGATAGGGATAGGGATAGGGTTAGTGTTAGTGTTAGGGCTAGGGCTAGGGTTAGGGTTAGGGTTAGGGTTAGGGTTAGGGCTAGGGTTATGGTTAGGGTTAGGGCTAGGGTTAGGGTTAGGGTTCGGGCTAGGATTAGGGCTAGGGTTAGGGCTAGGGCTAGGGTAACGGTTAGGGCTAGGGTTAGAGCTAGAGCTAGGGCTAGGGTTAGGGTTCAGGTTCAGGTTCAGTTTAGGGTTACAGTTTGGGTTAGGGGCAGGGGTAGGGGTAGGGGTATGGTTACGGCTAGGCCTAGGGTTAGGGCTAGGGCTAGGGTTAGGTTTAGGGTTAGCGTTAGAGTTAGGATTAGCGCTAGGGTTAGGGTTATGGTTAGGGTTAGGGTTAGGTTCAGGTTTAGGGCTCGGGTTAGTGTTAGGTTTAGGGTTACGGTTCTGGTTAGGGTTTGGGTTAGGGTTAGGGTTAGTGGTAGGGGTTGGGTTAGGGCTAGGGTTAGGGTTTGGGCTAGGATTAGGGTTAGGGTTACAGTTAGTGAGAGGGTTAGGGCTAAGGCTAGGGTTAGGGTGAGATTTAGGTTTAGGGATATGGTTTTTTGTTAGGGTTAGGGTTATGGTAAGCGTTAGGATTAGGGTTAGGGCTAGGGTTAGGTCGAGGGTTAGGGTTAGGGTTAGGGTTAGGGTTAGGGTTAGGGTTGGGGTTAAGGTTAGAGTTAGGGTTAGGGTTAGGGTTTGGGTTAGGGTTAGGGTTAGTGTTCGGGCTAGGGCTCGGGTTACTGCTAGGGCTACGGTTAGGCCTAGGGTTAGGGCTAGGGTTAGGGCTTGGGTTAGGGTTAGGGTTAGGGCTAGGGCTAGGGCTAGGGCTAGGGCAAGGGTTAGGGTTAGGGTTAGGGCTGGGGCTAGGGCTACGGTTAGGGCTAGGCTTAGGGCTAGGGTTAGGGCTTGGTGAGGGTTAGGGTTAGGGTTGGGGTTAGGGTGAGGCCTAGGTTTAGGGTGAGGGTTAGTTTTAGGGTTAGGGTTAGGGCTAGGGTTATCATTAGGATTAGGGCTAGGGTTAGGGTTAGGTTTATGATTATGGTTAGGGTTTTGGTTAGGTTTAGTGGTAGGCTTTGGGTTAGGGTTAGGGCTAGGGTTTGGGTTAGGGTTTGGGTTAGGGTTAGGGTGAGGATTAAGGCTATGGCTAGGGTTAGGGTTAATGTTAGGGCTAGGGCTAGGGTTAGGTTTGGGGTTACGGTTAGGGTTAGGGTTAGGGTTAGAGTTAGGGCTAGGGTTGTGGTTGAGGTTAGGGTTAGGGTTAGGGTTAGGCTTAGGGTTACGGTTGTGGTTGCGGTTGGTGTTGTGGTTGGGGTTGGGGTTAGGGTTTGAGTTCGGGTTCGGTTCGGGTTAGGGTTAGGGTTAGGGTTAGGGTTAGGGTTAGGGTTGGGGTTGGGGTTAGGTTTAGGGCTAGGGCTAGGGCTAGGGCTAGGGTTAAAGCTAGGGCTAGGGCTAGGGTTAGGGTTAGCGTTAGGGTTAGCGCTAGGGCTAGGGTTAGGGTTAGCGGTAGGGTTAGGGTTAGGGTTAGGGTTAGTGCTAGGGCTAGGGTTAGGGGTAGGGGTAGGGTTAGGGTTAGGGTTAGGGTTAGGGTTAGGGCTAGGGTTAGGTTTAGGGGTAGGGATAGGTTTAGGGATAGGGTCTGGGCTAGGGTTAGGTTTAGGGTTAAGGCTCGGGCTAGGGCTAGGGATAGGGCTAGGGCTAGGTCTAGGGCTAGGGTTAGCGTTACGGTTAGGGCTAGGGTTCGGGTTAGGGCTAGGGTTCGGGTTAGGGTTAGGGTGGGGTTAGGGCTACAGCTAGGGTTAGGGCTTGGGTTAGGGTTAGGGTTAGGGTTAGGGTTAGGATTAGGGCTAGGGCTAGTCTTAGGGCTAGGGCTAGGGCTGGGTAACTGTTAGGACATGCGTTAGAGCTAGATTTAGGGCTAGCGTTAGGGTTCAGGTTCAGTTTAGGGTTACAGTTTGAGTTAGGGGTAGGGGTAGGGTAGGGCTAGGGCTAGGGTTAGGGCTAGGCCTAGGGTTAGAATTAGGGCTAAGGTTAGGTTTAGGGTTAGGGTTAGCGTTAGGGTTAGCGCTAGGGTTACGTTTAGGGTTAGGGATAGCGTTAGGTTTAGGGCTCGGGTTAGGGTTAGGGTTACGGTTATGGTTAGGGTTTGGGTTAGGGTTAGGGTTAGTGGTAGGGGTTGGGTTAGGGTTAGGGCTAGGGTCAGGGTTGGGGCTAGGGTTAGGGTTAGGGTTATTGTAAGTGAGAGGGTTAGGGCTAAGCCTAGGGTTATGGTTAGGGTTAGGGATACTGTTTCGGTTAGGATTAGGGTTAGGGCTAGGGTGAGGTTTAGGGTTAGGGTTAGGGTTAGGGTTAGGGTTAGGTCTAGGGTTAGGGTTATCGTTAGGGTGACGCTTTGGGCTAGGGTTAGGGTTAGGGTTAGGGTTAGGGTTAGGGTTAGGGTTCGGGTTCGGGTTCGGGCTAGGGCTAGGGTTAGGGCTAGGGCTAGGCTACGGATAGGGCTAGGGTTAGGGCTAGGGTTAGGTCTTAGGTTAGGGTTAGGGTTAGGGTTAGGTTTATGGTTCGGGTTAGGTATAGGGTGAGGGCTAGGGTTAGGGTGAGGGTTCTGGTTAGTGTTAGGGCTAGGGTTAGCATTAGGGTTAGGGCTACGGTTATGGTTAGGGTTTGTGTTAGGGTTAGTGGTAGGCTTTGAGTTAGGGTAAGGTCTAGGGTTAGGGCTAGGGCTAGTGTCAGGGTTAGGGCTAGGTTTAGAACTAGAGCTAGGGCTAGGGTTAGGGTTAGGGTTCAGTTTTAGTTTAGGGTTACAGTTTGGTTTAGGGGTAGGGGTAGGGGTAGGGGTAGGTCTAGGCCTAGGGTTTGGGTTAAGGCTATAGTTAGGTTTAGGGTTAGGGTTAGGGTTAGCGCTAGGGTTAGGCTTAGGGTTAGGGTTAGGGCTAGGGTTAAGTTTAGGGCTCGGGTTAGGGTTAGGGTTACGGTTCTGGTTCTGGTTAGGGTTTGGGTTAGCGTTAGGGTTAGGGTTAGTGGTAGGTGTTGGGTTAGGGTTAGGGCTCGGGATAGAGTTTAGGCTAGGATTAGGGTTAGGGTTACAGTTAGTGAGAGGGTTAGGGCTAAGGCCAGTGTTAGGGTGAGATTTAGGTTTAGGGATATGTTTTTTTGTTAGGGTTAGGGTTATGGTTAGCGTTAGGATTAGGGTTAGGGCTAGGGTTAGGTCGAGGGCTATTGTTACAGTTAGGGTTAGGGTCAGTGTGAGGGCTATGGTTAGGGTGAGGGTGAGGATGAGGGTTACGGCTAGGGTTAGCATTAGGGTTAGGGCTGGCGTTAGCGTTAGAGTTAGGTTTAGGTTTATGGTTAGGGTTAGGGTTAGGGTTAGGGTTAGGGCTAGGGCTAGAGCTACGGTTAGGGCTAGCGTTATGGCTAGGGTTAGGGTTCGGTGAGGTTTAGGGTTAGGAGTAGAGTTAGGGTTAGGGTGAGGGCTAGGTTTAGGGTGAGGGTTAGTTTTAGGGTTTGGGTTAGGGCTAGGGTTATCATTAGGGTTAGGGCTAGGGTTAGGGTTAGGTTTATGATTATGGTTAGGGTTTTGGTTAGGTTTAGTGGTAGGCTTTGGGTTAGGGTTAGGGCTAGGGTTTGGGTTAGGGTTTGGGTTAGGGTTAGGGTTAGGATTAGGGCTAGGATAATGGTTAGGACATGCGTTAGAGCTAGATTTAGGGCTAGCGTTAGGGTTCAGGTTCAGTTTAGGGTTACAGTTTGAGTTAGGGGTAGGGGTAGGGTAGGGCTAGGGCTAGGGTTAGGGCTAGGGCTAGGGTTAGAATTAGGGCTAAGGTTAGGTTTAGGCTTAGGCTTAGCGTTAGGGTTAGCGCTAGGGTTACGTTTAGGGTTAGGGATAGGGTTAAGTTTAGGGCTCGGGTTAGGGTTAGGGTTACGGTTATGGTTAGGGTTAGGGTTAGGGTTAGGGTTAGTGGTAGGGGTTGGGTTAGGGTTAGGGCTGGGGTCAGGGTTGGGGCTAGGGTTAGGGTTAGGGTTATTGTAAGTGAGAGGGTTAGGGCTAAGCCTAGGGTTATGGTTAGGGTTAGGGATACTGTTTCGGTTAGGATTAGGGTTAGGGTTAGGGTTAGGGTAAGGGTTAGGGTTAGGGTTAGGGTTAGGGTTAGGGCTACGGTGAGGTTTAGGGTTAGGGTTAGGGTTAGGTCTAGGGTTAGGGTTATCGTTAGGGTGACGCTTTGGGCTAGGGTTAGTGTTAGGGTTAGGGTTAGGGTTAGGGTTCGGGTTCGGGCTAGGGCTAGGGTTAGGGCTAGGGCTAGGGCTACGGATAGGGCTAGGGTTAGGGCTAGGGTTAGGTCTTAGGTTAGGGTTAGGGTTAGGGTTAGGTTTATGGTTCGGGTTAGGTATAGGGTGAGGGCTAGGGTTAGGGTGAGGGTTCTGGTTAGTGTTAGGGCTAGGGTTAGCATTAGGGTTAGGGCTACGGTTATGGTTAGGGTTTGTGTTAGGGTTAGTGGTAGGCTTTGAGTTAGGGTAAGGTCTAGGGTTAGGGCTAGTGTCAGGGTTAGGGCTAGGTTTAGAACTAGAGCTAGGGCTAGGGTTAGGGTTAGGGTTCAGTTTTAGTTTAGGGTTACAGTTTGGTTTAGGGGTAGGGGTAGGGGTAGGGTTAGGTCTAGGCCTAGGGTTTGGGTTAAGGCTATAGTTAGGTTTAGGGTTAGGGTTAGGGTTAGCGCTAGGGTTAGGCTTAGGGTTAGGGTTAGGGCTAGGGTTAAGTTTAGGGCTCGGGTTAGGGTTAGGGTTACGGTTCTGGTTCTGGTTAGGGTTTGGGTTAGCGTTAGGGTTAGGGTTAGTGGTAGGTGTTGGGTTAGGGTTAGGGCTAGGGATAGAGTTTAGGCTAGGATTAGGGTTAGGGTTACAGTTAGTGAGAGGGTTAGGGCTAAGGCCAGTGTTAGGGTGAGATTTAGGTTTAGGGATATGTTTTTTTGTTAGGGTTAGGGTTATGGTTAGCGTTAGGATTAGGGTTAGGGCTAGGGTTAGGTCGAGGGCTATTGTTACAGTTAGGGTTAGGGTCAGTGTGAGGGCTATGGTTAGGGTGAGGGTGAGGATGAAGTTTACGGCTAGGGTTAGCATTAGGGTTAGGGCTGGCGTTAGCGTTAGAGTTAGGTTTAGGTTTATGGTTAGGGTTAGGGTTAGGGTTAGGGTTAGGGCTAGGGCTAGAGCTACGGTTAGGGCTAGCGTTATGGCTAGGGTTAGGGTTCGGTGAGGTTTAGGGTTAGGAGTAGAGTTAGGGTTAGGGTGAGGGCTAGGTTTAGGGTGAGGGTTAGTTTTAGGGTTTGGGTTAGGGCTAGGGTTATCATTAGGGTTAGGGCTAGGGTTAGGGTTAGGTTTATGATTATGGTTAGGGTTTTGGTTAGGTTTAGTGGTAGGCTTTGGGTTAGGGTTAGGGCTAGGGTTTGGGTTAGGGTTTGGGTTAGGGTTAGGGTTAGGATTAGGGCTAGGTTAATGGTTAGGACATGCGTTAGAGCTAGATTTAGGGCTAGCGTTAGGGTTCAGGTTCAGTTTAGGGTTACAGTTTGAGTTAGGGGTAGGGGTAGGGTAGGGCTAGGGCTAGGGTTAGGGCTAGGCCTAGGGTTAGAATTAGGGCTAAGGTTAGGTTTAGTCTTAGGCTTAGCGTTAGGGTTAGCGCTAGGGTTACGTTTAGGGTTAGGGATAGGGTTAAGTTTAGGGCTCGGGTTAGGGTTAGGGTTACGGTTATGGTTAGGGTTAGGGTTAGTGGTAGGGGTTGGGTTAGGGTTAGGGCTAGGGTCAGGGTTGGGGCTAGGGTTAGGGTTAGGGTTATTGTAAGTGAGAGGGTTAGGGCTAAGTCTAGGGTTATGCTTAGGGTTAGGGATACTGTTTGGGTTAGGGTTAGGGTTAGGGTAAGGGTTTGGGTTAGGGTTAGGGCTAGGGTGAGGTTTAGGGTTAGGGTTAGGGTTAGGGTTAGGTCTAGGGTTAGGGTTATCGTTAGGGTGACGCTTTGGGCTAGGGTTAGGGTTAGGTTTAGGGTTAGGGTTAGGGTTCGGGCTAGGGCTAGGGTTAGGGCTAGGGCTAGGGCTACGGATAGGGCTAGGATAAGGTCTAGGGTTAGGGCTAGGGCTAGGGAAAGGGTTAGGGCTAGGGTTAGAACTAGAGCTAGGGCTAGGATTAGGGTTAGGGTTACAGTTAGTGAGAGGGTTAGGGCTAAGGCTAGTGTTAGGGTGAGATTTAGGTTTAGGAATATGGTTTTTTGTTAGGGTTAGGGTTATGGTTAGCGTTAGGATTAGGGTTAGGGCTAGGGTTAGGTCGAGGGTTAGGGTTAGGGTTAGGGTTAGGGTTAAGGTTAGGGTTAGGGTTAGGGTTAGGGTTTGGGTTAGGGTTAGGGTTAGTGTTCGGGCTAGGGCTAGGGTTAATGCTAGGGCTACGGTTAGGGCTAGGGTTAGGGCTAGGGTTAGGGCTTGGGTTAGGGTTAGGGTTAGGGCTAGGGCTAGGGCTATGGCAAGGGTTAGGGCAAGGGCTATGTTTAGGTTTAGGGTTAGGGTTAGGGTTAGGGTTAGGGTTAGGGTTAGGGTGAGGGTGAGGGTTAGGGCTAGGGCTAGGGCTAGGGCTAGGGCAAGGGTTAGGGCAAGGACTATGATTAGGGTTAGAGTTCGGGTTAGGGTTACGGTTGGGGTTAGGGTGAGGGTCAGGACTAGGGTTAGCGTGAGGGTTAGGGTTAGTGTTAGGGCCAGGGTTAGCATTAGGGTCAGGGCTACGGTTAGGGTTAGGGGTAGGGGTAGGGGTAGGATTAGGGTAGGGTTAGGGTTACGGCTATGGTTAGGGTTAGGGCTCGGACAAGGGTTAGGGCTAAGGCTAGGGCTAGTGTTAGGGTTAGGGCTATGGCTAGGGCAAGGGTTAAGGTTAGGGTTAGGGTTAGGTATAGGGTGAGGGCTAGGGTTAGGGTGAGGGTTCTGGTTAGTGTTAGGGCTAGGGTAAGCATTAGGGTTAGGGCTACGGTTATGGTTAGGGTTGGTATTAGGGTTAGTGGTAGGCTTTGGGTTAGGGTAAGGTCTAGGGTTAGGGCTAGGGCTAGGGTAAGGGTTAGGGCTAGGTTTAGAACTAGAGCTAGGGCTAGGGTTAGGGTTAGGGTTCAGTTTCAGTTTAGGGTTACAGTTTGGTTTAGGGGTAGGCATAGGGGTAGGGTTAGGACTAGGCCTAGGGTTAGGGTTAAGGCTATAGTTAGGTTTAGGGTTAGGGTTAGGGTTAGCGCTAGGGTTAGGCTTAGTGTTAGGGTTAGGGCTAGGGTTAGGTTTAGGCTCGGGTTAGGTTTTGGGTTACGGTTCTGGTTCTGGTTAGGGTTTGGGTTAGCGTTACGGTTAGTGGTAGGTGTTGGGTTAGGGTTAGGGCTAGGGATAGAGTTTAGGCTATGATTAGGGTTAGGTTACAGTTAGTGAGAGGGTTAGGGCTAAGGCTAGTGTTAGGGTTAGGCTTAGGTTTAGGGATATGGTTTGGGTTAGGCTTAGGGTTAGGGCTAGGGTTAGGGTTAGGGTTAGGGTTAGGTCTAGGGTTAGGGTTAGGGTTATGGTTAGGGTTAGGGTTAGGGTTAGGGTTAGGGTTAGGGTTAGTGTTAGGGTTAGTGTTCGGGCTAGGGCTAGGGTTAGGGCTAGGGCTATGGTTACGACTAGGGTTAGGGCTAGGGTTAGGGCTACGGCAAGGGTTACGGCAAGGGCTATGGTTAGGGTTATGGTTAGGGTTAGGGTCAGGGTTAGGGTGAGGGCTAGGGTTAGGGTGAGGGTTAGGGTTAGTGTTAGGGCTAGGGTTAGCATTAGGGTTAGGGCTACGTTTAGGGTCAGGGTTAGGGCTATGGTTATGGTTAGGGTTTGGGGTAGGGTTTGTGGTAGGCTTTGGGTTAGGGTTAGGTCTAGGGTTAGGGTTTGGGCTAAGGTTAGGGTTAGGGTTATGGCTAGGGTTAGGGTTTGGGTTAGGTTTAGGATTTGGGTTAGAGTTAGGGTTAGGGCTAGGGTTAGGTTTAGGGTTAGGGTTAGGGTTAGGGTTAGGGCTGGGGTTGGGGTTGAGGTTAGGGTGAGGGTTACGGTTGGGGTTGTGGTTGGTGTCGTGTTGTGGTTGGGGTTGGGGTTAGGGTTTGAGTTTGGGTTCGGGTTCCGGATAGGGTTAGAATTAGTGTTAGGGTTAGGGTTAGGGCTAGGGCTACGGTTAGGGTTAGGGCTAGGGCTAGGGCTACGGATAGGGCTAGGGTTAGGGCTAGGGTTAGGGCTTAGGTTAGGGTTAGGGTTAGGGTTAGGGTTAGGGTTCGGGTTAGGTATAGGTTGAGGGCTAGGGTTAGGGTGAGGGTTCTGGTTAGTGTTAGGGCTAGGGTTAGCATTAGGGTTAGGGCTACGGTTATGGTTAGGGTTTGTGTTAGTGTTAGTGGTAGGCTTTGAGTTAGGGTAAGGTCTAGGGTTAGGGCTAGGGCTAGGGTCAGGGTTAGGGCTAGGGTTCGGGTTAGGGTTAGGGTGGGGTTAGGGCTACGGCTAGGGTTAGGGCTTGGGTTAGGGTTAGGGTTAGGGTTAGGGTTAGGGTTAGGATTAGGGCTAGGGCTAGTCTTAGGGCTAGGGCTAGGGCTGTGTAACTGTTAGGACATGCGTTAGAGCTAGATTTAGGGCTAGCGTTAGGGTTCAGGTTCAGTTTAGGGTTACAGTTTGAGTTAGGGGTAGGGGTAGGGTAGGTCTAGGGCTAGGGTTAGGGCTAGGCCTAGGGTTAGAATTAGGGCTAAGGTTAGGTTTAGGGTTAGGGTTAGCGTTAGGGTTAGCGCTAGGGTTACGTTTAGGGTTAGGGATAGCGTTAGGTTTAGGGCTCGGGTTAGGGTTAGGGTTACGGTTATGGTTAGGGTTTGGGTTAGGGTTAGGGTTAGTGGTAGGGGTTGGGTTAGGGTTAGGGCTAGGGTCAGGGTTGGGGCTAGGGTTAGGGTTCGGGTTATTGTAAGTGAGAGGGTTAGGGCTAAGCCTAGGGTTATGGTTAGGGTTAGGGATACTGTTTCGGTTAGGATTAGGGTTAGGGTTAGGGTTAGGGTTAGGGTTAGGGTAAGGGTTAGGGTTAGGGTTAGGGTTAGGGTTAGGGTTAGGGCTAGGGTGAGGTTTAGGGTTAGGGTTAGGGTTAGGGTTAGGTCTAGGGTTAGGGTTATCGTTAGGGTGACGCTTTGGGCTAGGGTTAGGGTTAGGGTTAGGGTTCGGGTTCGGGCTAGGGCTAGGGTTAGGGCTAGGGCTAGGGCTACGGATAGGGCTAGGGTTAGGGCTAGGGTTAGGTCTTAGGTTAGGGTTAGGGTTAGGGTTAGGTTTATGGTTCGGGTTAGGTATAGGGTGAGGGCTAGGGTTAGGGTGAGGGTTCTGGTTAGTGTTAGGGCTAGGGTTAGCATTAGGGTTAGGGCTACGGTTATGGTTAGGGTTTGTGTTAGGGTTAGTGGTAGGCTTTGAGTTAGGGTAAGGTCTAGGGTTAGGGCTAGGGCTAGTGTCAGGGTTAGGGCTAGGTTTAGAACTAGAGCTAGGGCTAGGGTTAGGGTTAGGGTTCAGTTTTAGTTTAGGGTTACAGTTTGGTTTAGGGGTAGGGGTAGGGGTAGGGGTAGGTCTAGGCCTAGGGTTTGGGTTAAGGCTATAGTTAGGTTTAGGGTTAGGGTTAGGGTTAGCGCTAGGGTTAGGCTTAGGGTTAGGGTTAGGGCTAGGGTTAAGTTTAGGGCTCGGGTTAGGGTTAGGGTTACGGTTCTGGTTCTGGTTAGGGTTTGGGTTAGCGTTAGGGTTAGGGTTAGTGGTAGGTGTTGGGTTAGGGTTAGGGCTAGGGATAGAGTTTAGGCTAGGATTAGGATTAGGGTTACAGTTAGTGAGAGGGTTAGGGCTAAGGCCAGTGTTAGGGTGAGATTTAGGTTTAGGGATATGTTTTTTTGTTAGGGTTAGGGTTATGGTTAGCGTTAGGATTAGGGTTAGGGCTAGGGTTAGGTCGAGGGCTATTGTTACAGTTAGGGTTAGGGTCAGTGTGAGGGCTATGGTTAGGGTGAGGGTGAGGATGAGGGTTACGGCTAGGGTTAGCATTAGGGTTAGGGCTGGCGTTAGCGTTAGAGTTAGGTTTAGGTTTATGGTTAGGGTTAGGGTTAGGGTTAGGGTTAGGGCTAGGGCTAGAGCTACGGTTAGGGCTAGCGTTATGGCCAGGGTTAGGGTTCGGTGAGGTTTAGGGTTAGGAGTAGAGTTAGGGTTAGGGTGAGGGCTAGGTTTAGGGTGAGGGTTAGTTTTAGGGTTTGGGTTAGGGCTAGGGTTATCATTAGGGTTAGGGCTAGGGTTAGGGTTAGGTTTATGATTATGTTTAGGGTTTTGGTTAGGTTTAGTGGTAGGCTTTGGGTTAGGGTTAGGGCTAGGGTTTGGGTTAGGGTTTGGGTTAGGGTTAGGGTTAGGATTAGGGCTAGGTTAATGGTTAGGACATGCGTTAGAGCTAGATTTAGGGCTAGCGTTAGGGTTCAGGTTCAGTTTAGGGTTACAGTTTGAGTTAGGGGTAGGGGTAGGGTAGGGCTAGGGCTAGGGTTAGGGCTAGGCCTAGGGTTAGAATTAGGGCTAAGGTTAGGTTTAGGCTTAGGCTTAGCGTTAGGGTTAGCGCTAGGGTTACGTTTAGGGTTAGGGATAGGGTTAAGTTTAGGGCTCGGGTTAGGGTTAGGGTTACGGTTATGGTTAGGGTTAGGGTTAGGGTTAGTGGTAGGGGTTGGGTTAGGGTTAGGGCTAGGGTCAGGGTTGGGGCTAGGGTTAGGGTTAGGGTTATTGTAAGTGAGAGGGTTAGGGCTAAGCCTAGGGTTATGCTTAGGGTTAGGGATACTGTTTGGGTTAGGGTTAGGGTTAGGGTAAGGGTTTGGGTTAGGGTTAGGGCTAGGGTGAGGTTTAGGGTTAGGGTTAGGGTTAGGGTTAGGTCTAGGGTTAGGGTTATCGTTAGGGTGACGCTTTGGGCTAGGGTTAGGGTTAGGTTTAGGGTTAGGGTTAGGGTTCGGGCTAGGGCTAGGGTTAGGGCTAGGGCTAGGGCTACGGATAGGGCTAGGGTAAGGTCTAGGGTTAGGGCTAGGGCTAGGGAAAGGGTTAGGGCTAGGGTTAGAACTAGAGCTAGGGCTAGGATTAGGGTTAGGGTTACAGTTAGTGAGAGGGTTAGGGCTAAGGCTAGTGTTAGGGTGAGATTTAGGTTTAGGAATATGGTTTTTTGTTAGGGTTAGGGTTATGGTTAGCGTTAGGATTAGGGTTAGGGCTAGGGTTAGGTCGAGGGTTAGGGTTAGGGTTAGGGTTAGGGTTAGGGTTAGGGTTAGGGTTAGGGTTAAGGTTAGGGTTAGGGTTAGGGTTAGGGTTTGGGTTAGGGTTAGGGTTAGTGTTCGGGCTAGGGCTAGGGTTAATGCTAGGGCTACGGTTAGGGCTAGGGTTAGGGCTAGGGTTAGGGCTTGGGTTAGGGTTAGGGTTAGGGTTAGGGCTAGGGCTAGGGCAAGGGTTAGGGCAAGGGCTATGTTTAGGTTTAGGGTTAGGGTTAGGGTTAGGGTTAGGGTTAGGGTGAGGGTTAGGGCTAGGGCTAGGGCTAGGGCTAGGGCTAGGGCAAGGGTTAGGGCAAGGACTATGATTAGGGTTAGAGTTCGGGTTAGGGTTACAGTTGGGGTTAGGGTGAGGGTCAGGACTAGGGTTAGCGTGAGGGTTAGGGTTAGTGTTAGGGCCAGGGTTAGCATTAGGGTCAGGGCTACGGTTAGGGTTAGGGGTAGGGGTAGGATTAGGGTAGGGTTAGGGTTACGGCTATGGTTAGGGTTAGGGCTCGGACAAGGGTTAGGGCTAAGGCTAGGGCTAGTGTTAGGGTTAGGGCTATGGCTAGGGCAAGGGTTAAGGTTAGGGTTAGGGTTAGGTATAGGGTGAGGGCTAGGGTTACGGTGAGGGTTCTGGTTAGTGTTAGGGCTAGGGTAAGCATTAGGGTTAGGGCTACGGTTATGGTTAGGTTTGGTATTAGGGTTAGTGGTAGGCTTTGGGTTAGGGTAAGGTCTAGGGTTAGGGCTAGGGCTAGGGTAAGGGTTAGGGCTAGGTTTAGAACTAGAGCTAGGGCTAGGGTTAGGGTTAGGGTTCAGTTTCAGTTTAGGGTTACAGTTTGGTTTAGGGGTAGGCATAGGGGTAGGGTTAGGTCTAGGCCTAGGGTTAGGGTTAAGGCTATAGTTAGGTTTAGGGTTAGGGTTAGGGTTAGCGCTAGGGTTAGGCTTAGGGTTAGGGTTAGGGCTAGGGTTAGGTTTAGGGCTCGGGTTAGGTTTTGGGTTACGGTTCTGGTTCTGGTTAGGGTTTGGGTTAGCGTTACGGTTAGTGGTAGGTGTTGGGTTAGGGTTAGGGCTAGGGATAGAGTTTAGGCTATGATTAGTGTTAGGTTACAGTTAGTGAGAGGGTTAGGGCTAAGGCTAGTGTTAGGGTTAGGCTTAGGTTTAGGGATATGGTTTGGGTTAGGCTTAGGGTTAGGGCTAGGGTTAGGGTTAGGGTTAGGGTTAGGGTTAGGTCTAGGGTTAGGGTTAGGGTTATGGTTAGGGTTAGGGTTAGGGTTAGGGTTAGGGTTAGGGTTAGTGTTAGGGTTAGGGTTAGGGTTCGGGCTAGGGCTAGGGTTAGGGCTAGGGCTATGGTTACGACTAGGGTTAGGGCTAGGGTTAGGGCTACGGCAAGGGTTACGGCAAGGGCTATGGTTAGGGTTATGGTTAGGGTTAGGGTTAGGGTCAGGGTTAGGGTGAGGGCTAGGGTTAGGGTGAGGGTTAGGGTTAGTGTTAGGGCTAGGGTTAGCATTAGGGTTAGGGCTACGGTTAGGGTCAGGGTTAGGGCTATGGTTATGGTTAGGGTTTGGGTTAGGGTTTGTGGTAGGCTTTGGGTTAGGGTTAGGTCTAGGGTTAGGGTTTGGGCTAAGGTTAGGGTTAGGGTTATGGCTAGGGTTAGGGTTTGGGTTAGGTTTAGGATTTGGGTTAGAGTTAGGGTTAGGGCTAGGGTTAGGTTTAGGGTTAGGGTTAGGGTTAGGGCTGGGGTTGGGGTTGAGGTTAGGGTGAGGGTTACGGTTGGGGTTGTGGTTGGTGTCGTGTTGTGGTTGGGGTTGGGGTTAGGGTTTGAGTTTGGGTTCGGGTTCCGGATAGGGTTAGAATTAGGGTTAGGGTTAGGGTTAGGGCTAGGGCTAGGGTTAGGGTTAGGGCTAGGGCTAGGGCTACGGATAGGGCTAGGGTTAGGGCTAGGGTTAGGGCTTAGGTTAGGGTTAGGGTTAGGGTTAGGGTTAGGGTTCGGGTTAGGTATAGGTTGAGGGCTAGGGTTAGGGTGAGGGTTCTGGTTAGTGTTAGGGCTAGGGTTAGCATTAGGGTTAGGGCTACGGTTATGGTTAGGGTTTGTGTTAGGGTTAGTGGTAGGCTTTGAGTTAGGGTAAGGTCTAGGGTTAGGGCTAGGGCTAGGGTCAGGGTTAGGGCTAGGTTTAGAACTAGAGCTAGGGCTAGGGTTAGGGTTAGGGTTCAGTTTTAGTTTAGGGTTACAGTTTGGTTTAGGGGTAGGGGTAGGGGTAGGGTTAGGTCTAGGCCTAGGGTTTGGGTTAAGGCTATAGTTAGGTTTAGGGTTAGGGTTAGGGTTAGCGCTAGGGTTAGGCTTAGGGTTAGGGTTAGGGCTAGGGTTAGGTTTAGGGCTCGGGTTAGGGTTAGGGTTACGGTTCTGGTTCTGGTTAGGGTTTGGGTTAGCGTTAGGGTTAGGGTTAGTGGTAGGTGTTGGGTTAGGGTTAGTGCTAGGTATAGAGTTTAGGCTAGGATTAGGGTTAGGGTTACAGTTAGTGAGAGGGTTAGGGCTAAGGCTAGTGTTAGGGTGAGATTTAGGTTTAGGGATATGTTTTTTTGTTAGGGTTAGGGTTATGGTTAGCGTTAGGATTAGGGTTAGGGCTAGGGTTAGGTCGAGGGTTAGGGTTAGGGTTAGGGTTAGAGTTAGGGTTAAGGTTAGAGTTAGGGTTAGGGTTAGGGTTTGGGTTAGGGTTAGTGTTCGGGCAAGGGCTAGGGTTACTGCTAGGGCTACGGTTAGGGCTAGGGTTAGGGCTAGGGGTAGGGCTTGGGTTAGGGTTAGGGCTAGGGCTAGGGCTAGGGCTAGGGCTAGGGCAAGGGTTAGGGCAAGGGCTATGGTTAGGGTTAGGGTTAGGGTGAGGGTGAGGGTGAGGGTTAGGGCTAGGGCTAGGGCTCGGGCTAGGGCTAGGGCAAGGGTTAGGGCAAGGGCTATGGTTAGGGTTAGAGTTCGGACAAGGGTTAGGTCTAAGGCTAGGGCTAGTGTTAGGGTTAGGGCTATGGCTAGGTCTTGGGCTAGGGCAAGGGTTAGGGTTAAGGTTAGGTATAGGGTGAGGGCTAGGGTTAGGGTGAGGGTTCTGGTTAGTGTTAGGGCTAGGGTTAGCATTAGGGTTAGGGCTACGGTTATGGTTAGGGTTTGTGTTAGGGTTAGTGGTAGGCTTTGAGTTAGGGTAAGGTCTAGGGTTAGGGCTAGGGCTAGGGTCAGGGTTAGGGCTAGGGTTCGGGTTAGGGTTAGGGTGGGGTTAGGGCTACGGCTAGGGTTAGGGCTTGGGTTAGGGTTAGGGTTAGGGTTAGGGTTAGGATTAGGGCTAGGGCTAGGGCTAGTCTTAGGGCTAGGGCTGTGTAACTGTTAGGACATGCGTTAGAGCTAGATTTAGGGCTAGCGTTAGGGTTCAGGTTCAGTTTAGGGTTACAGTTTGAGTTAGGGGTAGGGGTAGGGTAGTTCTAGGGCTAGGGTTAGGGCTAGGCCTAGGGTTAGAATTAGGGCTAAGGTTAGGTTTAGGGTTAGGGTTAGCGTTAGGGTTAGCGCTAGGGTTACGTTTAGGGTTAGGGATAGCGTTAGGTTTAGGGCTCGGGTTAGGGTTAGGGTTACGGTTATGGTTAGGGTTTGGGTTAGGGTTAGGGTTAGTGGTAGGGGTTGGGTTAGGGTTAGGGCTAGGGTCAGGGTTGGGGCTAGGGTTAGGGTTCGGGTTATTGTAAGTGAGAGGGTTAGGGCTAAGCCTAGGGTTATGGTTAGGGTTAGGGATACTGTTTCGGTTAGGATTAGGGTTAGGGTTAGGGTTAGGGTTAGGGTAAGGGTTAGGGTTAGGGTTAGGGTTAGGGTTAGGGCTAGGGTGAGGTTTAGGGTTAGGGTTAGGGTTAGGGTTAGGGTTAGGTCTAGGGTTAGGGTTATCGTTAGGGTGACGCTTTGGGCTAGGGTTAGGGTTAGGGTTAGGGTTCGGGTTAGGGTTAGGGTTCGGGTTCGGGTTCGGGCTAGGGCTAGGGTTAGGGCTAGGGCTAGGGCTACGGATAGGGCTAGGGTTAGGGCTAGGGTTAGGTCTTAGGTTAGGGTTAGGGTTAGGGTTAGGTTTATGGTTCGGGTTAGGTATAGGGTGAGGGCTAGGGTTAGGGTGAGGGTTCTGGTTAGTGTTAGGGCTAGGGTTAGCATTAGGGTTAGGGCTACGGTTATGGTTAGGGTTTGTGTTAGGGTTAGTGGTAGGCTTTGAGTTAGGGTAAGGTCTAGGGTTAGGGCTAGTGTCAGGGTTAGGGCTAGGTTTAGAACTAGAGCTAGGGCTAGGGTTAGGGTTAGGGTTCAGTTTTAGTTTAGGGTTACAGTTTGGTTTAGGGGTAGGGGTAGGGGTAGGGTTAGGTCTAGGCCTAGGGTTTGGGTTAAGGCTATAGTTAGGTTTAGGGTTAGGGTTAGGGTTAGCGCTAGGGTTAGGCTTAGGGTTAGGGTTAGGGCTAGGGTTAAGTTTAGGGCTCGGGTTAGGGTTAGGGTTACGGTTCTGGTTCTGGTTAGGGTTTGGGTTAGCGTTAGGGTTAGGGTTAGTGGTAGGTGTTGGGTTAGGGTTAGGGCTAGGGATAGAGTTTAGGCTAGGATTAGGGTTAGGGTTACAGTTAGTGAGAGGGTTAGGGCTAAGGCCAGTGTTAGGGTGAGATTTAGGTTTAGGGATATGTTTTTTTGTTAGGGTTAGGGTTATGGTTAGCGTTAGGATTAGGGTTAGGGCTAGGGTTAGGTCGAGGGCTATTGTTACAGTTAGGGTTAGGGTCAGTGTGAGGGCTATGGTTAGGGTGAGGGTGAGGATGAAGTTTACGGCTAGGGTTAGCATTAGGGTTAGGGCTGGCGTTAGCGTTAGAGTTAGGTTTAGGTTTATGGTTAGGGTTAGGGTTAGGGTTAGGGCTAGGGCTAGAGCTACGGTTAGGGCTAGCGTTATGGCTAGGGTTAGGGTTCGGTGAGGTTTAGGGTTAGGAGTAGAGTTAGGGTTAGGGTGAGGGCTAGGTTTAGGGTGAGGGTTAGTTTTAGGGTTTGGGTTAGGGCTAGGGTTATCATTAGGGTTAGGGCTAGGGTTAGGGTTAGGTTTATGATTATGGTTAGGGTTTTGGTTAGGTTTAGTGGTAGGCTTTGGGTTAGGGTTAGGGCTAGGGTTTGGGTTAGGGTTTGGGTTAGGGTTAGGGTTAGGATTAGGGCTAGGTTAATGGTTAGGACATGCGTTAGAGCTAGATTTAGGGCTAGCGTTAGGGTTCAGGTTCAGTTTAGGGTTACAGTTTGAGTTAGGGGTAGGGGTAGGGTAGGGCTAGGGCTAGGGTTAGGGCTAGGCCTAGGGTTAGAATTAGGGCTAAGGTTAGGTTTAGTCTTAGGCTTAGCGTTAGGGTTAGCGCTAGGGTTACGTTTAGGGTTAGGGATAGGGTTAAGTTTAGGGCTCGGGTTAGGGTTAGGGTTACGGTTATGGTTAGGGTTAGGGTTAGTGGTAGGGGTTGGGTTAGGGTTAGGGCTAGGGTCAGGGTTGGGGCTAGGGTTAGGGTTAGGGTTATTGTAAGTGAGAGGGTTAGGGCTAAGTCTAGGGTTATGCTTAGGGTTAGGGATACTGTTTGGGTTAGGGTTAGGGTTAGGGTAAGGGTTTGGGTTAGGGTTAGGGCTAGGGTGAGGTTTAGGGTTAGGGTTAGGGTTAGGGTTAGGTCTAGGGTTAGGGTTATCGTTAGGGTGACGCTTTGGGCTAGGGTTAGGGTTAGGTTTAGGGTTAGGGTTAGGGTTCGGGCTAGGGCTAGGGTTAGGGCTAGGGCTAGGGCTACGGATAGGGCTAGGATAAGGTCTAGGGTTAGGGCTAGGGCTAGGGAAAGGGTTAGGGCTAGGGTTAGAACTAGAGCTAGGGCTAGGATTAGGGTTAGGGTTACAGTTAGTGAGAGGGTTAGGGCTAAGGCTAGTGTTAGGGTGAGATTTAGGTTTAGGAATATGGTTTTTTGTTAGGGTTAGGGTTATGGTTAGCGTTAGGATTAGGGTTAGGGCTAGGGTTAGGTCGAGGGTTAGGGTTAGGGTTAGGGTTAGGGTTAAGGTTAGCGTTAGGGTTAGGGTTAGGGTTTGGGTTAGGGTTAGGGTTAGTGTTCGGGCTAGGGCTAGGGTTAATGCTAGGGCTACGGTTAGGGCTAGGGTTAGGGCTAGGGTTAGGGCTTGGGTTAGGGTTAGGGTTAGGGCTAGGGCTAGGGCTATGGCAAGGGTTAGGGCAAGGGCTATGTTTAGGTTTAGGGTTAGGGTTAGGGTTAGGGTTAGGGTTAGGGTTAGGGTGAGGGTTAGGGCTAGGGCTAGGGCTAGGGCTAGGGCAAGGGTTAGGGCAAGGACTATGATTAGGGTTAGAGTTCGGGTTAGGGTTACGGTTGGGGTTAGGGTGAGGGTCAGGACTAGGGTTAGCGTGAGGGTTAGGGTTAGTGTTAGGGCCAGGGTTAGCATTAGGGTCAGGGCTACGGTTAGGGTTAGGGGTAGGGGTAGGGGTAGGATTAGGGTAGGGTTAGGGTTATGGCTATGGTTAGGGTTAGGGCTCGGACAAGGGTTAGGGCTAAGGCTAGGGCTAGTGTTAGGGTTAGGGCTATGGCTAGGGCAAGGGTTAAGGTTAGGGTTAGGGTTAGGTATAGGGTGAGGGCTAGGGTTAGGGTGAGGGTTCTGGTTAGTGTTAGGGCTAGGGTAAGCATTAGGGTTAGGGCTACGGTTATGGTTAGGGTTGGTATTAGGGTTAGTGGTAGGCTTTGGGTTAGGGTAAGGTCTAGGGTTAGGGCTAGGGCTAGGGTAAGGGTTAGGGCTAGGTTTAGAACTAGAGCTAGGGCTAGGGTTAGGGTTAGGGTTCAGTTTCAGTTTAGGGTTACAGTTTGGTTTAGGGGTAGGCATAGGGGTAGGGTTAGGACTAGGCCTAGGGTTAGGGTTAAGGCTATAGTTAGGTTTAGGGTTAGGGTTAGGGTTAGCGCTAGGGTTAGGCTTAGTGTTAGGGTTAGGGCTAGGGTTAGGTTTAGGGCTCGGGTTAGGTTTTGGGTTACGGTTCTGGTTCTGGTTAGGGTTTGGGTTAGCGTTACGGTTAGTGGTAGGTGTTGGGTTAGGGTTAGGGCTAGGGATAGAGTTTAGGCTATGATTAGGGTTAGGTTACAGTTAGTGAGAGGGTTAGGGCTAAGGCTAGTGTTAGGGTTAGGCTTAGGTTTAGGGATATGGTTTGGGTTAGGCTTAGGGTTAGGGCTAGGGTTAGGGTTAGGGTTAGGGTTAGGGTTAGGTCTAGGGTTAGGGTTAGGGTTATGGTTAGGGTTAGGGTTAGGGTTAGGGTTAGGGTTAGTGTTAGGGTTAGTGTTCGGGCTAGGGCTAGGGTTAGGGCTAGGGCTATGGTTACGACTAGGGTTAGGGCTAGGGTTAGGGCTACGGCAAGGGTTACGGCAAGGGCTATGGTTAGGGTTATGGTTAGGGTTAGGGTCAGGGTTATGGTGAGGGCTAGGGTTAGGGTGAGGGTTAGGGTTAGTGTTAGGGCTAGGGTTAGCATTAGGGTTAGGGCTACGTTTAGGGTCAGGGTTAGGGCTATGGTTATGGTTAGGGTTTGGGGTAGGGTTTGTGGTAGGCTTTGGGTTAGGGTTAGGTCTAGGGTTAGGGTTTGGGCTAAGGTTAGGGTTAGGGTTATGGCTAGGGTTAGGGTTTGGGTTAGGTTTAGGATTTGGGTTAGAGTTAGGGTTAGGGCTAGGGTTAGGTTTAGGGTTAGGGTTAGGGTTAGGGTTAGGGCTGGGGTTGGGGTTGAGGTTAGGGTGAGGGTTACGGTTGGGGTTGTGGTTGGTGTCGTGTTGTGGTTGGGGTTGGGGTTAGGGTTTGAGTTTGGGTTCGGGTTCCGGATAGGGTTAGAATTAGTGTTAGGGTTAGGGTTAGGGCTAGGGCTACGGTTAGGGTTAGGGCTAGGGCTAGGGCTACGGATAGGGCTAGGGTTAGGGCTAGGGTTAGGGCTTAGGTTAGGGTTAGGGTTAGGGTTAGGGTTAGGGTTCGGGTTAGGTATAGGTTGAGGGCTAGGGTTAGGGTGAGGGTTCTGGTTAGTGTTAGGGCTAGGGTTAGCATTAGGGTTAGGGCTACGGTTATGGTTAGGGTTTGTGTTAGTGTTAGTGGTAGGCTTTGAGTTAGGGTAAGGTCTAGGGTTAGGGCTAGGGCTAGGGTCAGGGTTAGGGCTAGGGTTCGGGTTAGGGTTAGGGTGGGGTTAGGGCTACGGCTAGGGTTAGGGCTTGGGTTAGGGTTAGGGTTAGGGTTAGGGTTAGGGTTAGGATTAGGGCTAGGGCTAGTCTTAGGGCTAGGGCTAGGGCTGTGTAACTGTTAGGACATGCGTTAGAGCTAGATTTAGGGCTAGCGTTAGGGTTCAGGTTCAGTTTAGGGTTACAGTTTGAGTTAGGGGTAGGGGTAGGGTAGGTCTAAGGCTAGGGTTAGGGCTAGGCCTAGGGTTAGAATTAGGGCTAAGGTTAGGTTTAGGGTTAGGGTTAGCGTTAGGGTTAGCGCTAGGGTTACGTTTAGGGTTAGGGATAGCGTTAGGTTTAGGGCTCGGGTTAGGGTTAGGGTTACGGTTATGGTTAGGGTTTGGGTTAGGGTTAGGGTTAGTGGTAGGGGTTGGGTTAGGGTTAGGGCTAGGGTCAGGGTTGGGGCTAGGGTTAGGGTTCGGGTTATTGTAAGTGAGAGGGTTAGGGCTAAGCCTAGGGTTATGGTTAGGGTTAGGGATACTGTTTCGGTTAGGATTAGGGTTAGGGTTAGGGTTAGGGTTAGGGTTAGGGTAAGGGTTAGGGTTAGGGTTAGGGTTAGGGTTAGGGTTAGGGCTAGGGTGAGGTTTAGGGTTAGGGTTAGGGTTAGGGTTAGGTCTAGGGTTAGGGTTATCGTTAGGGTGACGCTTTGGGCTAGGGTTAGGGTTAGGGTTAGGGTTCGGGTTCGGGCTAGGGCTAGGGTTAGGGCTAGGGCTAGGGCTACGGATAGGGCTAGGGTTAGGGCTAGGGTTAGGTCTTAGGTTAGGGTTAGGGTTAGGGTTAGGTTTATGGTTCGGGTTAGGTATAGGGTGAGGGCTAGGGTTAGGGTGAGGGTTCTGGTTAGTGTTAGGGCTAGGGTTAGCATTAGGGTTAGGGCTACGGTTATGGTTAGGGTTTGTGTTAGGGTTAGTGGTAGGCTTTGAGTTAGGGTAAGGTCTAGGGTTAGGGCTAGGGCTAGTGTCAGGGTTAGGGCTAGGTTTAGAACTAGAGCTAGGGCTAGGGTTAGGGTTAGGGTTCAGTTTTAGTTTAGGGTTACAGTTTGGTTTAGGGGTAGGGGTAGGGGTAGGTCTAGGCCTAGGGTTTGGGTTAAGGCTATAGTTAGGTTTAGGGTTAGGGTTAGGGTTAGCGCTAGGGTTAGGCTTAGGGTTAGGGTTAGGGCTAGGGTTAAGTTTAGGGCTCGGGTTAGGGTTAGGGTTACGGTTCTGGTTCTGGTTAGGGTTTGGGTTAGCGTTAGGGTTAGGGTTAGTGGTAGGTGTTGGGTTAGGGTTAGGGCTAGGGATAGAGTTTAGGCTAGGATTAGGATTAGGGTTACAGTTAGTGAGAGGGTTAGGGCTAAGGCCAGTGTTAGGGTGAGATTTAGGTTTAGGGATATGTTTTTTTGTTAGGGTTAGGGTTATGGTTAGCGTTAGGATTAGGGTTAGGGCTAGGGTTAGGTCGAGGGCTATTGTTACAGTTAGGGTTAGGGTCAGTGTGAGGGCTATGGTTAGGGTGAGGGTGAGGATGAGGGTTACGGCTAGGGTTAGCATTAGGGTTAGGGCTGGCGTTAGCGTTAGAGTTAGGTTTAGGTTTATGGTTAGGGTTAGGGTTAGGGTTAGGGTTAGGGCTAGGGCTAGAGCTACGGTTAGGGCTAGCGTTATGGCCAGGGTTAGGGTTCGGTGAGGTTTAGGGTTAGGAGTAGAGTTAGGGTTAGGGTGAGGGCTAGGTTTAGGGTGAGGGTTAGTTTTAGGGTTTGGGTTAGGGCTAGGGTTAGGGTTAGGTTTATGATTATGTTTAGGGTTTTGGTTAGGTTTAGTGGTAGGCTTTGGGTTAGGGTTAGGGCTAGGGTTTGGGTTAGGGTTTGGGTTAGGGTTAGGGTTAGGATTAGGGCTAGGTTAATGGTTAGGACATGCGTTAGAGCTAGATTTAGGGCTAGCGTTAGGGTTCAGGTTCAGTTTAGGGTTACAGTTTGAGTTAGGGGTAGGGGTAGGGTAGGGCTAGGGCTAGGGTTAGGGCTAGGCCTAGGGTTAGAATTAGGGCTAAGGTTAGGTTTAGGCTTAGGCTTAGCGTTAGGGTTAGCGCTAGGGTTACGTTTAGGGTTAGGGATAGGGTTAAGTTTAGGGCTCGGGTTAGGGTTAGGGTTACGGTTATGGTTAGGGTTAGGGTTAGGGTTAGTGGTAGGGGTTGGGTTAGGGTTAGGGCTAGGGTCAGGGTTGGGGCTAGGGTTAGGGTTAGGGTTATTGTAAGTGAGAGGGTTAGGGCTAAGCCTAGGGTTATGCTTAGGGTTAGGGATACTGTTTGGGTTAGGGTTAGGGTTAGGGTAAGGGTTTGGGTTAGGGTTAGGGCTAGGGTGAGGTTTAGGGTTAGGGTTAGGGTTAGGGTTAGGTCTAGGGTTAGGGTTATCGTTAGGGTGACGCTTTGGGCTAGGGTTAGGGTTAGGTTTAGGGTTAGGGTTAGGGTTCGGGCTAGGGCTAGGGTTAGGGCTAGGGCTAGGGCTACGGATAGGGCTAGGGTAAGGTCTAGGGTTAGGGCTAGGGCTAGGGAAAGGGTTAGGGCTAGGGTTAGAACTAGAGCTAGGGCTAGGATTAGGGTTAGGGTTACAGTTAGTGAGAGGGTTAGGGCTAAGGCTAGTGTTAGGGTGAGATTTAGGTTTAGGAATATGGTTTTTTGTTAGGGTTAGGGTTATGGTTAGCGTTAGGATTAGGGTTAGGGCTAGGGTTAGGTCGAGGGTTAGGGTTAGGGTTAGGGTTAGGGTTAGGGTTAGGGTTAAGGTTAGGGTTAGGGTTAGGGTTAGGGTTTGGGTTAGGGTTAGGGTTAGTGTTCGGGCTAGGGCTAGGGTTAATGCTAGGGCTACGGTTAGGGCTAGGGTTAGGGCTAGGGTTAGGGCTTGGGTTAGGGTTAGGGTTAGGGTTAGGGCTAGGGCTAGGGCAAGGGTTAGGGCAAGGGCTATGTTTAGGTTTAGGGTTAGGGTTAGGGTTAGGGTTAGGGTTAGGGTGAGGGTTAGGGCTAGGGCTAGGGCTAGGGCTAGGGCTAGGGCAAGGGTTAGGGCAAGGACTATGATTAGGGTTAGAGTTCGGGTTAGGGTTACAGTTGGGGTTAGGGTGAGGGTCAGGACTAGGGTTAGCGTGAGGGTTAGGGTTAGTGTTAGGGCCAGGGTTAGCATTAGGGTCAGGGCTACGGTTAGGGTTAGGGGTAGGGGTAGGATTAGGGTAGGGTTAGGGTTACGGCTATGGTTAGGGTTAGGGCTCGGACAAGGGTTAGGGCTAAGGCTAGGGCTAGTGTTAGGGTTAGGGCTATGGCTAGGGCAAGGGTTAAGGTTAGGGTTAGGGTTAGGTATAGGGTGAGGGCTAGGGTTAGGGTGAGGGTTCTGGTTAGTGTTAGGGCTAGGGTAAGCATTAGGGTTAGGGCTACGGTTATGGTTAGGGTTGGTATTAGGGTTAGTGGTAGGCTTTGGGTTAGGGTAAGGTCTAGGGTTAGGGCTAGGGCTAGGGTAAGGGTTAGGGCTAGGTTTAGAACTAGAGCTAGGGCTAGGGTTAGGGTTAGGGTTCAGTTTCAGTTTAGGGTTACAGTTTGGTTTAGGGGTAGGCATAGGGGTAGGGTTAGGTCTAGGCCTAGGGTTAGGGTTAAGGCTATAGTTAGGTTTAGGGTTAGGGTTAGGGTTAGCGCTAGGGTTAGGCTTAGGGTTAGGGTTAGGGCTAGGGTTAGGTTTAGGGCTCGGGTTAGGTTTTGGGTTACGGTTCTGGTTCTGGTTAGGGTTTGGGTTAGCGTTACGGTTAGTGGTAGGTGTTGGGTTAGGGTTAGGGCTAGGGATAGAGTTTAGGCTATGATTAGTGTTAGGTTACAGTTAGTGAGAGGGTTAGGGCTAAGGCTAGTGTTAGGGTTAGGCTTAGGTTTAGGGATATGGTTTGGGTTAGGCTTAGGGTTAGGGCTAGGGTTAGGGTTAGGGTTAGGGTTAGGGTTAGGTCTAGGGTTAGGGTTAGGGTTATGGTTAGGGTTAGGGTTAGGGTTAGGGTTAGGGTTAGGGTTAGTGTTAGGGTTAGGGTTAGGGTTCGGGCTAGGGCTAGGGTTAGGGCTAGGGCTATGGTTACGACTAGGGTTAGGGCTAGGGTTAGGGCTACGGCAAGGGTTACGGCAAGGGCTATGGTTAGGGTTATGGTTAGGGTTAGGGTTAGGGTCAGGGTTAGGGTGAGGGCTAGGGTTAGGGTGAGGGTTAGGGTTAGTGTTAGGGCTAGGGTTAGCATTAGGGTTAGGGCTACGGTTAGGGTCAGGGTTAGGGCTATGGTTATGGTTAGGGTTTGGGTTAGGGTTTGTGGTAGGCTTTGGGTTAGGGTTAGGTCTAGGGTTAGGGTTTGGGCTAAGGTTAGGGTTAGGGTTATGGCTAGGGTTAGGGTTTGGGTTAGGTTTAGGATTTGGGTTAGAGTTAGGGTTAGGGCTAGGGTTAGGTTTAGGGTTAGGGTTAGGGTTAGGGCTGGGGTTGGGGTTGAGGTTAGGGTGAGGGTTACGGTTGGGGTTGTGGTTGGTGTCGTGTTGTGGTTGGGGTTGGGGTTAGGGTTTGAGTTTGGGTTCGGGTTCCGGATAGGGTTAGAATTAGGGTTAGGGTTAGGGTTAGGGCTAGGGCTAGGGTTAGGGTTAGGGCTAGGGTTAGGGCTTAGGTTAGGGTTAGGGTTAGGGTTAGGGTTCGGGTTAGGTATAGGTTGAGGGCTAGGGTTAGGGTGAGGGTTCTGGTTAGTGTTAGGGCTAGGGTTAGCATTAGGGTTAGGGCTACGGTTATGGTTAGGGTTTGTGTTAGGGTTAGTGGTAGGCTTTGAGTTAGGGTAAGGTCTAGGGTTAGGGCTAGGGCTAGGGTCAGGGTTAGGGCTAGGTTTAGAACTAGAGCTAGGGCTAGGGTTAGGGTTAGGGTTCAGTTTTAGTTTAGGGTTACAGTTTGGTTTAGGGGTAGGGGTAGGGGTAGGGTTAGGTCTAGGCCTAGGGTTTGGGTTAAGGCTATAGTTAGGTTTAGGGTTAGGGTTAGGGTTAGCGCTAGGGTTAGGCTTAGGGTTAGGGTTAGGGCTAGGGTTAGGTTTAGGGCTCGGGTTAGGGTTAGGGTTACGGTTCTGGTTCTGGTTAGGGTTTGGGTTAGCGTTAGGGTTAGGGTTAGTGGTAGGTGTTGGGTTAGGGTTAGTGCTAGGTATAGAGTTTAGGCTAGGATTAGGGTTAGGGTTACAGTTAGTGAGAGGGTTAGGGCTAAGGCTAGTGTTAGGGTGAGATTTAGGTTTAGGGATATGTTTTTTTGTTAGGGTTAGGGTTATGGTTAGCGATAGGATTAGGGTTAGGGCTAGGGTTAGGTCGAGGGTTAGGGTTAGGGTTAGGGTTAGAGTTAGGGTTAAGGTTAGAGTTAGGGTTAGGGTTAGGGTTTGGGTTAGGGTTAGTGTTCGGGCAAGGGCTAGGGTTACTGCTAGGGCTACGGTTAGGGCTAGGGTTAGGGCTAGGGGTAGGGCTTGGGTTAGGGTTAGGGCTAGGGCTAGGGCTAGGGCTAGGGCTAGGGCAAGGGTTAGGGCAAGGGCTATGGTTAGGGTTAGGGTTAGGGTGAGGGTGAGGGTGAGGGTTAGGGCTAGGGCTAGGGCTCGGGCTAGGGCTAGGGCAAGGGTTAGGGCAAGGGCTATGGTTAGGGTTAGAGTTCGGACAAGGGTTAGGTCTAAGGCTAGGGCTAGTGTTAGGGTTAGGGCTATGGCTAGGTCTTGGGCTAGGGCAAGGGTTAGGGTTAAGGTTAGGTATAGGGTGAGGGCTAGGGTTAGGGTGAGGGTTCTGGTTAGTGTTAGGGCTAGGGTTAGCATTAGGGTTAGGGCTACGGTTATGGTTAGGGTTTGTGTTAGGGTTAGTGGTAGGCTTTGAGTTAGGGTAAGGTCTAGGGTTAGGGCTAGGGCTAGGGTCAGGGTTAGGGCTAGGGTTCGGGTTAGGGTTAGGGTGGGGTTAGGGCTACGGCTAGGGTTAGGGCTTGGGTTAGGGTTAGGGTTAGGGTTAGGATTAGGGCTAGGGCTAGGGCTAGTCTTAGGGCTAGGGCTGGGTAACTGTTAGGACATGCGTTAGAGCTAGATTTAGGGCTAGCGTTAGGGTTCAGGTTCAGTTTAGGGTTACAGTTTGAGTTAGGGGTAGGGGTAGGGTAGGTCTAGGGCTAGGGTTAGGGCTAGGCCTAGGGTTAGAATTAGGGCTAAGGTTAGGTTTAGGGTTAGGGTTAGCGTTAGGGTTAGCGCTAGGGTTACGTTTAGGGTTAGGGATAGCGTTAGGTTTAGGGCTCGGGTTAGGGTTAGGGTTACGGTTATGGTTAGGGTTTGGGTTAGGGTTAGGGTTAGTGGTAGGGGTTGGGTTAGGGTTAGGGCTAGGGTCAGGGTTGGGGCTAGGGTTAGGGTTCGGGTTATTGTAAGTGAGAGGGTTAGGGCTAAGCCTAGGGTTATGGTTAGGGTTAGGGATACTGTTTCGGTTAGGATTAGGGTTAGGGTTAGGGTTAGGGTTAGGGTAAGGGTTAGGGTTAGGGTTAGGGTTAGGGTTAGGGTTAGGGCTAGGGTGAGGTTTAGGGTTAGGGTTAGGGTTAGGGTTAGGGTTAGGGTTAGGTCTAGGGTTAGGGTTATCGTTAGGGTGACGCTTTGGGCTAGGGTTAGGGTTAGGGTTAGGGTTCGGGTTCGGGCTAGGGCAAGGGTTAGGGCTAGGGCTAGGGCTACGGATAGGGCTAGGGTTAGGGCTAGGGTTAGGGCTTAGGTTAGGGTTAGGGTTAGGGTTAGGTTTATGGTTCGGGTTAGGTATAGGGTGAGGGCTAGGGTTAGGGTGAGGGTTCTGGTTAGTGTTAGGGCTAGGGTTAGCATTAGGGTTAGGGCTACGGTTATGGTTAGGGTTTGTGTTAGGGTTAGTGGTAGGCTTTGAGTTAGGGTAAGGTCTAGGGTTAGGGCTAGGGCTAGTGTCAGGGTTAGGGCTAGGTTTAGAACTAGAGCTAGGGCTAGGGTTAGGGTTAGGGTTCAGTTTTAGTTTAGGGTTACAGTTTGGTTTAGGGGTAGGCATAGGGGTAGGGTTAGGTCTAGGCCTAGGGTTAGGGTTAAGGCTATAGTTAGGTTTAGGGTTAGGGTTAGGGTTAGCGCTAGGGTTAGGCTTAGGGTTAGGGTTAGGGCTAGGGTTAGGTTTAGGGCTCGGGTTAGGTTTTGGGTTACGGTTCTGGTTCTGGTTAGGGTTTGGGTTAGCGTTACGGTTAGTGGTAGGTGTTGGGTTAGGGTTAGGGATAGGGATAGAGTTTAGGCTATGATTAGGGTTAGGTTACAGTTAGTGAGAGGGTTAGGGCTAAGGCTAGTGTTAGGGTTAGGCTTAGGTTTAGGGATATGGTTTGGGTTAGGCTTAGGGTTAGGGCTAGGGTTAGGGTTAGGGTTAGGGTTAGGGTTAGGTCTAGGGTTAGGGTTAGGGTTATGGTTAGGGTTAGGGTTAGGGTTAGGGTTAGGGTTAGGGTTAGGGTTAGTGTTAGGGTTAGGGTTAGGGTTCGGGCTAGGGCTAGGGTTAGGGTTAGGGCTAGGGCTATGGTTACGAATAGGGTTAGGGCTAGGGTTAGGGTTAGGGTTAGGGTTAGGGTTAGGGTTAGGGTTAGTGGTAGGTGTTGGGTTAGGGTTAGGGCTAGGGATAGAGTTTAGGCTAGGATTAGGGTTAGGGTTACAGTTAGTGAGAGGGTTAGGGCTAAGGCCAGTGTTAGGGTGAGATTTAGGTTTAGGGATATGTTTTTTTGTTAGGGTTAGGGTTATGGTTAGCGTTAGGATTAGGGTTAGGGCTAGGGTTAGGTCGAGGGCTATTGTTACAGTTAGGGTTAGGGTCAGTGTGAGGGCTATGGTTAGGGTGAGGGTGAGGATGAGGGTTACGGCTAGGGTTAGCATTAGGGTTAGGGCTGGCGTTAGCGTTAGAGTTAGGTTTAGGTTTATGGTTAGGGTTAGGGTTAGGGTTAGGGTTAGGGCTAGGGCTAGAGCTACGGTTAGGGCTAGCGTTATGGCTAGGGTTAGGGTTCGGTGAGGTTTAGGGTTAGGAGTAGAGTTAGGGTTAGGGTGAGGGCTAGGTTTAGGGTGAGGGTTAGTTTTAGGGTTTGGGTTAGGGCTAGGGTTATCATTAGGGTTAGGGCTAGGGTTAGGGTTAGGTTTATGATTATGGTTAGGGTTTTGGTTAGGTTTAGTGGTAGGCTTTGGGTTAGGGTTAGGGCTAGGGTTTGGGTTAGGGTTTGGGTTAGGGTTAGGGTTAGGATTAGGGCTAGGTTAATGGTTAGGACATGCGTTAGAGCTAGATTTAGGGCTAGCGTTAGGGTTCAGGTTCAGTTTAGGGTTACAGTTTGAGTTAGGGGTAGGGGTAGGGTAGGGCTAGGGCTAGGGTTAGGGCTAGGCCTAGGGTTAGAATTAGGGCTAAGGTTAGGTTTAGTCTTAGGCTTAGCGTTAGGGTTAGCGCTAGGGTTACGTTTAGGGTTAGGGATAGGGTTAAGTTTAGGGCTCGGGTTAGGGTTAGGGTTACGGTTATGGTTAGGGTTAGGGTTAGTGGTAGGGGTTGGGTTAGGGTTAGGGCTAGGGTCAGGGTTGGGGCTAGGGTTAGGGTTAGGGTTATTGTAAGTGAGAGGGTTAGGGCTAAGTCTAGGGTTATGCTTAGGGTTAGGGATACTGTTTGGGTTAGGGTTAGGGTTAGGGTAAGGGTTTGGGTTAGGGTTAGGGCTAGGGTGAGGTTTAGGGTTAGGGTTAGGGTTAGGGTTAGGTCTAGGGTTAGGGTTATCGTTAGGGTGACGCTTTGGGCTAGGGTTAGGGTTAGGTTTAGGGTTAGGGTTAGGGTTCGGGCTAGGGCTAGGGTTAGGGCTAGGGCTAGGGCTACGGATAGGGCTAGGATAAGGTCTAGGGTTAGGGCTAGGGCTAGGGAAAGGGTTAGGGCTAGGGTTAGAACTAGAGCTAGGGCTAGGATTAGGGTTAGGGTTACAGTTAGTGAGAGGGTTAGGGCTAAGGCTAGTGTTAGGGTGAGATTTAGGTTTAGGAATATGGTTTTTTGTTAGGGTTAGGGTTATGGTTAGCGTTAGGATTAGGGTTAGGGCTAGGGTTAGGTCGAGGGTTAGGGTTAGGGTTAGGGTTAGGGTTAAGGTTAGCGTTAGGGTTAGGGTTAGGGTTTGGGTTAGGGTTAGGGTTAGTGTTCGGGCTAGGGCTAGGGTTAATGCTAGGGCTACGGTTAGGGCTAGGGTTAGGGCTAGGGTTAGGGCTTGGGTTAGGGTTAGGGTTAGGGCTAGGGCTAGGGCTATGGCAAGGGTTAGGGCAAGGGCTATGTTTAGGTTTAGGGTTAGGGTTAGGGTTAGGGTTAGGGTTAGGGTTAGGGTGAGGGTTAGGGCTAGGGCTAGGGCTAGGGCTAGGGCAAGGGTTAGGGCAAGGACTATGATTAGGGTTAGAGTTCGGGTTAGGGTTACGGTTGGGGTTAGGGTGAGGGTCAGGACTAGGGTTAGCGTGAGGGTTAGGGTTAGTGTTAGGGCCAGGGTTAGCATTAGGGTCAGGGCTACGGTTAGGGTTAGGGGTAGGGGTAGGGGTAGGATTAGGGTAGGGTTAGGGTTATGGCTATGGTTAGGGTTAGGGCTCGGACAAGGGTTAGGGCTAAGGCTAGGGCTAGTGTTAGGGTTAGGGCTATGGCTAGGGCAAGGGTTAAGGTTAGGGTTAGGGTTAGGTATAGGGTGAGGGCTAGGGTTAGGGTGAGGGTTCTGGTTAGTGTTAGGGCTAGGGTAAGCATTAGGGTTAGGGCTACGGTTATGGTTAGGGTTGGTATTAGGGTTAGTGGTAGGCTTTGGGTTAGGGTAAGGTCTAGGGTTAGGGCTAGGGCTAGGGTAAGGGTTAGGGCTAGGTTTAGAACTAGAGCTAGGGCTAGGGTTAGGGTTAGGGTTCAGTTTCAGTTTAGGGTTACAGTTTGGTTTAGGGGTAGGCATAGGGGTAGGGTTAGGACTAGGCCTAGGGTTAGGGTTAAGGCTATAGTTAGGTTTAGGGTTAGGGTTAGGGTTAGCGCTAGGGTTAGGCTTAGTGTTAGGGTTAGGGCTAGGGTTAGGTTTAGGGCTCGGGTTAGGTTTTGGGTTACGGTTCTGGTTCTGGTTAGGGTTTGGGTTAGCGTTACGGTTAGTGGTAGGTGTTGGGTTAGGGTTAGGGCTAGGGATAGAGTTTAGGCTATGATTAGGGTTAGGTTACAGTTAGTGAGAGGGTTAGGGCTAAGGCTAGTGTTAGGGTTAGGCTTAGGTTTAGGGATATGGTTTGGGTTAGGCTTAGGGTTAGGGCTAGGGTTAGGGTTAGGGTTAGGGTTAGGGTTAGGTCTAGGGTTAGGGTTAGGGTTATGGTTAGGGTTAGGGTTAGGGTTAGGGTTAGGGTTAGTGTTAGGGTTAGTGTTCGGGCTAGGGCTAGGGTTAGGGCTAGGGCTATGGTTACGACTAGGATTAGGGCTAGGGTTAGGGCTACGGCAAGGGTTACGGCAAGGGCTATGGTTAGGGTTATGGTTAGGGTTAGGGTCAGGGTTATGGTGAGGGCTAGGGTTAGGGTGAGGGTTAGGGTTAGTGTTAGGGCTAGGGTTAGCATTAGGGTTAGGGCTACGTTTAGGGTCAGGGTTAGGGCTATGGTTATGGTTAGGGTTTGGGGTAGGGTTTGTGGTAGGCTTTGGGTTAGGGTTAGGTCTAGGGTTAGGGTTTGGGCTAAGGTTAGGGTTAGGGTTATGGCTAGGGTTAGGGTTTGGGTTAGGTTTAGGATTTGGGTTAGAGTTAGGGTTAGGGCTAGGGTTAGGTTTAGGGTTAGGGTTAGGGTTAGGGTTAGGGCTGGGGTTGGGGTTGAGGTTAGGGTGAGGGTTACGGTTGGGGTTGTGGTTGGTGTCGTGTTGTGGTTGGGGTTGGGGTTAGGGTTTGAGTTTGGGTTCGGGTTCCGGATAGGGTTAGAATTAGTGTTAGGGTTAGGGTTAGGGCTAGGGCTACGGTTAGGGTTAGGGCTAGGGCTAGAGCTACGGATAGGGCTAGGGTTAGGGCTAGGGTTAGGGCTTAGGTTAGGGTTAGGGTTAGGGTTAGGGTTAGGGTTCGGGTTAGGTATAGGTTGAGGGCTAGGGTTAGGGTGAGGGTTCTGGTTAGTGTTAGGGCTAGGGTTAGCATTAGGGTTAGGGCTACGGTTATGGTTAGGGTTTGTGTTAGTGTTAGTGGTAGGCTTTGAGTTAGGGTAAGGTCTAGGGTTAGGGCTAGGGCTAGGGTCAGGGTTAGGGCTAGGGTTCGGGTTAGGGTTAGGGTGGGGTTAGGGCTACGGCTAGGGTTAGGGCTTGGGTTAGGGTTAGGGTTAGGGTTAGGGTTAGGGTTAGGATTAGGGCTAGGGCTAGTCTTAGGGCTAGGGCTAGGGCTGTGTAACTGTTAGGACATGCGTTAGAGCTAGATTTAGGGCTAGCGTTAGGGTTCAGGTTCAGTTTAGGGTTACAGTTTGAGTTAGGGGTAGGGGTAGGGTAGGTCTAAGGCTAGGGTTAGGGCTAGGCCTAGGGTTAGAATTAGGGCTAAGGTTAGGTTTAGGGTTAGGGTTAGCGTTAGGGTTAGCGCTAGGGTTACGTTTAGGGTTAGGGATAGCGTTAGGTTTAGGGCTCGGGTTAGGGTTAGGGTTACGGTTATGGTTAGGGTTTGGGTTAGGGTTAGGGTTAGTGGTAGGGGTTGGGTTAGGGTTAGGGCTAGGGTCAGGGTTGGGGCTAGGGTTAGGGTTCGGGTTATTGTAAGTGAGAGGGTTAGGGCTAAGCCTAGGGTTATGGTTAGGGTTAGGGATACTGTTTCGGTTAGGATTAGGGTTAGGGTTAGGGTTAGGGTTAGGGTTAGGGTAAGGGTTAGGGTTAGGGTTAGGGTTAGGGTTAGGGTTAGGGCTAGGGTGAGGTTTAGGGTTAGGGTTAGGGTTAGGGTTAGGTCTAGGGTTAGGGTTATCGTTAGGGTGACGCTTTGGGCTAGGGTTAGGGTTAGGGTTAGGGTTCGGGTTCGGGCTAGGGCTAGGGTTAGGGCTAGGGCTAGGGCTACGGATAGGGCTAGGGTTAGGGCTAGGGTTAGGTCTTAGGTTAGGGTTAGGGTTAGGGTTAGGTTTATGGTTCGGGTTAGGTATAGGGTGAGGGCTAGGGTTAGGGTGAGGGTTCTGGTTAGTGTTAGGGCTAGGGTTAGCATTAGGGTTAGGGCTACGGTTATGGTTAGGGTTTGTGTTAGGGTTAGTGGTAGGCTTTGAGTTAGGGTAAGGTCTAGGGTTAGGGCTAGGGCTAGTGTCAGGGTTAGGGCTAGGTTTAGAACTAGAGCTAGGGCTAGGGTTAGGGTTAGGGTTCAGTTTTAGTTTAGGGTTACAGTTTGGTTTAGGGGTAGGGGTAGGGGTAGGTCTAGGCCTAGGGTTTGGGTTAAGGCTATAGTTAGGTTTAGGGTTAGGGTTAGGGTTAGCGCTAGGGTTAGGCTTAGGGTTAGGGTTAGGGCTAGGGTTAAGTTTAGGGCTCGGGTTAGGGTTAGGGTTACGGTTCTGGTTCTGGTTAGGGTTTGGGTTAGCGTTAGGGTTAGGGTTAGTGGTAGGTGTTGGGTTAGGGTTAGGGCTAGGGATAGAGTTTAGGCTAGGATTAGGATTAGGGTTACAGTTAGTGAGAGGGTTAGGGCTAAGGCCAGTGTTAGGGTGAGATTTAGGTTTAGGGATATGTTTTTTTGTTATGGTTAGGGTTATGGTTAGCGTTAGGATTAGGGTTAGGGCTAGGGTTAGGTCGAGGGCTATTGTTACAGTTAGGGTTAGGGTCAGTGTGAGGGCTATGGTTAGGGTGAGGGTGAGGATGAGGGTTACGGCTAGGGTTAGCATTAGGGTTAGGGCTGGCGTTAGCGTTAGAGTTAGGTTTAGGTTTATGGTTAGGGTTAGGGTTAGGGTTAGGGTTAGGGCTAGGGCTAGAGCTACGGTTAGGGCTAGCGTTATGGCCAGGGTTAGGGTTCGGTGAGGTTTAGGGTTAGGAGTAGAGTTAGGGTTAGGGTGAGGGCTAGGTTTAGGGTGAGGGTTAGTTTTAGGGTTTGGGTTAGGGCTAGGGTTAGGGTTAGGTTTATGATTATGTTTAGGGTTTTGGTTAGGTTTAGTGGTAGGCTTTGGGTTAGGGTTAGGGCTAGGGTTTGGGTTAGGGTTTGGGTTAGGGTTAGGGTTAGGATTAGGGCTAGGTTAATGGTTAGGACATGCGTTAGAGCTAGATTTAGGGCTAGCGTTAGGGTTCAGGTTCAGTTTAGGGTTACAGTTTGAGTTAGGGGTAGGGGTAGGGTAGGGCTAGGGCTAGGGTTAGGGCTAGGCCTAGGGTTAGAATTAGGGCTAAGGTTAGGTTTAGGCTTAGGCTTAGCGTTAGGGTTAGCGCTAGGGTTACGTTTAGGGTTAGGGATAGGGTTAAGTTTAGGGCTCGGGTTAGGGTTAGGGTTACGGTTATGGTTAGGGTTAGGGTTAGGGTTAGTGGTAGGGGTTGGGTTAGGGTTAGGGCTAGGGTCAGGGTTGGGGCTAGGGTTAGGGTTAGGGTTATTGTAAGTGAGAGGGTTAGGGCTAAGCCTAGGGTTATGCTTAGGGTTAGGGATACTGTTTGGGTTAGGGTTAGGGTTAGGGTAAGGGTTTGGGTTAGGGTTAGGGCTAGGGTGAGGTTTAGGGTTAGGGTTAGGGTTAGGGTTAGGTCTAGGGTTAGGGTTATCGTTAGGGTGACGCTTTGGGCTCGGGTTAGGGTTAGGTTTAGGGTTAGGGTTAGGGTTCGGGCTAGGGCTAGGGTTAGGGCTAGGGCTAGGGCTACGGATAGGGCTAGGGTAAGGTCTAGGGTTAGGGCTAGGGCTAGGGAAAGGGTTAGGGCTAGGGTTAGAACTAGAGCTAGGGCTAGGATTAGGGTTAGGGTTACAGTTAGTGAGAGGGTTAGGGCTAAGGCTAGTGTTAGGGTGAGATTTAGGTTTAGGAATATGGTTTTTTGTTAGGGTTAGGGTTATGGTTAGCGTTAGGATTAGGGTTAGGGTTAGGGTTAGGGTTAGGGTTAGGGTTAGGGTTAGGGTTAGGGTTAGGGTTAGTGTTCGGGCTAGGGCTAGGGTTAATGCTAGGGCTACGGTTAGGGCTAGGGTTAGGGCTAGGGTTAGGGCTTGGGTTAGGGTTAGGGTTAGGGTTAGGGCTAGGGCTAGGGCAAGGGTTAGGGCAAGGGCTATGTTTAGGTTTAGGGTTAGGGTTAGGGTTAGGGTTAGGGTTAGGGTGAGGGTTAGGGCTAGGGCTAGGGCTAGGGCTAGGGCTAGGGCTAGGGCAAGGGTTAGGGCAAGGACTATGATTAGGGTTAGAGTTCGGGTTAGGGTTACAGTTGGGGTTAGGGTGAGGGTCAGGACTAGGGTTAGCGTGAGGGTTAGGGTTAGTGTTAGGGCCAGGGTTAGCATTAGGGTCAGGGCTACGGTTAGGGTTAGGGGTAGGGGTAGGATTAGGGTAGGGTTAGGGTTACGGCTATGGTTAGGGTTAGGGCTCGGACAAGGGTTAGGGCTAAGGCTAGGGCTAGTGTTAGGGTTAGGGCTATGGCTAGGGCAAGGGTTAAGGTTAGGGTTAGGGTTAGGTATAGGGTGAGGGCTAGGGTTAGGGTGAGGGTTCTGGTTAGTGTTAGGGCTAGGGTAAGCATTAGGGTTAGGGCTACGGTTATGGTTAGGGTTGGTATTAGGGTTAGTGGTAGGCTTTGGGTTAGGGTAAGGTCTAGGGTTAGGGCTAGGGCTAGGGTAAGGGTTAGGGCTAGGTTTAGAACTAGAGCTAGGGCTAGGGTTAGGGTTAGGGTTCAGTTTCAGTTTAGGGTTACAGTTTGGTTTAGGGGTAGGCATAGGGGTAGGGTTAGGTCTAGGCCTAGGGTTAGGGTTAAGGCTATAGTTAGGTTTAGGGTTAGGGTTAGGGTTAGCGCTAGGGTTAGGCTTAGGGTTAGGGTTAGGGCTAGGGTTAGGTTTAGGGCTCGGGTTAGGTTTTGGGTTACGGTTCTGGTTCTGGTTAGGGTTTGGGTTAGCGTTACGGTTAGTGGTAGGTGTTGGGTTAGGGTTAGGGCTAGGGATAGAGTTTAGGCTATGATTAGTGTTAGGTTACAGTTAGTGAGAGGGTTAGGGCTAAGGCTAGTGTTAGGGTTAGGCTTAGGTTTAGGGATATGGTTTGGGTTAGGCTTAGGGTTAGGGCTAGGGTTAGGGTTAGGGTTAGGGTTAGGGTTAGGTCTAGGGTTAGGGTTAGGGTTATGGTTAGGGTTAGGGTTAGGGTTAGGGTTAGGGTTAGGGTTAGTGTTAGGGTTAGGGTTAGGGTTCGGGCTAGGGCTAGGGTTAGGGCTAGGGCTATGGTTACGACTAGGGTTAGGGCTAGGGTTAGGGCTACGGCAAGGGTTACGGCAAGGGCTATGGTTAGGGTTATGGTTAGGGTTAGGGTTAGGGTCAGGGTTAGGGTGAGGGCTAGGGTTAGGGTGAGGGTTAGGGTTAGTGTTAGGGCTAGGGTTAGCATTAGGGTTAGGGCTACGGTTAGGGTCAGGGTTAGGGCTATGGTTATGGTTAGGGTTTGGGTTAGGGTTTGTGGTAGGCTTTGGGTTAGGGTTAGGTCTAGGGTTAGGGTTTGGGCTAAGGTTAGGGTTAGGGTTATGGCTAGGGTTAGGGTTTGGGTTAGGTTTAGGATTTGGGTTAGAGTTAGGGTTAGGGCTAGGGTTAGGTTTAGGGTTAGGGTTAGGGTTAGGGCTGGGGTTGGGGTTGAGGTTAGGGTGAGGGTTACGGTTGGGGTTGTGGTTGGTGTCGTGTTGTGGTTGGGGTTGGGGTTAGGGTTTGAGTTTGGGTTCGGGTTCCGGATAGGGTTAGAATTAGGGTTAGGGTTAGGGTTAGGGCTAGGGCTAGGGTTAGGGTTAGGGCTAGGGCTAGGGCTACGGATAGGGCTAGGGTTAGGGCTAGGGTTAGGGCTTAGGTTAGGGTTAGGGTTAGGGTTAGGGTTCGGGTTAGGTATAGGTTGAGGGCTAGGGTTAGGGTGAGGGTTCTGGTTAGTGTTAGGGCTAGGGTTAGCATTAGGGTTAGGGCTACGGTTATGGTTAGGGTTTGTGTTAGGGTTAGTGGTAGGCTTTGAGTTAGGGTAAGGTCTAGGGTTAGGGCTAGGGCTAGGGTCAGGGTTAGGGCTAGGTTTAGAACTAGAGCTAGGGCTAGGGTTAGGGTTAGGGTTCAGTTTTAGTTTAGGGTTACAGTTTGGTTTAGGGGTAGGGGTAGGGGTAGGGTTAGGTCTAGGCCTAGGGTTTGGGTTAAGGCTATAGTTAGGTTTAGGGTTAGGGTTAGGGTTAGCGCTAGGGTTAGGCTTAGGGTTAGGGTTAGGGCTAGGGTTAGGTTTAGGGCTCGGGTTAGGGTTAGGGTTACGGTTCTGGTTCTGGTTAGGGTTTGGGTTAGCGTTAGGGTTAGGGTTAGTGGTAGGTGTTGGGTTAGGGTTAGTGCTAGGTATAGAGTTTAGGCTAGGATTAGGGTTAGGGTTACAGTTAGTGAGAGGGTTAGGGCTAAGGCTAGTGTTAGGGTGAGATTTAGGTTTAGGGATATGTTTTTTTGTTAGGGTTAGGGTTATGGTTAGCGATAGGATTAGGGTTAGGGCTAGGGTTAGGTCGAGGGTTAGGGTTAGGGTTAGGGTTAGAGTTAGGGTTAAGGTTAGAGTTAGGGTTAGGGTTAGGGTTTGGGTTAGGGTTAGTGTTCGGGCAAGGGCTAGGGTTACTGCTAGGGCTACGGTTAGGGCTAGGGTTAGGGCTAGGGGTAGGGCTTGGGTTAGGGTTAGGGCTAGGGCTAGGGCTAGGGCTAGGGCTAGGGCAAGGGTTAGGGCAAGGGCTATGGTTAGGGTTAGGGTTAGGGTGAGGGTGAGGGTGAGGGTTAGGGCTAGGGCTAGGGCTCGGGCTAGGGCTAGGGCAAGGGTTAGGGCAAGGGCTATGGTTAGGGTTAGAGTTCGGACAAGGGTTAGGTCTAAGGCTAGGGCTAGTGTTAGGGTTAGGGCTATGGCTAGGTCTTGGGCTAGGGCAAGGGTTAGGGTTAAGGTTAGGTATAGGGTGAGGGCTAGGGTTAGGGTGAGGGTTCTGGTTAGTGTTAGGGCTAGGGTTAGCATTAGGGTTAGGGCTACGGTTATGGTTAGGGTTTGTGTTAGGGTTAGTGGTAGGCTTTGAGTTAGGGTAAGGTCTAGGGTTAGGGCTAGGGCTAGGGTCAGGGTTAGGGCTAGGGTTCGGGTTAGGGTTAGGGTGGGGTTAGGGCTACGGCTAGGGTTAGGGCTTGGGTTAGGGTTAGGGTTAGGGTTAGGATTAGGGCTAGGGCTAGGGCTAGTCTTAGGGCTAGGGCTGGGTAACTGTTAGGACATGCGTTAGAGCTAGATTTAGGGCTAGCGTTAGGGTTCAGGTTCAGTTTAGGGTTACAGTTTGAGTTAGGGGTAGGGGTAGGGTAGGTCTAGGGCTAGGGTTAGGGCTAGGCCTAGGGTTAGAATTAGGGCTAAGGTTAGGTTTAGGGTTAGGGTTAGCGTTAGGGTTAGCGCTAGGGTTACGTTTAGGGTTAGGGATAGCGTTAGGTTTAGGGCTCGGGTTAGGGTTAGGGTTACGGTTATGGTTAGGGTTTGGGTTAGGGTTAGGGTTAGTGGTAGGGGTTGGGTTAGGGTTAGGGCTAGGGTCAGGGTTGGGGCTAGGGTTAGGGTTCGGGTTATTGTAAGTGAGAGGGTTAGGGCTAAGCCTAGGGTTATGGTTAGGGTTAGGGATACTGTTTCGGTTAGGATTAGGGTTAGGGTTAGGGTTAGGGTTAGGGTAAGGGTTAGGGTTAGGGTTAGGGTTAGGGTTAGGGTTAGGGCTAGGGTGAGGTTTAGGGTTAGGGTTAGGGTTAGGGTTAGGGTTAGGTCTAGGGTTAGGGTTATCGTTAGGGTGACGCTTTGGGCTAGGGTTAGGGTTAGGGTTAGGGTTCGGGTTCGGGCTAGGGCAAGGGTTAGGGCTAGGGCTAGGGCTACGGATAGGGCTAGGGTTAGGGCTAGGGTTAGGGCTTAGGTTAGGGTTAGGGTTAGGGTTAGGTTTATGGTTCGGGTTAGGTATAGGGTGAGGGCTAGGGTTAGGGTGAGGGTTCTGGTTAGTGTTAGGGCTAGGGTTAGCATTAGGGTTAGGGCTACGGTTATGGTTAGGGTTTGTGTTAGGGTTAGTGGTAGGCTTTGAGTTAGGGTAAGGTCTAGGGTTAGGGCTAGGGCTAGTGTCAGGGTTAGGGCTAGGTTTAGAACTAGAGCTAGGGCTAGGGTTAGGGTTAGGGTTCAGTTTTAGTTTAGGGTTACAGTTTGGTTTAGGGGTAGGCATAGGGGTAGGGTTAGGTCTAGGCCTAGGGTTAGGGTTAAGGCTATAGTTAGGTTTAGGGTTAGGGTTAGGGTTAGCGCTAGGGTTAGGCTTAGGGTTAGGGTTAGGGCTAGGGTTAGGTTTAGGGCTCGGGTTAGGTTTTGGGTTACGGTTCTGGTTCTGGTTAGGGTTTGGGTTAGCGTTACGGTTAGTGGTAGGTGTTGGGTTAGGGTTAGGGATAGGGATAGAGTTTAGGCTATGATTAGGGTTAGGTTACAGTTAGTGAGAGGGTTAGGGCTAAGGCTAGTGTTAGGGTTAGGCTTAGGTTTAGGGATATGGTTTGGGTTAGGCTTAGGGTTAGGGCTAGGGTTAGGGTTAGGGTTAGGGTTAGGGTTAGGTCTAGGGTTAGGGTTAGGGTTATGGTTAGGGTTAGGGTTAGGGTTAGGGTTAGGGTTAGGGTTAGGGTTAGTGTTAGGGTTAGGGTTAGGGTTCGGGCTAGGGCTAGGGTTAGGGCTAGGGCTATGGTTACGAATAGGGTTAGGGCTAGGGTTAGGGTTAGGGTTAGGGTTAGGGTTAGGGTTAGGGTTAGGGTTAGTGGTAGGTGTTGGGTTAGGGTTAGGGCTAGGGATAGAGTTTAGGCTAGGATTAGGGTTAGGGTTACAGTTAGTGAGAGGGTTAGGGCTAAGGCCAGTGTTAGGGTGAGATTTAGGTTTAGGGATATGTTTTTTTGTTAGGGTTAGGGTTATGGTTAGCGTTAGGATTAGGGTTAGGGCTAGGGTTAGGTCGAGGGCTATTGTTACAGTTAGGGTTAGGGTCAGTGTGAGGGCTATGGTTAGGGTGAGGGTGAGGATGAGGGTTACGGCTAGGGTTAGCATTAGGGTTAGGGCTGGCGTTAGCGTTAGAGTTAGGTTTAGGTTTATGGTTAGGGTTAGGGTTAGGGTTAGGGTTAGGGCTAGGGCTAGAGCTACGGTTAGGGCTAGCGTTATGGCTAGGGTTAGGGTTCGGTGAGGTTTAGGGTTAGGAGTAGAGTTAGGGTTAGGGTGAGGGCTAGGTTTAGGGTGAGGGTTAGTTTTAGGGTTTGGGTTAGGGCTAGGGTTATCATTAGGGTTAGGGCTAGGGTTAGGGTTAGGTTTATGATTATGGTTAGGGTTTTGGTTAGGTTTAGTGGTAGGCTTTGGGTTAGGGTTAGGGCTAGGGTTTGGGTTAGGGTTTGGGTTAGGGTTAGGGTTAGGATTAGGGCTAGGTTAATGGTTAGGACATGCGTTAGAGCTAGATTTAGGGCTAGCGTTAGGGTTCAGGTTCAGTTTAGGGTTACAGTTTGAGTTAGGGGTAGGGGTAGGGTAGGGCTAGGGCTAGGGTTAGGGCTAGGCCTAGGGTTAGAATTAGGGCTAAGGTTAGGTTTAGGCTTAGGCTTAGCGTTAGGGTTAGCGCTAGGGTTACGTTTAGGGTTAGGGATAGGGTTAAGTTTAGGGCTCGGGTTAGGGTTAGGGTTACGGTTATGGTTAGGGTTAGGGTTAGGGTTAGTGGTAGGGGTTGGGTTAGGGTTAGGGCTAGGGTCAGGGTTGGGGCTAGGGTTAGGGTTAGGGTTATTGTAAGTGAGAGGGTTAGGGCTAAGCCTAGGGTTATGCTTAGGGTTAGGGATACTGTTTGGGTTAGGGTTAGGGTTAGGGTAAGGGTTTGGGTTAGGGTTAGGGCTAGGGTGAGGTTTAGGGTTAGGGTTAGGGTTAGGTCTAGGGTTAGGGTTATCGTTAGGGTGACGCTTTGGGCTAGGGTTAGGGTTAGGTTTAGGGTTAGGGTTAGGGTTCGGGCTAGGGCTAGGGTTAGGGCTAGGGCTAGGGCTACGGATAGGGCTAGGGTAAGGTCTAGGGTTAGGGCTAGGGCTAGGGAAAGGGTTAGGGCTAGGGTTAGAACTAGAGCTAGGGCTAGGATTAGGTTTAGGGTTACAGTTAGTGAGAGGGTTAGGGCTAAGGCTAGTGTTAGGGTGAGATTTAGGTTTAGGAATATGGTTTTTTGTTAGGGTTAGGGTTATGGTTAGCGTTAGGATTAGGGTTAGGGCTAGGGTTAGGTCGAGGGTTAGGGTTAGGGTTAGGGTTAGGGTTAGGGTTAGGGTTAAGGTTAGGGTTAGGGTTAGGGTTAGGGTTTGGGTTAGGGTTAGGGTTAGTGTTCAGGCTAGGGCTAGGGTTAATGCTAGGGCTACGGTTAGGGCTAGGGTTAGGGCTAGGGTTAGGGCTTGGGTTAGGGTTAGGGTTAGGGCTAGGGCTAGGGCAAGGGTTAGGGCAAGGGCTATGTTTAGGTTTAGGGTTAGGGTTAGGGTTAGGGTTAGGGTTAGGGTTAGGGTGAGGGTTAGGGCTAGGGCTAGGGCTAGGGCTAGGGCAAGGGTTAGGGCAAGGACTATGATTAGGGTTAGAGTTCGGGTTAGGGTTACGGTTGGGGTTAGGGTGAGGGTCAGGACTAGGGTTAGCGTGAGGGTTAGGGTTAGTGTTAGGGCCAGGGTTAGCATTAGGGTCAGGGCTACGGTTAGGGTTAGGGGTAGGGGTAGGGGTACGATTAGGGTAGGGTTAGGGTTACGGCTATGGTTAGGGTTTGTATTAGGGTTAGTGGTAGGCTTTGGGTTAGGGTAAGGTCTAGGGTTAGGGCTAGGGCTAGGGTAAGGGTTAGGGTAACGTTTAGAACTAGAGCTAGGGCTAGGGTTAGGGTTAGTGTTCAGTTTCAGTTTAGGGTTACAGTTTGGTTTAGGGGTAGGCATAGGGGTAGGGTTAGGTCTAGGCCTAGGGTTAGGGTTAAGGCTATAGTTAGGTTTAGGGTTAGGGTTAGGGTTAGCGCTAGGGTTAGGCTTAGTGTTAGGGTCAGGGCTAGGGTTAGGTTTAGGGCTCGGGTTAGGTTTAGGGTTACGGTTCTGGTTCTGGTTAGGGTTTGGGTTAGCGTTACGGTTAGTGGTAGGTGTTGGGTTAGGATTAGGGCTAGGGATAGAGTTTAGGCTAGGATTAGTGTTAGGTTACAGTTAGTGAGAGGGTTAGGCCTAAGGCTAGTGTTAGGGTGAGAGTTAGGTTTAGGGATATGGTTTTTTGTTAGGGTTAGGGTTATGGTTAGCGTTAGGATTAGGGTTAGGGCTAGGGTTAGGTCGAGGGTTAGGGTTAGGGTTAGGGTTAGGGTTAAGGTTAGAGTTAGGGTTAGGGTTAGGGTTAGGGTTTGGGTTAGGGTTAGTGTTCAGGCTAGGGCTAGGGTTACTGCTAGGGCTACGGTAAGGGTTAGGGGTAGGGCTAGTGGTAGGGCTTGGGTTAGGGTTAGGGTTAGGGCTAGGGCTAGGGCTAGGGCAAGGGTTAGGGCAAGGGCTATGGTTAGGGTTAGGGTTAGGGTTAGGGTTAGGGTGAGGGTTAGGGCTAGGGCTAGGGCTAGGGCTAGGGCAAGGGTTAGGGCAAGGAGTATGATTAGGGTTAGAGTTCGGGTTAGGGTTACAGTTGGGGTTAGGGTGAGGGTCAGGACTAGGGTTAGCGTGAGGGTTAGGGTTAGTGTTAGGGCCAGGGTTAGCATTAGGGTCAGGGCTACGGTTAGGGTTAGGGGTAGGGGTAGGGGTAGGATTAGGGTAGGGTTAGGGTTACGGCTATGGTTAGGGTTAGGGCTCGGACAAGGGTTAGGGCTAAGGCTAGGGCTAGTGTTAGGGTTAGGGCTATGGCTAGGGCAAGGGTTAAGGTTAGGGTTAGGGTTAGGTATAGGGTGAGGGCTAGGGTTACGGTGAGGGTTCTGGTTAGTGTTAGGGCTAGGGTAAGCATTAGGGTTAGGGCTACGGTTATGGTTAGGGTTGGTATTAGGGTTAGTGGTAGGCTTTGGGTTAGGGTAAGGTCTAGGGTTAGGGCTAGGGCTAGGGTAAGGGTTAGGGCTAGGTTTAGAACTAGAGCTAGGGCTAGGGTTAGGGTTAGGGTTCAGTTTCAGTTTAGGGTTACAGTTTGGTTTAGGGGTAGGCATAGGGGTAGGGTTAGGTCTAGGCCTAGGGTTAGGGTTAAGGCTATAGTTAGGTTTAGGGTTAGGGTTAGGGTTAGCGCTAGGGTTAGGCTTAGGGTTAGGGTTAGGGCTAGGGTTAGGTTTAGGGCTCGGGTTAGGTTTTGGGTTACGGTTCTGGTTCTGGTTAGGGTTTGGGTTAGCGTTACGGTTAGTGGTAGGTGTTGGGTTAGGGTTAGGGCTAGGGATAGAGTTTAGGCTATGATTAGTGTTAGGTTACAGTTAGTGAGAGGGTTAGGGCTAAGGCTAGTGTTAGGGTTAGGCTTAGGTTTAGGGATATGGTTTGGGTAAGGTCTAGGGTTAGGGCTAGGGTTAGGGTTAATGTTAGGGCTAGGGCTAGGGTTAGGTTTGGGGTTACGGTTAGGGTTAGGGTTAGGGTTAGGGTTAGGGTTAGGGTTAGGGTTAGGGTTAGGGTTAGAGTTAGGGCTAGGGTTGGGGTTGGGGTTAGGGTTTGAGTTCGGGTTCGGTTCGGGTTAGGGTTAGGGTTAGGGTTTGGGGTAGTTTTATGGTTTGGGTTAGGGTTAGGATTGCGGTTGGGGTTAGGTTTAGGGCTAGGGCTAGGGCTCGGGCTAAGGTTAAAGCTAGGGCTAGGGCTAGGGTTAGGGTTAGCGTTAGGGTTAGCACTAGGGCTAGGGTTAGGGGTAGGGGTAGGGTTAGGATTAGGGTTAGCGCGAGGGCTGGGGTTAGGGTTAGGGGTAGGGTTAGGGTTAGGGTTAGGGTTAGGGCTAGGGTTAGGTTTAGGTCTAGCAATAGGTTTAGGGATAGGGTCTGGGCTAGGGTTAGATTTAGGGTTAAGGCTCGGGATAGGGCTAGGGATAGGGCTAGGGCTAGGTCTTAGGCTAGGGTTAGGGTTAGGGCTAGGGTTCGGGTTAGGGCTAGAGTTCGGGTTAGGGTTAGGGTGGGGTTAGGGCTATGGCTAGGGTTAGGGCTTGGGTTTGGGTTAGGGTTAGGGTTAGGGTTAGGGCTAGGGCTAGGGCTAGGACTAGGGATAGGGATAGGGATAGGGATAGGGATAGGGATAGGGATAGGGATCGGGATAGGGATAGGGATAGGGATAGGGATAGGACTAGGGATAGGGATAGGGATAGGGCTAGGGCTAGGGCAAGGGTTAGGTCAAGGGCTATTGTTACGGTTAGGGTTAGGGTCAGTGTGAGGGCTATGGTTAGGGTGAGGGTGACGGTGAGGGTTACGGCTAGGGTTAGCATTAGGGTTAGGGCTGGCGTTAGCGTTAGAGTTAGGTTTAGGTTAAGGGTTAGGGTTAGGGTTAGGGTTAGGGTTAGGGCTAGGGCTAGGGCTACGGTTAGGGCTAGCGTTATGGCTAGGGTTAGGGTTCGGTGAGGTTTACGGTTAGGAGTAGAGTTAGGGTTAGGGTGAGGGCTAGGTTTAGGGTGAGTGTTAGTTTTAGGGTTTGGGTTCGGGCTAGGGTTATCATTAGGGTTAGGGCTAGGGTTAGGGTTAGGTTTATGATTATGGTTAGGGTTTTGGTTAGGTTTAGTGGTAGGCTTTGGGTTAGGGTTAGGACTAGGGTTTGGGTTAGGGTTTGGGTTAGGGTTAGGGTTAGGATTAGCGCTAGGGCTAGTCTTAGGGCTAGGGCTAGGGCTAGGGTAAAGGTTAGGACATGCGTTAGAGCTAGAGTTAGGGCTAGCGTTAGGGTTCAGGTTCAGTTTAGGGTTACAGTTTGAGTTAGGGGTAGGGGTAGGGTAGGGCTAGGGCTAGGGTTAGGGCTAGGCCTAGGGTTAGAATTAGGGCTAAGGTTAGGTTTAGGGTTAGGGTTAGCGTTAGGGTTAGCGCTAGGGTAACGTTTAGGGTTAGGGATAGGGTTAGGTTTAGGGCTCGGGTTAGGGTTAGGGTTACGGTTATGGTTAGGGTTTGGGTTAGGGTTAGGGTTAGTGGTAGGGGTTGGGTTAGGGTTAGGGCTAGGGTCAGGGTTGGGGCTAGGGTTAGGGTTAGGGTTATTGTAAGTGAGAGGGTTAGGGCTAAGCCTAGGGTTATGCTTAGGGTTAGGGATACTGTTTGGGTTAGGGTTAGGGTTAGGGTAAGGGTTTGGGTTAGGGTTAGGGCTAGGGTGAGGTTTAGGGTTAGGGTTAGGGTTAGGGTTAGTTCTAGGGTTAGGGTTATCGTTAGGGTGACGCTTTGGGCTAGGGTTAGGGTTAAGGTTAGGGTTAGGGTTCGGGCTAGGGCTAGGGTTAGGGCTAGGGCTAGGGCTACGGATAGGGCTAGGATAAGGTCTAGGGTTAGGGCTAGGGCTAGGGTAAGGGTTAGGGCTAGGGTTAGAACTAGAGCTAGGGCTAGGATTAGGGTTAGGGTTACAGTTAGTGAGAGGGTTAGGGCTAAGGCTAGTGTTAGGGAGAGATTTAGGTTTAGGGATATGGTTTTTTGTTAGGGTTAGGGTTATGGTTAGCGTTAGGATTAGGGTTAGGGCTAGGGTTAGGTCGACGGTTAGGGTTAGGGTTAGGGTTAGGGTTAGGGTTAGTGTTCGGGCTAGGGCTAGGGTTACTGCTAGGGCTACGGTTAGGGCTAGGGTTAGGGCTAGGGTTAGGGCTTGGGTTAGGGTTAGGGTTCGGGCTAGGGCTAGGGCTAGGGCAAGGGTTAGGGCAAGGGCTATGGTTAGTGTTAGGGTTAGGTTTAGGGTTAGGTTTAGGGTGAGGGTTAGGGCTAGGGCTAGGGCTAGGGCTAGGGCAAGGGTTAGGGCAAGGACTATGATTAGGGTTAGAGTTCGGGTTAGGGTTACGGTTGGGGTTAGGGTGAGGGTCAGGACTAGGGTTAGGGTGAGGGTTAGGGTTAGTGTTAGGGCCAGGGTTAGCATTAGGGTCAGGGCTACGGTTAGGGTTAGGGGTAGGGGTAGGGGTACGATTAGGGTAGGGTTAGGGTTACGGCTATGGTTAGGGTTTGTATTAGGGTTAGTGGTAGGCTTTGGGTTAGGGTAAGGTCTAGGGTTAGGGCTAGGGCTAGGGTAAGGGTTAGGGTAAGGTTTAGAACTAGAGCTAGGGCTAGGGTTAGGGTTAGTGTTCAGTTTCAGTTTAGGGTTACAGTTTGGTTTAGGGGTAGGCATAGGGGTAGGGTTAGGTCTAGGCCTAGGGTTAGGGTTAAGGCTATAGTTAGGTTTAGGGTTAGGGTTAGGGTTAGCGCTAGGGTTAGGCTTAGTGTTAGGGTCAGGGCTAGGGTTAGGTTTAGGGCTCGGGTTAGGTTTAGGGTTACGGTTCTGGTTCTGGTTAGGGTTTGGGTTAGCGTTACGGTTAGTGGTAGGTGTTGGGTTAGGGTTAGGGCTAGGGATAGAGTTTAGGCTAGGATTAGTGTTAGGTTACAGTTAGTGAGAGGGTTAGGCCTAAGGCTAGTGTTAGGGTGAGAGTTAGGTTTAGGGATATGGTTTTTTGTTAGGGTTAGGGTTATGGTTAGCGTTAGGATTAGGGTTAGGGCTAGGGTTAGGTCGAGGGTTAGGGTTAGGGTTAGGGTTAGGGTTAGGGTTAGGGTTAAGGTTAGAGTTAGGGTTAGGGTTAGGGTTATGGTTTGGGTTAGGGTTAGTGTTCAGGCTAGGGCTAGGGTTACTGCTAGGGCTACGGTAAGGGTTAGGGGTAGGGCTAGGGGTAGGGCTTGGGTTAGGGTTAGGGTTAGGGCTAGGGCTAGGGCTAGGGCAAGGGTTAGGGCAAGGGCTATGGTTAGGGTTAGGGTTAGGGTTAGGGTTAGGGTTAGGGTGAGGGTTAGGGCTAGGGCTAGGGCTAGGGCTAGGGCAAGGGTTAGGGCAAGGACTATGATTAGGGTTAGAGTTCGGGTTAGGGTTACGGTTGGGGTTAGGGTGAGGGTCAGGACTAGGGTTAGCGTGAGGGTTAGGGTTAGTGTTAGGGCCAGGGTTAGCATTAGGGTCAGTGCTACGGTTAGGGTTAGGGGTAGGGGTAGGGGTAGGATTAGGGTAGGGTTAGGGTTACGGCTATGGTTAGGGTTAGGGCTCGGACAAGGGTTAGGGCTAAGGCTAGGGCTAGTGTTAGGGTTAGGGCTATGGCTAGGGCAAGGGTTAAGGTTAGGGTTAGGGTTAGGTATAGGGTGAGGGCTAGGGTTACGGTGAGGGTTCTGGTTAGTGTTAGGGCTAGGGTAAGCATTAGGGTTAGGGCTACGGTTATGGTTAGGGTTGGTATTAGGGTTAGTGGTAGGCTTTGGGTTAGGGTAAGGTCTAGGGTTAGGGCTAGGGCTAGGGTAAGGGTTAGGGCTAGGTTTAGAACTAGAGCTAGGGCTATGGTTAGGGTTAGGGTTCAGTTTCAGTTTAGGGTTACAGTTTGGTTTAGGGGTAGGCATAGGGGTAGGGTTAGGTCTAGGCCTAGGGTTAGGGTTAAGGCTATAGTTAGGTTTAGGGTTAGGGTTAGGGTTAGCGCTAGGGTTAGGCTTAGGGTTAGGGTTAGGGCTAGGGTTAGGTTTAGGGCTCGGGTTAGGTTTTGGGTTACGGTTCTGGTTCTGGTTAGGGTTTGGGTTAGCGTTACGGTTAGTGGTAGGTGTTGGGTTAGGGTTAGGGCTAGGGATAGAGTTTAGGCTATGATTAGTGTTAGGTTACAGTTAGTGAGAGGGTTAGGGCTAAGGCTAGTGTTAGGGTTAGGCTTAGGTTTAGGGATATGGTTTGGGTTAGGCTTAGGGTTAGGGCTAGGGTTAGGGTTAGGGTTAGGGTTAGGTCTAGGGTTAGGGTTAGGGTTATGGTTAGGGTTAGGGTTAGGGTTAGGGTTAGGGTTAGGGTTAGGGTTAGGGTTAGGGTTAGTGTTAGGGTTAGGGTTAGGGTTCGGGCTAGGGCTAGGGTTAGGGCTAGGGCTATGGTTACGACTAGGGTTAGGGCTAGGGTTAGGGCTACGGCAAGGGTTACGGCAAGGGCTATGGTTAGGGTTATGGTTAGGGTTAGGGTTAGGGTCAGGGTTAGGGTGAGGGCTAGGGTTAGGGTGAGGGTTAGGGTTAGTGTTAGGGCTAGGGTTAGCATTAGGGTTAGGGATACGGTTAGGGTCAGGGTTAGGGCTATGGTTATGGTTAGGGTTTGGGTTAGGGTTTGTGGTAGGCTTTGGGTTAGGGTTAGGTCTAGGGTTAGGGTTTGGGCTAAGGTTAGGGTTAGGGTTATGGCTAGGGTTAGGGTTTGGGTTAGGTTTAGGATTTGGGTTAGAGTTAGGGTTAGGGCTAGGGTTAGGTTTAGGGTTAGGGTTAGGGTTAGGGCTGGGGTTGGGGTTGAGGTTAGGGTGAGGGTTACGGTTGGGGTTGTGGTTGGTGTCGTGTTGTGGTTGGGGTTGGGGTTAGGGTTTGAGTTTGGGTTCGGGTTCCGGATAGGGTTAGAATTAGTGTTAGGGTTAGGGTTAGGGCTAGGGCTAGGGTTAGGGTTAGGGCTAGGGCTAGGGCTACGGATAGGGCTAGGGTTAGGGCTAGGGTTAGGGCTTAGGTTAGGGTTAGGTTTAGGGTTAGGGTTAGGGTTCGGGTTAGGTATAGGTTGAGGGCTAGGGTTAGGGTGAGGGTTCTGGTTAGTGTTAGGGCTAGGGTTAGCATTAGGGTTAGGGCTACGGTTATGGTTAGGGTTTGTGTTAGGGTTAGTGGTAGGCTTTGAGTTAGGGTAAGGTCTAGGGTTAGGGCTAGGGCTAGGGTCAGGGTTAGGGCTAGGTTTAGAACTAGAGCTAGGGCTAGGGTTAGGGTTAGGGTTCAGTTTTAGTTTAGGGTTACAGTTTGGTTTATGGGTAGGGTAGGGGTAGGGTTAGGTCTAGGCCTAGGGTTTGGGTTAAGGCTATAGTTAGGTTTAGGGTTAGGGTTAGGGTTAGCGCTAGGGTTAGGCTTAGGGTTAGGGTTAGGGCTAGGGTTAGGTTTAGGGCTCGGGTTAGGGTTAGGGTTACGGTTCTGGTTCTGGTTAGGGTTTGGGTTAGCGTTAGGGTTAGGGTTAGTGGTAGGTGTTGGGTTAGGGTTAGTGCTAGGTATAGAGTTTAGGCTAGGATTAGGGTTAGGGTTACAGTTAGTGAGAGGGTTAGGGCTAAGGCTAGTGTTAGGGTGAGATTTAGGTTTAGGGATATGTTTTTTTGTTAGGGTTAGGGTTATGGTTAGCGTTAGGATTAGGGTTAGGGCTAGGGTTAGGTCGAGGGTTAGGGTTAGGGTTAGGGTTAGGGTTAGGGTTAAGGTTAGAGTTAGGGTTAGGGTTAGGGTTTGGGTTAGGGTTAGTGTTCGGGCTAGGGCTAGGGTTACTGCTAGGGCTACGGTTAGGGCTAGGGTTAGGGCTAGGGGTAGGGCTTGGGTTAGGGTTAGGGTTAGGGCTAGGGCTAGGGCTAGGGCAAGGGTTAGGGCAAGGGCTATGGTTAGGGTTAGGGTTAGGGTTAGGGTTAGGGTGAGGGTGAGGGTGAGGGTTAGGGCTAGGGCTAGGGCTCGGGCTAGGGCTAGGGCAAGGGTTAGGGTTAAGGTTAGGTATAGGGTGAGGGCTAGGGTTAGGGTGAGGGTTCTGGTTAGTGTTAGGGCTAGGGTTAGCATTAGGGTTAGGGCTACGGTTATGGTTAGGGTTTGTGTTAGGGTTAGTGGTAGGCTTTGAGTTAGGGTAAGGTCTAGGGTTAGGGCTAGGGCTAGGGTCAGGGTTAGGGCTAGGGTTCGGGTTAGGGTTAGGGTGGGGTTAGGGCTACGGCTAGGGTTAGGGCTTGGGTTAGGGTTAGGGTTAGGGTTAGGGTTAGGGTTAGGATTAGGGCTAGGGCTAGTCTTAGGGCTAGGGCTAGGGCTGGGTAACTGTTAGGACATGCGTTAGAGCTAGATTTAGGGCTAGCGTTAGGGTTCAGGTTCAGTTTAGGGTTACAGTTTGAGTTAGGGGTAGGGGTAGGGTAGGGCTAGGGCTAGGGTTAGGGCTAGGCCTAGGGTTAGAATTAGGGCTAAGGTTAGGTTTAGGGTTAGGGTTAGCGTTAGGGTTAGCGCTAGGGTTACGTTTAGGGTTAGGGATAGCGTTAGGTTTAGGGCTCGGGTTAGGGTTAGGGTTACGGTTATGGTTAGGGTTTGGGTTAGGGTTAGGGTTAGTGGTAGGGGTTGGGTTAGGGTTAGGGCTAGGGTCAGGGTTGGGGCTAGGGTTAGGGTTAGGGTTATTGTAAGTGAGAGGGTTAGGGCTAAGCCTAGGGTTATGGTTAGGGTTAGGGATACTGTTTCGGTTAGGATTAGGGTTAGGGTTAGGGTTAGGGTTAGGGTTAGGGTTAGGGCTAGGGTGAGGTTTAGGGTTAGGGTTAGGGTTAGGGTTAGGTCTAGGGTTAGGGTTATCGTTAGGGTGACGCTTTGGGCTAGGGTTAGGGTTAGGGTTAGGGTTAGGGTTAGGGTTAGGGTTAGGGTTCGGGTTCGGGCTAGGGCTAGGGTTAGGGCTAGGGCTAGGGCTACGGATAGGGCTAGGGTTAGGGCTAGGGTTAGGTCTTAGGTTAGGGTTAGGGTTAGGGTTAGGTTTATGGTTCGGGTTAGGTATAGGGTGAGGGCTAGGGTTAGGGTGAGGGTTCTGGTTAGTGTTAGGGCTAGGGTTAGCATTAGGGTTAGGGCTACGGTTATGGTTAGGGTTTGTGTTAGGGTTAGTGGTAGGCTTTGAGTTAGGGTAAGGTCTAGGGTTAGGGCTAGGGCTAGTGTCAGGGTTAGGGCTAGGTTTAGAACTAGAGCTAGGGCTAGGGTTAGGGTTAGGGTTCAGTTTTAGTTTAGGGTTACAGTTTGGTTTAGGGGTAGGGGTAGGGGTAGGGGTAGGTCTAGGCCTAGGGTTTGGGTTAAGGCTATAGTTAGGTTTAGGGTTAGGGTTAGGGTTAGCGCTAGGGTTAGGCTTAGGGTTAGGGTTAGGGCTAGGGTTAAGTTTAGGGCTCGGGTTAGGGTTAGGGTTACGGTTCTGGTTCTGGTTAGGGTTTGGGTTAGCGTTAGGGTTAGGGTTAGTGGTAGGTGTTGGGTTAGGGTTAGGGCTAGGGATAGAGTTTAGGCTAGGATTAGGGTTAGGGTTACAGTTAGTGAGAGGGTTAGGGCTAAGGCCAGTGTTAGGGTGAGATTTAGGTTTAGGGATATGTTTTTTTGTTAGGGTTAGGGTTATGGTTAGCGTTAGGATTAGGGTTAGGGCTAGGGTTAGGTCGAGGGCTATTGTTACAGTTAGGGTTAGGGTCAGTGTGAGGGCTATGGTTAGGGTGAGGGTGAGGATGAGGGTTACGGCTAGGGTTAGCATTAGGGTTAGGGCTGGCGTTAGCGTTAGAGTTAGGTTTAGGTTTATGGTTAGGGTTAGGGTTAGGGTTAGGGTTAGGGCTAGGGCTAGAGCTACGGTTAGGGCTAGCGTTATGGCTAGGGTTAGGGTTCGGTGAGGTTTAGGGTTAGGAGTAGAGTTAGGGTTAGGGTGAGGGCTAGGTTTAGGGTGAGGGTTAGTTTTAGGGTTTGGGTTAGGGCTAGGGTTATCATTAGGGTTAGGGCTAGGGTTAGGGTTAGGTTTATGATTATGGTTAGGGTTTTGGTTAGGTTTAGTGGTAGGCTTTGGGTTAGGGTTAGGGCTAGGGTTTGGGTTAGGGTTTGGGTTAGGGTTAGGGTTAGGATTAGGGCTAGGTTAATGGTTAGGACATGCGTTAGAGCTAGATTTAGGGCTAGCGTTAGGGTTCAGGTTCAGTTTAGGGTTACAGTTTGAGTTAGGGGTAGGGGTAGGGTAGGGCTAGGGCTAGGGTTAGGGCTAGGCCTAGGGTTAGAATTAGGGCTAAGGTTAGGTTTAGGCTTAGGCTTAGCGTTAGGGTTAGCGCTAGGGTTACGTTTAGGGTTAGGGATAGGGTTAAGTTTAGGGCTCGGGTTAGGGTTAGGGTTACGGTTATGGTTAGGGTTAGGGTTAGTGGTAGGGGTTGGGTTAGGGTTAGGGCTAGGGTCAGGGTTGGGGCTAGGGTTAGGGTTAGGGTTATTGTAAGTGAGAGGGTTAGGGCTAAGCCTAGGGTTATGCTTAGGGTTAGGGATACTGTTTGGGTTAGGGTTAGGGTTAGGGTAAGGGTTTGGGTTAGGGTTAGGGCTAGGGTGAGGTTTAGGGTTAGGGTTAGGGTTAGGGTTAGGTCTAGGGTTAGGGTTATCGTTAGGGTGACGCTTTGGGCTAGGGTTAGGGTTAGGTTTAGGGTTAGGGTTAGGGTTCGGGCTAGGGCTAGGGTTAGGGCTAGGGCTAGGGCTACGGATAGGGCTAGGGTAAGGTCTAGGGTTAGGGCTAGGGCTAGGGAAAGGGTTAGGGCTAGGGTTAGAACTAGAGCTAGGGCTAGGATTAGGTTTAGGGTTACAGTTAGTGAGAGGGTTAGGGCTAAGGCTAGTGTTAGGGTGAGATTTAGGTTTAGGAATATGGTTTTTTGTTAGGGTTAGGGTTATGGTTAGCGTTAGGATTAGGGTTAGGGCTAGGGTTAGGTCGAGGGTTAGGGTTAGGGTTAGGGTAAGGGTTAGGGTTAGGGTTAGGGTTAGGGTTAGGGTTAGGGTTAAGGTTAGGGTTAGGGTTAGGGTTAGGGTTTGGGTTAGGGTTAGGGTTAGTGTTCGGGCTAGGGCTAGGGTTAATGCTAGGGCTACGGTTAGGGCTAGGGTTAGGGCTAGGGTTAGGGCTTGGGTTAGGGTTAGGGTTAGGGCTAGGGCTAGGGCAAGGGTTAGGGCAAGGGCTATGTTTAGGTTTAGGGTTAGGGTTAGGGTTAGGGTTAGGGTTAGGGTGAGGGTTAGGGCTAGGGCTAGGGCTAGGGCTAGGGCTAGGGCAAGGGTTAGGGCAAGGACTATGATTAGGGTTAGAGTTCGGTTTAGGGTTACGGTTGGGGTTAGGGTGAGGGTCAGGACTAGGGTTAGCGTGAGGGTTAGGGTTAGTGTTAGGGCCAGGGTTAGCATTAGGGTCAGGGCTACGGTTAGGGTTAGGGGTAGGGGTAGGGGTAGGATTAGGGTAGGGTTAGGGTTACGGCTATGGTTAGGGTTAGGGCTCGGACAAGGGTTAGGGCTAAGGCTAGGGCTAGTGTTAGGGTTAGGGCTATGGCTAGGGCAAGGGTTAAGGTTAGGGTTAGGGTTAGGTATAGGGTGAGGGCTAGGGTTAGGGTGAGGGTTCTGGTTAGTGTTAGGGCTAGGGTAAGCATTAGGGTTAGGGCTACGGTTATGGTTAGGGTTGGTATTAGGGTTAGTGGTAGGCTTTGGGTTAGGGTAAGGTCTAGGGTTAGGGCTAGGGCTAGGGTAAGGGTTAGGGCTAGGTTTAGAACTAGAGCTAGGGCTAGGGTTAGGGTTAGGGTTCAGTTTCAGTTTAGGGTTACAGTTTGGTTTAGGGGTAGGCATAGGGGTAGGGTTAGATCTAGGCCTAGGGTTAGGGTTAAGGCTATAGTTAGGTTTAGGGTTAGGGTTAGGGTTAGCGCTAGGGTTAGGCTTAGGGTTAGGGTTAGGGCTAGGGTTAGGTTTAGGGCTCGGGTTAGGTTTTGGGTTACGGTTCTGGTTCTGGTTAGGGTTTGGGTTAGCGTTACGGTTAGTGGTAGGTGTTGGGTTAGGGTTAGGGATAGGGATAGATTTTAGGCTATGATTAGGGTTAGGTTACAGTTAGTGAGAGGGTTAGGGCTAAGGCTAGTGTTAGGGTTAGGCTTAGGTTTAGGGATATGGTTTGGGTTAGGCTTAGGTTTAGGGCTAGGGTTAGGGTTAGGGTTAGGGTTAGGTCTAGGGTTAGGGTTAGGGTTATGGTTAGGGTTAGGGTTAGGGTTAGGGTTAGGGTTAGGGTTAGTGTTAGGGTTAGGGTTAGGGTTCGGGCTAGGGCTAGGGTTAGGGCTAGGGCTATGGTTACGACTAGGGTTAGGGCTAGGGCTAGGGCTACGGCAAGGGTTACGGCAAGGGCTATGGTTAGGGTTATGGTTAGGGTTAGGGTTAGGGTCAGGGTTAGGGTGAGGGCTAGGGTTAGGGTGAGGGTTAGGGTTAGTGTTAGGGCTAGGGTTAGCATTAGGGTTAGGGCTACGGTTAGGGTCAGGGTTAGGGCTATGGTTATGGTTAGGGTTTGGGTTAGGGTTTGTGGTAGGCTTTGGGTTAGGGTTAGGTCTAGGGTTAGGGTTTGGGCTAAGGTTAGGGTTAGGGTTATGGCTAGGGTTAGGGTTTGGGTTAGGTTTAGGATTTGGGTTAGAGTTAGGGTTAGGGCTAGGGTTAGGTTTAGGGTTAGGGTTAGGGTTAGGGCTGGGGTTGGGGTTGAGGTTAGGGTGAGGGTTACGGTTGGGGTTGTGGTTGGTGTCGTGTTGTGGTTGGGGTTGGGGTTAGGGTTTGAGTTTGGGTTCGGGTTCCGGATAGGGTTAGAATTAGTGTTAGGGTTAGGGTTAGGGCTAGGGCTAGGGTTAGGGTTAGGGCTAGGGCTAGGGCTACGGATAGGGCTAGGGTTAGGGCTAGGGTTAGGGCTTAGGTTAGGGTTAGGGTTAGGGTTAGGGTTCGGGTTAGGTATAGGTTGAGGGCTAGGGTTAGGGTGAGGGTTCTGGTTAGTGTTAGGGCTAGGGTTAGCATTAGGGTTAGGGCTACGGTTATGGTTAGGGTTTGTGTTAGGGTTAGTGGTAGGCTTTGAGTTAGGGTAAGGTCTAGGGTTAGGGCTAGGGCTAGGGTCAGGGTTAGGGCTAGGTTTAGAACTAGAGCTAGGGCTAGGGTTAGGGTTAGGGTTCAGTTTTAGTTTAGGGTTACAGTTTGGTTTAGGGGTAGGGGTAGGGGTAGGGTTAGGTCTAGGCCTAGGGTTTGGGTTAAGGCTATAGTTAGGTTTAGGGTAGGGTTAGGGTTAGCGCTAGGGTTAGGCTTAGGGTTAGGGTTAGGGCTAGGGTTAGGTTTAGGGCTCGGGTTAGGGTTAGGGTTACGGTTCTGGTTCTGGTTAGGGTTTGGGTTAGCGTTAGGGTTAGGGTTAGTGGTAGGTGTTGGGTTAGGGTTAGTGCTAGGTATAGAGTTTAGGCTAGGATTAGGGTTAGGGTTACAGTTAGTGAGAGGGTTAGGGCTAAGGCTAGTGTTAGGGTGAGATTTAGGTTTAGGGATATGTTTTTTTGTTAGGGTTAGGGTTATGGTTAGCGTTAGGATTAGGGTTAGGGCTAGGGTTAGGTCGAGGGTTAGGGTTAGGGTTAGGGTTAGGGTTAGGGTTAGGGTTAAGGTTAGAGTTAGGGTTAGGGTTAGGGTTTGGGTTAGGGTTAGTGTTCGGGCTAGGGCTAGGGTTACTGCTAGGGCTACGGTTAGGGTTAGGGTTAGGGCTAGGGGTAGGGCTTGGGTTAGGGTTAGGGCTAGGGCTAGGGCTAGGGCAAGGGTTAGGGCAAGGGCTATGGTTAGGGTTAGGGTTAGGGTTAGGGTTAGGGTGAGGGTGAGGTTGAGGGTGAGGGTTAGGGCTAGGGCTAGGGCTCGGGCTAGGGCTAGGGCAAGGATTAGGGCAAGGGCTATGGTTAGGGTTAGAGTTCGGACAAGGGTTAGGTCTAAGGCTAGGGCTAGTGTTAGGGTTAGGGCTATGGCTAGGTCTTGGGCTAGGGCAAGGGTTAGGGTTAAGGTTAGGTATAGGGTGAGGGCTAGGGTTAGGGTGAGGGTTCTGGTTAGTGTTAGGGCTAGGGTAAGCATTAGGGTTAGGGCAACGGTTATGGTTAGGGTTTGTATTAGTGTTAGTGGTAGGCTTTGGGTTAGGGTAAGGTCTAGGGTTAGGGCTAGGGTTAGGGTTAATGTTAGGGCTAGGGCTAGGGTTAGGTTTGGGGTTACGGTTAGGGTTACGGTTAGGGTTAGGGTTAGGGTTAGAGTTAGGGCTAGGGTTGGGGTAGAGGTTAGGGTTAGGGTTAGGGTTAGGATTAGGTTTACGGTTGTGGTTGCGGTTGGTGTTGTGTTGTGGTTGGGGTTGGGGTTAGGGTTTGAGTTCAGGTTCGGTTCGGGTTAGTGTTAGGGTTAGGGTTTGGGGTAGGTTTATGGTTTGGGTTAGGGTTAGGGTTGGGGTTGGGGTTAGGTTTAGGGCTAGGGCTAGGGTTAAAGCTAGGGCTAGGGCTAGGGTTAGGGTTAGCGTTAGGGTTAGCGCTAGGACTAGGGTTAGGGTTAGGGTTAGGGCTAGGGCTAGGGTTAGGTTTAGGGGTAGGGATAGGTTTAGGGATAGGGTCTGGGCTAGGGTTAGGTTTAGGGTTAAGGCTCGGGCTAGGGCTAGGGCTAGGGCTAGGGATAGGGCTAGGGCTAGGGCTAGGGCTAGGGTTAGTGTTAGGGTTAGGGCTAGGGTTGGGGTTAGGGCTAGAGTTCGGGTTAGGGTTAGGGTGGGGTTAGGGCTACGGCTAGGGTTTGTGCTTGGGTTAGGGTTAGGGCTAGGGATAGGACTAGGGATAGGGATAGGGATAGGGATAGGACTAGGGCTAGGGATAGGGCTAGGGCTAGGGCAAGGGTTAGGTCAAGGGCTATTGTTACGGTTAAGTTTAGGGTCAGTGTGAGGGCTATGGTTAGGGTGAGGGTGAGGGTTACGGCTAGGGTTAGCATTAGGGTTAGGGCTGGCGTTATGGCTAGGGTTAGGGTTTGGTGAGGTTTAGGGTTAGGAGTAGAGTTAGGGTTAGGGTGAGGGCTAGGTTTAGGGTGAGGGTTAGTTTTAGGGTTAGGGTTAGGGCTAGGGTTTTCATTAGGGTTAGGGCTAGGGTTAGGGTTAGGTTTATGATTATGGTTAGGGTTTTGGTTAGGTTTAGTGGTAGGCTTTGGGTTAGGGTTAGGGCTAGGGTTTGGGTTAGGGTTTGGGTTAGGGTTAGGGTTAGGATTAGGGCTAGGGCTAGTGTTAGGACTAGGGCTAGGGTAACGGTTAGGACATGCGTTAGAGCTAGAGTTAGGGCTAGCGTTAGGGTTCAGGTTCAGTTTAGGGTTACAGTTTGAGTTAGGGGTAGGGGTAGGGTAGGGCTAGGGCTAGGGTTAGGGCTAGGCCTAGGGTTACAATTAGGGCTAAGGTTAGGTTTAGGGTTAGGGTTAGCGCTAGGGTTAGCGCTAGGGTTACGTTTAGGGTTAGGGATAGGGTTAGGTGTAGGGGTAGGGATAGGTTTAGGGATAGGGTCTGGGCTAGGGTTAGGTTTAGGGTTAAGGCTCGGGCTAGGGCTAGGTATAGGGCTAGGGCTAGGGCTAGGGCTAGGGTTAGGGTTAGGGTTAGGGCTATGGTTCGGGTTAGGGCTAGAGTTCGGGTTAGGGTTAGGGTGGGGTTAGGGCTACGGCTAGGGTTAGGGCTTGGGTTATGTTTAGGGTTAGGGTTAGGGCTAGGGCTAGTGTTAGGGCTAGGGCTAGGGCTAGGGTAACGGTTAGGACATGCGTTAGAGCTAGAGTTAGGGCTAGCGTTAGGGTTCAGGTTCAGTTTAGGGTTACAGTTTGAGTTAGGGGTAGGGCTAGGGTAGGGCTAGGGCTAGGGTTAGGGCTAGGCCTAGGGTTAGAATTAGGGCTAAGGTTAGGTTTAGGGTTAGGGTTAGCGTTAGGGTTAGCGCTAGGGTTACGTTTAGGGTTAGGGATAGGGTTAGGTTTAGGGCTCGGGTTATGGTTAGGGTTACGGTTAGGGTTAGGGTTTGGGTTAGGGTTAGGGTTAGTGGTAGGGGTTGGGTTAGGGTTAGGGCTAGGGTCAGGGTTGGGGCTAGGGTTAGGGTTAGGGTTATTGTAAGTGAGAGGGTTAGGGCTAAGCCTAGGGTTATGGTTAGGGTTAGGGATACTGTTTGGGTTAGGGTTAGGGTTAGGGTAAGGGTTAGGGTTAGGGTTAGGGCTAGGGTGATGTTTAGGGTTAGGGTTAGGGTTAGGGTTAGCTCTAGGGTTAGGGTTATCGTTAGGGTGACGCTTTGGGCTAGGGTTAGGGTTAGGCTTAGGCTTAGGCTTAGGCTTAGGGTTCGGGCTAGGGCTAGGGTTAGGGCTAGGGCTAGGGCTAGGGTGAGGGTTCTGGTTAGTGTTAGGGCTAGGGTTAGCATTAGGGTTAGGGCTACGGTTATGGTTAGGGTTTGTGTTAGGGTTAGTGGTAGGCTTTGAGTTAGGGTAAGGTCTAGGGTTAGGGCTAGGGCTAGGGTTAGGGCTAGGGCTAGGGCTACGGATAGGGCTAGGGTTAGGGCTAGGGTTAGGGCTTAGGTTAGGGTTAGGGTTAGGGTTAGGGTTCGGGTTAGGTATAGGGTGAGGGCTAGGGTTAGGTTGAGGGTTCTGGTTAGTGTTAGGGCTAGGGTTAGCATTAAGGTTAGGGCTACCGTTATGGTTAGGATTTGTGTTAGGGTTAGTGGTAGGCTTTGAGTTAGGGTAAGGTCTAGTGTTAGGGCTTGGGCTAGGGTAAGGGTTAGGGCTAGGGGTAGAACTAGAGCTAGGGCTAAGGTTAGGGTTAGGGTTCAGTTTTAGTTTAGGGTTACAGTTTGGTTTATGGGTAGGGGTAGGGGTAGGGTTAGGTCTAGGCCTAGGGTTAGGGTTAAGGCTAAAGTTAGGTTTAGGGTTAGGGTTAGGGTTAGCGCTAGGGTTAGGCTTAGGGTTAGGGTTAGGGCTAGGGTTAGGTTTAGGGCTCGGGTTAGGGTTAGGGTTACGGTTTTGGTTAGGGTTTGGGTTAGCGTTAGGGTTAGTGGTAGGTGTTGGGTTAGGGTTAGGGCTAGGGATAGAGTTTAGGCTAGGATTAGGTTTAGGGTTACAGTTAGTGAGAGGGTTAGGGCTAAGGCTAGTGTTAGGGTGAGATTTAGGTTTAGGGATATGGTTTTTTGTTAGGGTTAGGGTTATGGTTAGCGTTAGGATTAGGGTTAGGGCTAGGGTTAGGTCGAGGGTTAGGGTTAGGGTTAGGGTTAGGGTTAGGGTTAGGGTTAAGGTTAGAGTTAGGGTTAGCGTTAGGGTTTGGGTTAGGGTTAGGGTTAGTGTTCGGGCTAGGGCTAGGGTTACTGCTAGGGCTACGGTTAGGGCTAGGGTTAGGGCTAGGGTTAGGGCTTGGGTTAGGGTTAGTTTTAGGGCTAGGGCTAGGGCTAGGGCAAGGGTTAGGGCAAGGGCTATGGTTAGGGTTAGGGTTAGGGTTAGGGTGAGGGTTAGGGCTAGGGCTAGGGCTAGGGCTAGGGCTAGGGCAAGGGTTAGGGCAAGGGTTAGGGCAAGGGCTATGATTAGGGTTAGAGATCGGGTTAGGGTTACGGTTGGGGTTAGGGTGAGTGTCAGGACTAGGGTTAGGGTGAGGGTTAGGGTTAGTGTTAGGGCCAGGGTTACCATTAGGGTCAGGGCTACGGTTAGGTTTATGGGAAGGGGTCGGGGTAGGATTAGGGTAGGGTTAGGGTTAGCGCTAGGGTTAGGCTTAGGGTTACGGTTAGGGCTAGGGTTAGGTTTAGGGCTCGGGTTAGGTTTAGGGTTACGGTTCTGGTTCTGGTTAGGGTTTGGGTTAGCGTTACGGTTAGTGGTAGGTGTTGGGTTAGGGTTAGGGCTAGGGATAGAGTTTAGGCTAGGATTAGGGTTAGGTTACAGTTAGTGAGAGGGTTAGGGCTAAGGCTAGTGTTAGGGTGAGATTTAGGTTTAGGGATACGGTTTTTTGTTAGGGTTAGGGTTATGGTTAGCCTTAGGATTAGGGTTAGGGCTAGGGTTAGGTCGAGGGTTAGGGTTAGGGTTAAGGTTAGGGTTAGGGTTAAGGTTAGAGTTAGGGTTAGGGTTAGGGTTTGTGTTAGGGTTAGGGTTAGTGTTCGGGCTAGGGCTAGGGTTACTGCTAGGGCTACAGTTAGGGCTAAGGTTAGGGCTAGGGTTAGGGCTAGGGTTAGGGCTTGGGTTAGGGTTAGGGCTAGGGCTAGGGCTAGGGCAAGGGTTAGGCAAGGGCTATGGTTAGGGTTAGGGTTAGGGTTAGGGTTAGGGTTAGGGTGAGGGTTAGGGCTAGGGCTAGGGCAAGGGTTAGGGCAAGGGCTATGCTTAGGGTTAGAGTTAGGGTTAGGGTTAGGGTTAGGGCTAGGGTGAGGTTTAGGGTTAGGGTTAGGGTTAGTTCTAGGGTTAGGGTTATCGTTAGGGTGATGCTTTGGGCTAGGGTTAGGGTTAGGGTTAGGGTTAGGGTTAGGGTTCGGGTTCGGGTTCGGGTTCGGGTTCGGGTTCGGGTTCGGGCTAGGGCTAGGGTTAGGGCTAGGGCTAGGGCTAGGGCTACGTATAGGGCTAGCGTTAGGGCTAGGGATAGGGCTTAGGTTAGGGTTAGGGTTAGGGTTAAGGTTTAGGGTTCGGGTTAGGTATAGGGTGAGGGCTAGGGTTAGGGTGAGGGTTCTGGTTAGTGTTAGGGCTAGGGTTAGCATTAGGGTTAGGTCTACGGTTATGGTTAGGGTTTGTGTTAGGGTTAGTGGTAGGCTTTGAGTTAGGGTAAGGTCTAGGGTTAGGGCTAGGGCTAGGGTCAGGGTTAGGGCTAGGTTTAGAACTAGAGCTAGGGCTAGGGTTAGGGTTAGGGTTCAGTTTTACTTTAGGGTTACAGTTTGGTTTAGGGGTAGGGGTAGGTGTAGGGTTAGGTCTAGGCCTAGGGTTTGGGTTAAGGCTATAGTTAGGTTTAGGGTTAGGGTTAGGGTTAGCGCTAGGGTTAGGCTTAGGGTTAGGGTTAGGGCTAGGGTTAGGTTTAGGGCTCGGGTTAGGGTTAGGGTTACGGTTCTGGTTCTGGTTAGGGTTTGGGTTAGCGTTAGGGTTAGTGGTAGGTGTTGGGTTAGGGTTAGGGATAGGGATAGAGTTTAGGCTAGGATTAGGGTTAGGGTTACAGTTAGTGAGAGGGTTAGGGCTAAGGCTAGTGTTAGGGTGAGAGTTAGGTTTAGGGATATGGTTTTTTGTTAGGGTTAGGGTTATGGTTAGCGTTAGGATTAGGGTTAGGGCTAGGGTTAGGTCGAGGGTTAGGGTTAGGGTTAGGGTTAGGGTTAGGGTTAAGGTTAGAGTTAGGTTTAGGGTTAGGGTTAGGGTTTGGGTTAGGGTTAGTGTTCAGGCTAGGGCTAGGGTTACTGCTAGGGCTACGGTAAGGGCTAGGGTTAGGGCTAGGGGTAGGGCTTGGGTTAGGGTTAGGGTTAGGGCTAGGGCTAGGGCTAGGGCAAGGGTTAGGGCAAGGGCTATGGTTAGGGTTAGGGTTAGGGTTAGGGTTAGGGTTAGGGTTAGGGTGAGGGTTAGGGCTCGGGCTAGGGCTAGGGCTAGGGCTAGGGCAAGGGTTAGGGCAAGGGCTATGGTTAGGGTTAGAGATCGGGTTAGGGTTACGGTTGGGGTTAGGGTGAGGGTCAGGACTAGGGTTAGGGTGAGGGTTAGGGTTAGTGTTAGGGCCAGGGTTAGCATTAGGGTCAGGGCTACGGTTAGGGTTATGGGAAGGGGTAGGGGTAGGATTAGGGTAGGGTTAGGGTTACGGCTATGGTTAGGGTTAGGGCTCGGACAAGGGTTAGGGCTAAGGCTAGGGCTAGTGTTAGGGTTAGGGCTATGGCTAGAGCTTGGGCTAGGGCAAGGGTTAGGGTTAGGGTTAGGGTTAGGTATAGGGTGAGGGCTAGGGTTAGGGTGAGGGTTCTGGTTAGTGTTAGGGCTAGGGTAAGCATTAGGGTTAGGGCTACGGTTATGGTTAGGGTTTGTATTAGGGTTAGTGGTAGGCTTTGGGTTAGGGAAAGGTCTAGGGTTAGGGCTAGGGCTAGGGTAAGGGTTAGGGCTAGGTTTAGAACTAGAGCTAGGGCTAGGGTTAGGGTTAGGGTTCAGTTTCAGTTTAGGGTTACAGTTTGGTTTAGGGGTAGGGGTAGGGGTAGGGTTAGGTCTAGGCCTAGGCTTAGGGTTAAGGCTATAGTTAGGTTTAGGGTTAGGGTTAGGGTTAGCGCTAGGGTTAGGCTTAGGTTTAGGGTTAGGGCTAGGGTTAGGTTTAGGGCTCGGGTTAGGTCTAGGGTTACGGTTCTGGTTCTGGTTAGGGTTTGGGTTAGCGTTACGGTTAGTGGTAGGTGTTGGGTTAGGGTTAGGGCTAGGGATAGAGTTTAGGCTAGGATTAGGGTTAGGTTACAGTTAGTGAGAGGGTTAGGGCTAAGGCTAGTGTTAGGGTGAGATTTAGGTTTAGGGATACGGTTTTTTGTTAGGGTTAGGGTTATGGTTAGCGTTAGGATTAGGGTTAGGGCTAGGGTTAGGTCGAGGGTTAGGGTTAGGGTTAAGGTTAGGGTTAGGGTTAAGGTTAGAGTTAGGGTTAGGGTTAGGGTTTGTGTTAGGGTTAGGGTTAGTGTTCGGTCTAGGGCTAGGGTTACTGCTAGCGCTACAGTTAGGGCTAAGGTTAGGGCTAGGGTTAGGGCTAGGGTTAGGGCTTGGGTTAGGGTTAGGGCTAGGGCTAGGGCTAGGGCAAGGGTTAGGCAAGGGCTATGGTTAGGGTTAGGGTTAGGGTTAGGGTTAGGGTGAGGGTTAGGGCTAGGGCTAGGGCAAGGGTTAGGGCAAGGGCTATGCTTAGGGTTAGAGGTAGGGTTAGGGTTAGGGTTGGGGTTAGGGTGAGGGTCAGGGCTAGGGTTAGGGTGAGGGTTAGGGTTAGTGTTAGGGCCAGGGTTAGCATTAGGGTCAGGGCTACGGTTAGGGTTAGGGGTAGGGGTAGGGGTAGGATTAGGGTAGGGTTAGGGTTACGGCTATGGTTAGGGTTAGGGTTAGGGTTAGGGTTAGAGTTAGGGCAAGGGTTAGGGCTAGACTTCAGGTTAGGTTTAGGGTAGGGTTAGGGCTAGGGCTAGGGTTAGGGTTAGTGTTAGGGTTAGGTTTAGGGCGAGGGCTAGGGCTAGGGTTTGTGTTAGGGTTAGGGCTAGGGCTAGGGCTAGGGTTAGTGTTATGGTTAGTGTTAGGGTTAGGGTTAGGTTTAGGTGTAGGGTTAGGGTTAGACTTAGGGGCAGGTTTAGGGGTAGGGCTAGGGTTAGTGTTAGTGTTAGGGCTAGGGCTAGGGTTAGGGTTAGGGTTAGGGTTAGGGTTAGGGTTAGGATTAGGGCTAGGGTTAGGGTTAGGGCTAGGGCTAGGGTTAGGGTTAGGGTTCGGGCTAGGATTAGGGCTAGGGTTAGGGCTAGGGCTCGGGCTAGGTAACGGTTAGGGCTAGGGTTAGAGCTAGAGCTAGGACTAGGGTTAGGGTTCAGGTTCAGGTTCAGTTTAGGTTTACAGTTTGGGTTAGGGGCAGGGGTAGGGGTAGGGGTATGGTTACGGCTAGGCCTAGGGTTATGGTTAGGGCTAGGGTTAGGTTTAGGGTTAGCGTTAGAGTTAGGATTAGCGCTAGGGTTAGGGTTATGGTTAGGGTTAGGGCTAGGTTCAGGTTTAGGGCTCGGGTTAGTGTTATGTTTAGGGTTACGGTTCTGGTTAGGGTTTGGGTTAGGGTTAGGGTTAGTGGTAGGGGTTGGGTTAGGGTTAGGGTTAGTGTTCGGGCTAGGGCTAGGGCTAGGGTTACTGCTAGGGCTACGGTTAGGCCTACGGTTAGGGCTAGGGTTAGGGCTTGGGTTAGGTTTAGGGTTAGGGCTAGGGCTAGGGCTAGGGCAAGGGTTAGGGCAAGGGCTATGGTTAGGGTTAGAGTTCGGGTTAGGGTTACGGTTGGGCTTAGGGTTAGGGTCAGGACTAGGGTTAGGGTGAGGGTTAGGGTTAGTGTTAGGGCCAGGGTTAGCATTAGGGTCAGGGCTACGGTTAGGGTTACGGGTAGGGGTAGGGGTAGGATTAGGGTAGGGTTGGGGTTACGGCTATGGTTAGGGTTAGGGCTCGGACAAGGGTTAGGGCTAAGGCTAGGGCTAGTGTTAGGGTTAGGGCTATGGCTAGGGCTTCGGCTAGGGCAAGGTTTAGGGTTAGGGTTAGGGTTAGGGTTAGGTATAGGGTGAGGGCTAGGGTTAGGGTGAGGGTTCTGGTTATTGTTAGGGCTAGGGTAAGCATTAGGGTTAGGGCTACGGTTATGGTTAGGGTTTATATTAGGGTTAGTGGTAGGCTTTGGGTTAGGGTAAGGTCTAGGGTTAGGGCAAGGGTTAGGGTTAATGTTAGGGTTAGGGCTAGGGTTAGGTTTGGGGTTACGGTTAGGGTTATGGTTAGGGTTAGGGTTAGGGTTAGAGTTAGGGCTAGGGTTGGGGTTGGGGTTAGGGTTTGAGTTCGGGTTCGGTTCGGGTTAGGGTTAGGGTTAGGGTTTGGGGTAGGTTTATGGTTTGGGTTAGGGTTAGGGTTGCGGTTGGGGTTAGGTTTAGGGCTAGGGCTAGGGCTAGGGTTAAAGCTAGGGCTAGGGCTAGGGTTAGGGTTAAGGCTATAGTTAGGGTTTAGGGTTAGGGTTAGCGCTAGGGTTAGGCTTAGGGTTAGGGTTAGGGCTAGGGTTAGGTTTAGGGCTCGGGTTAGGTTTAGGGTTACGGTTCTGGTTCTGGTTAGGGTTTGGGTTAGCGTTACGGTTAGTGGTAGGTGTTGGGTTAGGGCTAGGGATAGAGTTTAGGCTAGGATTAGGGTTAGGTTACAGTTAGTGAGAGGGTTAGGGCTAAGGCTAGTGTTAGGTTTAGGCTTAGGTTTAGGGATATGGTTTGGGTTAGGGTTAGGGTTAGGGCTAGGGTTAGGGTTAGGGTTAGGGTTAGGGTTAGGGTTAGGGTTAGGGTTATGGTTAGGTCTAGGGTTAGGGTTATGGTTAGGGTTAGGGTTAGGGTTAGGGTTAGGGTTAGGGTTAGTGTTAGGGTTAGGGTTAGGGTTAGGGTTCGGGCTAGGGCTAGGGTTAGGGCTAGGGTTAGGGCTACGGCAAGGGTTACGGCAAGGGCTATGGTTAGGGTTATTTTTAGGGTTAGGGTTAGGGTCAGGGTTAGGGTGAGGGCTAGGGTTAGGGTGAGGGTTAGGGTTAGTGTTAGGGCTAGGGTTAGCATTAGGGTTAGGGCTACGGTTAGGGTCAGGGTTAGGGCTATGTTTATGGTTAGGTTTTGGGTTACGGTTTGTGGTAGGCTTTGGGTTAGGGTTAGGTCTAGGGTTAGGGTTTGGGCTAAGGTTAGGGTTAGGGTTATGGCTAGGGTTAGGGTTTGGGTTAGGTTTAGGATTTGGGTTAGAGTTAGGGTTAGGGCTAGGGTTAGGTTTAGGGTTAGGGTTAGGGTTAGGGCTGGGGTTGGGGTTGAGGTTAGGGTTAGGGTTACGGTTGGGGTTGTGGTTGGTGTTGTGTTGTGGTTGGGGTTGGGGTTAGGGTTTGAGTTTGGGTTCGGGTTCCGGATAGGGTTAGAATTAGTGTTAGGGTTAGGGTTAGGGCTAGGGCTAGGGCTAGGGTTAGGGTTAGGCTTAGGTTTAGGGATACGGTTTGGATTAGGGGTAGGGTTAGGGCTAGGGTTTGGGTTAGGGTTAGGGTTAGGATTAGGGCTAGGGCTAGTGTTAGCGCTAGGGCTACGGCTAGGGTAAGGGTTAGGACACGCGTTAGAGCTAGAGTTAGGGCTAGCGTTAGGGTTCAGGTTCAGTTTAGGGTTACAGTTTGAGTTAGGGGTAGGGGTAGGGTAGGGCTAGGGCTAGGGTTAGGGCTAGGCCTAGGGTTAGAATTAGGGCTAAGGTTAGGTTTAGGCTTAGGCTTAGCGTTAGGGTTAATGCTAGGGTTACGTTTAGGGTTAGGGATAGGGTTAGGTTTAGGGCTCGGGTTAGGGTTAGGGTTACTGTTATGGTTAGGGTTTGGGTTAGGGTTAGGGTTATTGTAAGTGAGAGGGTTAGGGCTAAGCCTAGGGTTATGCTTAGGGTTAGGGATACTGTTTGGGTTAGGGTTAGGGTTAGGGTAAGGGTTAGGGTTAGGGTTAGGGCTAGGGTGATGTTTAGGGTTAGGGTTAGGGTTAGGGTTAGCTCTAGGGTTAGGGTTATCGTTAGGGTGACGCTTTGGGCTAGGGTTAGGGTTAGGCTTAGGCTTAGGCTTAGGCTTAGGGTTCGGGCTAGGGCTAGGGTTAGGGCTAGGGCTAGGGCTAGGGTGAGGGTTCTGGTTAGTGTTAGGGCTAGGGTTAGCATTAGGGTTAGGGCTACGGTTATGGTTAGGGTTTGTGTTAGGGTTAGTGGTAGGCTTTGAGTTAGGGTAAGGTCTAGGGTTAGGGCTAGGGCTAGGGTTAGGGCTAGGGCTAGGGCTACGGATAGGGCTAGGGTTAGGGCTAGGGTTAGGGCTTAGGTTAGGGTTAGGGTTAGGGTTAGGGTTCGGGTTAGGTATAGGGTGAGGGCTAGGGTTAGGTTGAGGGTTCTGGTTAGTGTTAGGGCTAGGGTTAGCATTAAGGTTAGGGCTACCGTTATGGTTAGGATTTGTGTTAGGGTTAGTGGTAGGCTTTGAGTTAGGGTAAGGTCTAGGGTTAGGGCTTGGGCTAGGGTAAGGGTTAGGGCTAGGGGTAGAACTAGAGCTAGGGCTAAGGTTAGGGTTAGGGTTCAGTTTTAGTTTAGGGTTACAGTTTGGTTTATGGGTAGGGGTAGGGGTAGGGTTAGGTCTAGGCCTAGGGTTAGGGTTAAGGCTAAAGTTAGGTTTAGGGTTAGGGTTAGGGTTAGCGCTAGGGTTAGGCTTAGGGTTAGGGTTAGGGCTAGGGTTAGGTTTAGGGCTCGGGTTAGGGTTAGGGTTACGGTTTTGGTTAGGGTTTGGGTTAGCGTTAGGGTTAGTGGTAGGTGTTGGGTTAGGGTTAGGGCTAGGGATAGAGTTTAGGCTAGGATTAGGTTTAGGGTTACAGTTAGTGAGAGGGTTAGGGCTAAGGCTAGTGTTAGGGTGAGATTTAGGTTTAGGGATATGGTTTTTTGTTAGGGTTAGGGTTATGGTTAGCGTTAGGATTAGGGTTAGGGCTAGGGTTAGGTCGAGGGTTAGGGTTAGGGTTAGGGTTAGGGTTAGGGTTAGGGTTAGGGTTAGGGTTAAGGTTAGAGTTAGGGTTAGCGTTAGGGTTTGGGTTAGGGTTAGGGTTAGTGTTCGGGCTAGGGCTAGGATTACTGCTAGGGCTACGGTTAGGGCTAGGGTTAGGGCTAGGATTAGGGCTTGGGTTAGGGTTAGTTTTAGGGCTAGGGCTAGGGCAAGGGTTAGGGCAAGGGCTATGGTTAGGGTTAGGGTTAGGGTTAGGGTGAGGGTTAGGGCTAGGGCTAGGGCTAGGGCTAGGGCTAGGGCAAGGGTTAGGGCAAGGGTTAGGGCAAGGGTTAGGGCAAGGGCTATGATTAGGGTTAGAGATCGGGTTAGGGTTACGGTTGGGGTTAGGGTGAGTGTCAGGACTAGGGTTAGGGTGAGGGTTAGGGTTAGTGTTAGGGCCAGGGTTACCATTAGGGTCAGGGCTACGGTTAGGTTTATGGGAAGGGGTCGGGGTAGGATTAGGGTAGGGTTAGGGTTAGCGCTAGGGTTAGGCTTAGGGTTACGGTTAGGGCTAGGGTTAGGTTTAGGGCTCGGGTTAGGTTTAGGGTTACGGTTCTGGTTCTGGTTAGGGTTTGGGTTAGCGTTACGGTTAGTGGTAGGTGTTGGGTTAGGGTTAGGGCTAGGGATAGAGTTTAGGCTAGGATTAGGGTTAGGTTACAGTTAGTGAGAGGGTTAGGGCTAAGGCTAGTGTTAGGGTGAGATTTAGGTTTAGGGATACGGTTTTTTGTTAGGGTTAGGGTTATGGTTAGCCTTAGGATTAGGGTTAGGGCTAGGGTTAGGTCGAGGGTTAGGGTTAGGGTTAAGGTTAGGGTTAGGGTTAAGGTTAGAGTTAGGGTTAGGGTTAGTGTTCGGGCTAGGGCTAGGGTTACTGCTAGGGCTACAGTTAGGGCTAAGGTTAGGGCTAGGGTTAGGGCTAGGGTTAGGGCTAGGGTTAGGGCTTGGGTTAGGGTTAGGGCTAGGGCTAGGGCTAGGGCAAGGGTTAGGCAAGGGCTATGGTTAGGGTTAGGGTTAGGGTTAGGGTTAGGGTTAGGGTTAGGGTGAGGGTTAGGGCTAGGGCTAGGGCAAGGGTTAGGGCAAGGGCTATGCTTAGGGTTAGAGTTAGGGTTAGGGTTAGGGTTAGGGCTAGGGTGAGGTTTAGGGTTAGGGTTAGGGTTAGGTCTAGGGTTAGGGTTATCGTTAGGGTGATGCTTTGGGCTAGGGTTAGGGTTAGGGTTAGGGTTAGGGTTAGGGTTCGGGTTCGGGTTCGGGCTAGGGCTAGGGTTAGGGCTAGGGCTAGGGCTAGGGCTACGTATAGGGCTAGCGTTAGGGCTAGGGATAGGGCTTAGGTTAGGGTTAGGGTTAGGGTTAAGGTTTAGGGTTCGGGTTAGGTATAGGGTGAGGGCTAGGGTTAGGGTGAGGGTTCTGGTTAGTGTTAGGGCTAGGGTTAGCATTAGGGTTAGGTCTACGGTTATGGTTAGGGTTTGTGTTAGGGTTAGTGGTAGGCTTTGAGTTAGGGTAAGGTCTAGGGTTAGGGCTAGGGCTAGGGTCAGGGTTAGGGCTAGGTTTAGAACTAGAGCTAGGGCTAGGGTTAGGGTTAGGGTTCAGTTTTACTTTAGGGTTACAGTTTGGTTTAGGGGTAGGGGTAGGGGTAGGGTTAGGTCTAGGCCTAGGGTTTGGGTTAAGGCTATAGTTAGGTTTAGGGTTAGGGTTAGGGTTAGCGCTAGGGTTAGGCTTAGGGTTAGGGTTAGCGCTAGGGTTAGGTTTAGGGCTCGGGTTAGGGTTAGGGTTACGGTTCTGGTTCTGGTTAGGGTTTGGGTTAGCGTTAGGGTTAGTGGTAGGTGTTGGGTTAGGGTTAGGGCTAGGGATAGAGTTTAGGCTAGGATTAGGGTTAGGGTTAAAGTTAGTGAGAGGGTTAGGGCTAAGGCTAGTGTTAGGGTGAGAGTTAGGTTTAGGGATATGGTTTTTTGTTAGGGTTAGGGTTATGGTTAGCGTTAGGATTAGGGTTAGGGCTAGGGTTAGGTCGAGGGTTAGGGTTAGGGTTAGGGTTAGGGTTAGGGTTAAGGTTAGAGTTAGGTTTAGGGTTAGGGTTAGGGTTTGGGTTAGGGTTAGTGTTCAGGCTAGGGCTAGGGTTACTGCTAGGGCTACGGTAAGGGCTAGGGTTAGGGCTAGGGGTAGGGCTTGGGTTAGGGTTAGGGTTAGGGCTAGGGCTAGGGCTAGGGCAAGGGTTAGGGCAAGGGCTATGGTTAGGGTTAGGGTTAGGGTGAGGGTTAGGGTGAGGGTTAGGGCTCGGGCTAGGGCTAGGGCTAGGGCTAGGGCAAGGGTTAGGGCAAGGGCTATGGTTAGGGTTAGAGATCGGGTTAGGGTTACGGTTGGGGTTAGGGTGAGGGTCAGGACTAGGGTTAGGGTGAGGGTTAGGGTTAGTGTTAGGGCCAGGGTTAGCATTAGGGTCAGGGCTACGGTTAGGGTTATGGGAAGGGGTAGGGGTAGGATTAGGGTAGGGTTAGGGTTACGGCTATGGTTAGGGTTAGGGCTCGGACAAGGGTTAGGGCTAAGGCTAGGGCTAGTGTTAGGGTTAGGGCTATGGCTAGAGCTTGGGCTAGGGCAAGGGTTAGGGTTAGGGTTAGGGTTAGGTATAGGGTGAGGGCTAGGGTTAGGGTGAGGGTTCTGGTTAGTGTTAGGGCTAGGGTAAGCATTAGGGTTAGGGCTACGGTTATGGTTAGGGTTTGTATTAGGGTTAGTGGTAGGCTTTGGGTTAGGGAAAGGTCTAGGGTTAGGGCTAGGGCTAGGGTAAGGGTTAGGGCTAGGTTTAGAACTAGAGCTAGGGCTAGGGTTAGGGTTAGGGTTCAGTTTCAGTTTAGGGTTACAGTTTGGTTTAGGGGTAGGGGTAGGGGTAGGGTTAGGTCTAGGCCTAGGCTTAGGGTTAAGGCTATAGTTAGGTTTAGGGTTAGGGTTAGGGTTAGCGCTAGGGTTAGGCTTAGGTTTAGGGTTAGGGCTAGGGTTAGGTTTAGGGCTCGGGTTAGGTCTAGGGTTACGGTTCTGGTTCTGGTTAGGGTTTGGGTTAGCGTTACGGTTAGTGGTAGGTGTTGGGTTAGGGTTAGGGCTAGGGATAGAGTTTAGGCTAGGATTAGGGTTAGGTTACAGTTAGTGAGAGGGTTAGGGCTAAGGCTAGTGTTAGGGTGAGATTTAGGTTTAGGGATACGGTTTTTTGTTAGGGTTAGGGTTATGGTTAGCGTTAGGATTAGGGTTAGGGCTAGGGTTAGGTCGAGGGTTAGGGTTAGGGTTAAGGTTAGGGTTAGGGTTAAGGTTAGAGTTAGGGTTAGGGTTAGGGTTTGTGTTAGGGTTAGGGTTAGTGTTCGGGCTAGGGATAGGGTTACTGCTAGGGCTACAGTTAGGGCTAAGGTTAGGGCTAGGGTTAGGGCTAGGGTTAGGGCTTGGGTTAGGGTTAGGGCTAGGGCTAGGGCTAGGGCTAGGGCAAGGGTTAGGCAAGGGCTATGGTTAGGGTTAGGGTTAGGGTTAGGGTGAGGGTTAGGGCTAGGGCTAGGGCAAGGGTTAGGGCAAGGGCTATGGTTAGGGTTAGGGTTAGGGTTAGGGTTAGGGTGAGGGTGAGGTTGAGGGTGAGGGTTAGGGCTAGGGCTAGGGCTCGGGCTAGGGCTAGGGCAAGGGTTAGGGCAAGGGCTATGCTTAGGGTTAGAGGTAGGGTTAGGGTTAGGGTTAGGGTTGGGGTTAGGGTGAGGGTCAGGGCTAGGGTTAGGGTGAGGGTTAGGGTTAGTGTTAGGGCCAGGGTTAGCATTAGGGTCAGGGCTACGGTTAGGGTTAGGGGTAGGGGTAGGGGTAGGATTAGGGTAGGGTTAGGGTTACGGCTATGGTTAGGGTTAGGGTTAGGGTTAGGGTTAGAGTTAGGGCAAGGGTTAGGGCTAGACTTCAGGTTAGGTTTAGGGTAGGGTTAGGGCTAGGGCTAGGGTTAGGGTTAGGGTTAGGGTTAGGTTTAGGGCGAGGGCTAGGGCTAGGGTTTGTGTTAGGGTTAGGGCTAGGGCTAGGGCTAGGGTTAGTGTTAGGGTTAGTGTTAGGGTTAGGGTTAGGTTTAGGTGTAGGGTTAGGGTTAGACTTAGGGGCAGGTTTAGGGGTAGGGCTAGGGTTAGTTGTAGTGTTAGAGCTAGGGCTAGGGCTTGGGATAGGGATAGGGATAGGGATAGGGATAGGGTTAGTGTTAGTGTTAGGGCTAGGGCTAGGGTTAGGGTTAGGGTTAGGGTTAGGGTTAGGGTTAGGGTTAGGATTAGGGCTAGGGTTAGGGTTAGGGCTAGGGCTAGGGTTAGGGTTAGGGTTCGGGCTAGGATTAGGGCTAGGGTTAGGGCTAGGGCTCGGGCTAGGTAACGGTTAGGGCTAGGGTTAGAGCTAGAGCTAGGACTAGGGTTAGGGTTCAGGTTCAGGTTCAGTTTAGGTTTACAGTTTGGGTTAGGGGCAGGGGTAGGGGTAGGGGTATGGTTACGGCTAGGCCTAGGGTTATGGTTAGGGCTAGGGTTAGGTTTAGGGTTAGCGTTAGAGTTAGGATTAGCGCTAGGGTTAGGGTTATGGTTAGGGTTAGGGCTAGGTTCAGGTTTAGGCCTCGGGTTAGTGTTATGTTTAGGGTTACGGTTCTGGTTAGGGTTTGGGTTAGGGTTAGGGTTAGTGGTAGGGGTTGGGTTAGGGTTAGGGTTAGTGTTCGGGCTAGGGCTAGGGCTAGGGTTACTGCTAGGGCTACGGTTAGGCCTACGGTTAGGGCTAGGGTTAGGGCTTGGGTTAGGTTTAGGGTTAGGGCTAGGGCTAGGGCTAGGGCAAGGGTTAGGGCAAGGGCTATGGTTAGGGTTAGAGTTCGGGTTAGGGTTACGGTTGGGGTTAGGGTGAGGGTCAGGACTAGGGTTAGGGTGAGGGTTAGGGTTAGTGTTAGGGCCAGGGTTAGCATTAGGGTCAGGGCTACGGTTAGGGTTACGGGTAGGGGTAGGGGTAGGATTAGGGTAGGGTTGGGGTTACGGCTATGGTTAGGGTTAGGGCTCGGACAAGGGTTAGGGCTAAGGCTAGGGCTAGTGTTAGGGTTAGGGCTATGGCTAGGGCTTCGGCTAGGGCAAGGTTTAGGGTTAGGGTTAGGGTTAGGGTTAGGTATAGGGTGAGGGCTAGGGTTAGGGTGAGGGTTCTGGTTATTGTTAGGGCTAGGGTAAGCATTAGGGTTAGGGCTACGGTTATGGTTAGGGTTTATATTAGGGTTAGTGGTAGGCTTTGGGTTAGGGTAAGGTCTAGGGTTAGGGCAAGGGTTAGGGTTAATGTTAGGGCTAGGGCTAGGGTTAGGTTTGGGGTTACGGTTAGGGTTATGGTTAGGGTTAGGGTTAGGGTTAGAGTTAGGGCTAGGGTTGGGGTTGGGGTTAGGGTTTGAGTTCGGGTTCGGTTCGGGTTAGGGTTAGGGTTAGGGTTTGGGGTAGGTTTATGGTTTGGGTTAGGGTTAGGGTTGCGGTTGGGGTTAGGTTTAGGGCTAGGGCTAGGGTTAAAGCTAGGGCTAGGGCTAGGGTTAGGGTTAAGGCTATAGTTAGGGTTAGGGTTAGGGTTAGCGCTAGGGTTAGGCTTAGGGTTAGGGTTAGGGCTAGGGTTAGGTTTAGGGCTCGGGTTAGGTTTAGGGTTACGGTTCTGGTTCTGGTTAGGGTTTGGGTTAGCGTTACGGTTAGTGGTAGGTGTTGGGTTAGGGCTAGGGATAGAGTTTAGGCTAGGATTAGGGTTAGGTTACAGTTAGTGAGAGGGTTAGGGCTAAGGCTAGTGTTAGGGTTAGGCTTAGGTTTAGGGATATGGTTTGGGTTAGGCTTAGGGTTAGGGCTAGGGTTAGGGTTAGGGTTAGGGTTAGGGTTATGGTTAGGTCTAGGGTTAGGGTTATGGTTAGGGTTAGGGTTAGGGTTAGGGTTAGGGTTAGGGTTAGTGTTAGGGTTAGGGTTAGGGTTAGGGTTAGGGTTCGGGCTAGGGCTAGGGTTAGGGCTAGGGCTACGGTTACGGCTAGGGTTAGGGCTAGGGTTAGGGCTACGGCAAGGGTTACGGCAAGGGCTATGGTTAGGGTTATTTTTAGGGTTAGGGTTAGGGTCAGGGTTAGGGTGAGGGCTAGGGTTAGGGTGAGGGTTAGGGTTAGTGTTAGGGCTAGGGTTAGCATTAGGGTTAGGGCTACGGTTAGGGTCAGGGTTAGGGCTATGGTTATGGTTAGGTTTTGGGTTAGGGTTTGTGGTAGGCTTTGGGTTAGGGTTAGGTCTAGGGTTAGGGTTTGGGCTAAGGTTAGGGTTAGGGTTATGGCTAGGGTTAGGGTTTGGGTTAGGTTTAGGATTTGGGTTAGAGTTAGGGTTAGGGCTAGGGTTAGGTTTAGGGTTAGGGTTAGGGTTAGGGCTGGGGTTGGGGTTGAGGTTAGGGTTAGGGTTACGGTTGGGGTTGTGGTTGGTGTTGTGTTGTGGTTGGGGTTGGGGTTAGGGTTTGAGTTTGGGTTCGGGTTCCGGATAGGGTTAGAATTAGTGTTAGGGTTAGGGTTAGGGCTAGGGCTAGGGCTAGTGTTAGGGTTAGGCTTAGGTTTAGGGATACGGTTTGGATTAGGGTTAGGGTTAGGGCTAGGGTTTGGGTTAGGGTTAGGGTTAGGATTAGGGCTAGGGCTAGTGTTAGCGCTAGGGCTACGGCTAGGGTAAGGGTTAGGACACGCGTTAGAGCTAGAGTTAGGGCTAGCGTTAGGGTTCAGGTTCAGTTTAGGGTTACAGTTTGAGTTAGGGGTAGGGGTAGGGTAGGGCTAGGGCTAGGGTTAGGGCTAGGCCTAGGGTTAGAATTAGGGCTAAGGTTAGGTTTAGGCTTAGGCTTAGCGTTAGGGTTAATGCTAGGGTTACGTTTAGGGTTAGGGATAGGGTTAGGTTTAGGGCTCGGGTTAGGGTTAGGGTTACTGTTATGGTTAGGGTTTGGGTTAGGGTTAGGGTTAGTGGTAGGGGTTGGGTTAGGGTTAGGGCTAGGGTTAGGGTTAGGGTTATGGTAAGTGAGAGGGTTAGGGCTAAGCCTAGGGTTAGGGTCAGGGTTAGGGTTAGGGATACTGTTTGGGTTAGGCTTAGGGTTAGGGTTAGGGTTAGGGTTAGGGTTAGGGTTAGGGTTATGGTTAGGGTTAGGGTTAGGGCTAGGGTTAGGTTTAGGGTTAGGGTTAGGGTTAGGGTTAGGGTTAGGGCTAGGGCTAGGGATAGGGCTAGGGTTAGGGCTACAGATAGGGCTACAGATAGGGCTAGGGTTAGGGCTAGGGTTAGGGCTTGGGTTAGGGTTAGGTTTAGGGTTAGGGTTAGGCTTAGGGTTAGGGTTGTGGTTATGGTTATGGTTAGGGTTAGGGTTCGGGTTAGGGCTAGGACTAGGGATAGGGATAGGGCTAGGGCTAGGGCAAGGGTTAGGTCAAGGGCTATTGTTAGGGTTAAGGTTAGGGTTGGTGTGAGGGCTATGGTTAGGGTGAGGGTGAGTGTGAGTGTCACGGCTAGGGTTACCATTAGGGTTAGGGCTGGGGTTAGGGTTAGCGTTAGAGTTAGGTTTAGGGTTAGGCTTAGGGTTAGGGTTAGGGCTAGGGCTAGGGCTACGGTTAGGGCTAGGCTTAGGGCTAGGGTTAGGGCTTGGTGAGGGTTAGGGTTAGGGTTGGGGTTAGGGTGAGGCCTAGGTTTAGGGTGAGGGTTAGTTTTGGGGTTAGGGTTAGGGCTAGGGTTATCATTAGGATTAGGGCTAGGGTTAGGGTTAGGTTTATGATTATGGTTAGGGTTTTCGTTAGGTTTAGTGGTAGGCTTTGGGTTAGGGTTAGGGCTAGGGTTTGGGTTAGGGTTTGGGTTAGGGTTAGGGTTAGGGTGAGGATTAAGGCTATGGCTAGGGTTAGGGTTAATGTTAGGGTAGGGCTAGGGTTAGGTTTGGGGTTACGGTTAGGGTTACGGTTAGGGTTAGGGTTAGGGTTAGAGTTAGGGCTAGGGTTGTGGTTGAGGTTAGGGTTAGGGTTAGGGTTAGGGTTACGGTTGTGGTTGCGGTTGGTGTTGTGTTGTGGTTGGGGTTGGGGTTAGGGTTTGAGTTCGGGTTCGGTTCGGGTTAGGGTTAGGGTTAGGGTTGGGGTTGGGGTTAGGTTTAGGGCTAGGGCTAGGGCTAGGGCTAGGGCTAGGGTTAAAGCTAGGGCTAGGGCTAGGGTTAGGGATAGCGTTAGGGTTAGCGCTAGGGCTAGTGTTAGGGTTAGGGGTAGGGTTAGGGTTAGGGTTAGGGTTAGGGCTAGGGTTAGGTTTAGGGGTAGGGATAGGTTTAGGGATAGGGTCTGGGCTAGGGTTAGGTTTAGGGTTAAGGCTCGGGCTAGGGCTAGGGATAGGGCTAGGGCTAGGGCTAGGGCTAGGGTTAGGGTTAGGGTTACGGTTAGGGCTAGGGTTCGGGTTAGGGCTAGGGTTCGGGTTAGGGTTAGGGTTAAGGTTAGGATTAGGGCTAGGGCTAGTCTTAGGGCTAGGGCTAGGGCTGGGTAACTGTTAGGACATGCGTTAGAGCTAGAGTTAGGGCTAGCGTTAGGGTTCAGGTTCAGTTTAGGGTTACAGTTTGAGTTAGGGGTAGGGGTAGGGTAGGGCTAGGGCTAGGGTTAGGGCTAGGCCTAGGGTTAGAATTAGGGCTAAGGTTAGGTTTAGGGTTAGGGTTAGCGTTAGGGTTAGCGCTAGGGTTACGTTTAGGGTTAGGGATAGGGTTAGGTTTAGGGCTCGGGTTAGGGTTAGGGTTACGGTTATGGTTAGGGTTTGGGTTAGGGTTAGGGTTAGTGGTAGGGGTTGGGTTAGGGTTAGGGCTAGGGTCAGGGTTGGGGCTAGGGTTAGGGTTAGGGTTATTGTAAGTGAGAGGGTTAGGGCTAAGCCTAGGGTTATGGTTAGGGTTAGGGATACTGTTTGGGTTAGGGTTAGGGTTAGGGTTAGGGTTAGGGTTAGGGTTAGGGTAAGGGTTAGGGTTAGGGTTAGGGTTAGGGCTAGGGTGAGGTTTAGGGTTAGGGTTAGGGTTAGGGTTAGGTCTAGGGTTAGGGTTATCGTTAGGGTGACGCTTTGGGCTAGTGTTAGGGTTAGGGTTAAGGTTTAGGGTTCGGGTTAGGTATAGGGTGAGGGCTAGGGTAGGGTGAGGGTTCTGGTTAGTGTTAGGGCTAGGGTTAGCATTAGGGTTAGGTCTACGGTTATCGTTAGGGTTTGTGTTAGGGTTAGTGGTAGGCTTTGAGTTAGGGTAAGGTCTAGGGTTAGGGCTAGGGCTAGGGTCAGGGTTAGGGCTAGGTTTAGAACTAGAGCTAGGGCTAGGGTTAGGGTTAGGGTTCAGTTTTAGTTTAGGGTTACAGTTTGGTTTAGGGGTAGGGGTAGGGGTAGGGTTAGGTCTAGGCCTAGGGTTTGGGTTAAGGCTATAGTTAGGTTTAGGGTTAGGGTTAGGGTTAGCGCTAGGGTTAGGCTTAGGGTTAGGGTTAGGGCTAGGGTTAGGTTTAGGGCTCGGGTTAGGGTTAGGGTTACGGTTCTGGTTCTGGTTAGGGTTTGGGTTAGCGTTAGGGTTAGTGGTAGGTGTTGGGTTAGGGTTAGGGCTAGGGATAGAGTTTAGGCTAGGATTAGGGTTAGGGTTACAGTTAGTGAGAGGGTTAGGGCTAAGGCTAGTGTTAGGGTGAGAGTTAGGTTTAGGGATATGGTTTTTTGTTAGGGTTAGGGTTATGGTTAGCGTTAGGATTAGGGTTAGGGCTAGGGTTAGGTCGAGGGTTAGGGTTAGGGTTAGGGTTAGGGTTAGGGTTAAGGTTAGAGTTAGGGTTAGGGTTAGGGTTAGGGTTTGGGTTAGGGTTAGTGTTCAGGGTAGGGCTAGGGTTACTGCTAGGGCTACGGTAAGGGCTAGGGTTAGGGCTAGGGGTAGGGCTTGGGTTAGGGTTAGGGTTAGGGCTAGGGCTAGGGCTAGGGCAAGGGTTAGGGAAGGGCTATGTTTAGGGTTAGGGTTAGGGTTAGGGTTAGGGTTAGGGTTAGGGTGAGGGTGAGGGTTAGGGCTCAGGCTAGGGCTAGGGCTAGGGCAAGGGTTAGGGCAAGGGCTATGGTTAGGGTTAGAGATCGGGTTAGGGTTACGGTTGGGGTTAGGGTGAGGGTCAGGACTAGGGTTAGGGTGAGGGTTAGGGTTAGTGTTAGGGCCAGGGTTAGCATTAGGGTCAGGGCTACGGTTAGGGTTATGGGAAGGGGTAGGGGTAGGATTAGGGTAGGGTTAGGGTTACGGCTATGGTAGGGTTAGGGCTCGGACAAGGGTTAGGGCTAAGGCTAGGGCTAGTGTTAGGGTTAGGGCTATGGCTAGGGCTTGGGCTAGGGCAAGGGTTAGGGTTAGGGTTAGGGTTAGGTATAGGGTGAGGGCTGAGGTTAGGGTGAGGGTTTGTATTAGGGTTAGTGGTAGGCTTTGGGTTAGGGTAAGGTCTAGGGTTAGGGCTAGGGCTAGGGTTAGGTTTAGGGCTAGGTTTAGAACTAGAGCTAGGGCTAGGGTTAGGGTTAGGGTTCAGTTTCAGTTTAGGGTTACAGTTTGGTTTAGGGGTAGGGGTAGGGGTAGGGTTAGGTCTAGGCCTAGGGTTAGGGTTAAGGCTATAGTTAGGTTTAGGGTTAGGGTTAGGGTTAGCGCTAGGGTTAGGCTTAGGGTTAGGGTTAGGGCTAGGGTTAGGGCTAGGGTTAGGTTTAGGGCTCGGGTTAGGTTTAGGGTTACGGTTCTGGTTCTGGTTAGGGTTTGGGTTAGCGTTACAGTTAGTGGTAGGTGTTGGGTTAGGGTTAGGGCTAGGGATAGAGTTTAGGCTAGGATTAGGGTTAGGTTACAGTTATTGAGAGGGTTAGGGCTAAGGCTAGTGTGAGGGTGAGATTTAGGTTTAGGGATACGGTTTTTTGTTAGGGTTAGGGTTATGGTTAGCGTTAGGATTAGGGTTAGGGCTAGGGTTAGGTCGAGGGTTAGGGTTAGGGTTAAGGTTAGGGTTAGGGTTAAGGTTAGAGTTAGGGTTAGGGTTAGGGTTTGTGTTAGGGTTAGGGTTAGTGTTCGGGCTAGGGCTAGGGTTACTGCTAGGGCTACAGTTAGGGCTAAGGTTAGGGCTAGGGTTAGGGCTAGGGTTAGGGCTTGGGTTAGGGTTAGGGCTAGGGCTAGGGCTAGGGCAAGGGTTAGGCAAGGGCTATGGTTAGGTTTAGGGTTAGGGTTAGGGTTAGGGTTAGGGTTAGGGTTAGGGCTAGGGCTAGGGCAAGGGTTAGGGCAAGGGCTATGCTTAGGATTAGAGTTAGGGTTAGGGTTAGGGTTAGGGTTGGGGTTAGGGTGAGGGTCAGGGCTAGGTTTAGGGTGAGGGTTAGGGTTAGTGTTAGGGCCAGGGTTAGCATTAGGGTCAGGGCTACGGTTAGGGTTAGGGGTAGGGGTAGGGGTAGGATTAGGGTAGGGTTAGGGTTACGGCTATGGTTAGGGTTAGGGTTAGGGTTAGAGTTAGGGCAAGGGTTAGGGCTAGAGTTCAGGTTAGGTTTAGGGTAGGGTTAGGGCTAGGGCTAGGGTTAGGGTTAGGGTTAGGGTTAGGGTTAGGGTTAGGGTTAGGGTTAGGTTTAGGGCGAGGGCTAGGGCTAGGGTTTGTGTTAGGGTTAGGGCTAGGGCTAGGGCTAGGGCTAGGGCTAGGGTTAGTGTTAGGGTTAGTGTTAGTGTTAGGGTTAGGTTTAGGTGTAGGGTTAGGGTTAGACTTAGGGGCAGGTTTAGGGGTAGGGCTAGGGTTAGTTGTAGTGTTAGAGCTAGGGCTAGGGCTTGGGATAGGGATAGGGATAGGGATAGGGATAGGGATAGGGATAGGGTTAGTGTTAGTGTTAGTGTTAGTGTTAGTGTTAGTGTTAGGGCAAGGGCTAGGGTTAGGGTTAGGGTTAGGGTTAGGGTTAGGGTTAGGGTTAGGGTTAGGGCTAGGGTTAGGTTTAGGGCTAGGGCTAGGGTTAGGGTTAGGGTTCGGGCTAGGATTAGGGCTAGGGTTAGGGCTAGGGCTAGGGCTAGGTAACGGTTAGGGCTAGGGTTAGAGCTAGAGCTAGGACTAGGGTTAGGGTTCAGGTTCAGGTTCAGGTTCAGTGTAGGGTTACAGTTTGGGTTAGGGGCAGGGGTAGGGGTAGGGGTATGGTTACGGCTAGGCCTAGGGTTAGGGTTAGGGCTAGGGTTAGGTTTAGGGTTAGCGTTAGAGTTAGGATTAGCGCTAGGGTTAGGGTTATGGTTAGGGTAAGGGCTAGGTTCAGGTTTAGTGCTCGGGTTAGTGTTATGTTTAGGGTTACGGTTCTGGTTAGGGTTTGGGTTAGGGTTAGGGTTAGTGGTAGGGGTTGGGTTAGGGTTAGGGTTAGTGTTCGGGCTAGGGCTAGGGCTAGGGTTACTGCTAGGGCTACGGTTAGGCCTACGGTTAGGGCTAGGGTTAGGGCTTGGGTTAGGTTTAGGGTTAGGGCTAGGGCTAGGGCTAGGGCAAGGGTTAGGGCAAGGGCTATGGTTAGGGTTAGAGTTCGGGTTAGGGTTACGGTTGGGGTTAGGGTGAGGGTCAGGACTAGGGTTAGGGTGAGGGTTAGGGTTAGTGTTAGGGCCAGGGTTAGCATTAGGGTCAGGGCTACGGTTAGGGTTACGGGTAGGGGTAGGGGTAGGATTAGGGTAGGGTTGGGGTTACGGCTATGGTTAGGGTTAGGGCTCGGACAAGGGTTAGGGCTAAGGCTAGGGCTAGTGTTAGGGTTAGGGCTATGGCTAGGGCTTCGGCTAGGGCAAGGTTTAGGGTTAGGGTTAGGGTTAGGGTTAGGTATAGGGTGAGGGCTAGGGTTAGGGTGAGGGTTCTGGTTATTGTTAGGGCTAGGGTAAGCATTAGGGTTAGGGCTACGGTTATGGTTAGGGTTTATATTAGGGTTAGTGGTAGGCTTTGGGTTAGGGTAAGGTCTAGGGTTAGGGCAAGGGTTAGGGTTAATGTTAGGGCTAGGGCTAGGGTTAGGTTTGGGGTTACGGTTAGGGTTATGGTTAGGGTTAGGGTTAGGGTTAGAGTTAGGGCTAGGGTTGGGGTTGGGGTTAGGGTTTGAGTTCGGGTTCGGTTCGGGTTAGGGTTAGGGTTAGGGTTTGGGGTAGGTTTATGGTTTGGGTTAGGGTTAGGGTTGCGGTTGGGGTTAGGTTTAGGGCTAGGGCTAGGGCTAGGGTTAAAGCTAGGGCTAGGGCTAGGGTTAGGGTTAAGGCTATAGTTAGGGTTAGGGTTAGGGTTAGCGCTAGGGTTAGGCTTAGGGTTAGGGTTAGGGCTAGGGTTAGGTTTAGGGCTCGGGTTAGGTTTAGGGTTACGGTTCTGGTTCTGGTTAGGGTTTGGGTTAGCGTTACGGTTAGTGGTAGGTGTTGGGTTAGGGCTAGGGATAGAGTTTAGGCTAGGATTAGGGTTAGGTTACAGTTAGTGAGAGGGTTAGGGCTAAGGCGAGTGTTAGGGTTAGGCTTAGGTTTAGGGATATGGTTTGGGTTAGGGTTAGGGTTAGGGCTAGGGTTAGGGTTAGGGTTAGGGTTAGGGTTAGGGTTATGGTTAGGTCTAGGGTTAGGGTTATGGTTAGGGTTAGGGTTAGGGTTAGGGTTAGGGTTAGGGTTAGTGTTAGGGTTAGGGTTAGGGTTAGGGTTCGGGCTAGGGCTAGGGTTAGGGCTAGGGCTACCGTTATGGCTAGGGTTAGGGCTAGGGTTAGGGCTACGGCAAGGGTTACGGCAAGGGCTATGGTTAGGGTTATTTTTAGGGTTAGGGTTAGGGTCAGGGTTAGGGTGAGGGCTAGGGTTAGGGTGAGGGTTAGGGTTAGTGTTAGGGCTAGGGTTAGCATTAGGGTTAGGGCTACAGTTAGGGTCAGGGTTAGGGCTATGGTTATGGTTAGGTTTTGGGTTAGGGTTTGTGGTAGGCTTTGGGTTAGGGTTAGGTCTAGGGTTAGGGATTGGGCTAAGGTTAGGGTTAGGGTTATGGCTAGGGTTAGGGTTTGGGTTAGGTTTAGGATTTGGGTTAGAGTTAGGGTTAGGGCTAGGGTTAGGTTTAGGGTTAGGGTTAGGGTTAGGGCTGGGGTTGGGGTTGAGGTTAGGGTTAGGGTTACGGTTGGGGTTGTGGTTGGTGTTGTGTTGTGGTTGGGGTTGGGGTTAGGGTTTGAGTTTGGGTTCGGGTTCCGGATAGGGTTAGAATTAGTGTTAGGGTTAGGGTTAGGGCTAGGGCTAGGGCTAGGGTTAGGGTTAGGCTTAGGTTTAGGGATACGGTTTGGATTAGGGTTAGGGTTAGGGCTAGGGTTTGGGTTAGGGTTAGGGTTAGGATTAGGGCTAGGGCTAGTGTTAGCGCTAGGGCTACGGCTAGGGTAAGGGTTAGGACACGCGTTAGAGCTAGAGTTAGGGCTAGCGTTAGGGTTCAGGTTCAGTTTAGGGTTACAGTTTTAGTTAGGGGTAGGGGTAGGGTAGGGCTAGGGCTAGGGTTAGGGCTAGGCCTAGGGTTAGAATTAGGGCTAAGGTTAGGTTTAGGCTTAGGCTTAGCGTTAGGGTTAATGCTAGGGTTACGTTTAGGGTTAGGGATAGGGTTAGGTTTAGGGCTCGGGTTAGGGTTAGGGTTACTGTTATGGTTAGGGTTTGGGTTAGGGTTAGGGTTAGTGGTAGGGGTTGGGTTAGGGTTAGGGCTAGGGTCAGGGTTTGGGCTAGGGTTAGGGTTAGGGTTATGGTAAGTGAGAGGGTTAGGGCTAAGCCTAGGGTTAGGGTCAGGGTTAGGGTTAGGGATACTGTTTGGGTTAGGCTTAGGGTTAGGGTTAGGGTTAGGGTTAGGGTTATGGTTAGGGTTAGGGTTAGGGCTAGGGTTAGGTTTAGGGTTAGGGTTAGGGTTAGGGTTAGGGTTAGGGCTAGGGCTAGGGATAGGGCTAGGGTTAGGGCTACAGATAGGGCTACAGATAGGGCTAGGGTTAGGGCTAGGGTTAGGGCTTGGGTTAGGGTTAGGGTTAGGTTTAGGGTTAGGGTTAGGCTTAGGGTTAGGGTTGTGGTTATGGTTATGGTTAGGGTTAGGGTTCGGGTTAGGGCTAGGGCTAGGACTAGGGATAGGGATAGGGCTAGGGCTAGGGCAAGGGTTAGGTCAAGGGCTATTGTTAGGGTTAAGGTTAGGGTTGGTGTGAGGGCTATGGTTAGGGTGAGGGTGAGTGTGAGTGTCACGGCTAGGGTTACCATTAGGGTTAGGGCTGGGGTTAGGGTTAGCGTTAGAGTTAGGTTTAGGGTTAGGCTTAGGGTTAGGGTTAGGGCTAGGGCTAGGGCTACGGTTAGGGCTAGGCTTAGGGCTAGGGTTAGGGCTTGGTGAGGGTTAGGGTTAGGGTTGGGGTTAGGGTGAGGCCTAGGTTTAGGGTGAGGGTTAGTTTTAGGGTTAGGGTTAGGGCTAGGGTTATCATTAGGATTAGGGCTAGGGTTAGGGTTAGGTTTATGATTATGGTTAGGGTTTTGGTTAGGTTTAGTGGTAGGCTTTGGGTTAGGGTTAGGGCTAGGGTTTGGGTTAGGGTTTGGGTTAGGGTTAGGGTTAGGGTGAGGATTAAGGCTATGGCTAGGGTTAGGGTTAATGTTAGGGTAGGGCTAGGGTTAGGTTTGGGGTTACGGTTAGGGTTACGGTTAGGGTTAGGGTTAGGGTTAGAGTTAGGGGTAGGGTTGTGGTTGAGGTTAGGGTTAGGGTTAGGGTTAGGGTTACGGTTGTGGTTGCGGTTGGTGTTGTGTTGTGGTTGGGGTTGGGGTTAGGGTTTGAGTTCGGGTTCGGTTCGGGTTAGGGTTAGGGTTAGGGTTGGGGTTGGGGTTAGGTTTAGGGCTAGGGCTAGGGCTAGGGCTAGGGTTAAAGGTAGGGCTAGGGCTAGGGTTAGGGTTAGCGTTAGGGTTAGCGCTAGGGCTAGTGTTAGGGTTAGGGGTAGGGTTAGGGTTAGGGTTAGCGCTAGGGCTAGGGTTAGGGTTAGGGGTAGGGTTAGGGTTAGGGTTAGGGTTAGGGCTAGGGTTAGGTTTAGGGGTAGGGATAGGTTTAGGGATAGGGTCTGGGCTAGGGTTAGGTTTAGGGTTAAGGCTCGGGCTAGGCCTAGGGATAGGGATAGGGCTAGGGCTAGGGTTAGGGTTAGGGTTACGGTTAGGGCTAGGGTTCGGGTTAGGGCTAGGGTTCGGGTTAGGGTTAGGGTTAAGGTTAGGATTAGGGCTAGGGCTAGTCTTAGGGCTAGGGTTAGCATTAGGGTTAGCGCTAGGGTTACGTTTAGGGTTAGGGATAGGGTTAGGTTTAGGGCTCGGGTTAGGGTTAGGGTTACGGTTATGGTTAGGGTTTGGGTTAGGGTTAGGGTTAGTGGTAGGGGTTGGGTTAGGGTTAGGGCTAGGGTCAGGGTTGGGGCTAGGGTTAGGGTTAGGGTTATTGTAAGTGAGAGGGTTAGGGCTAAGCCTAGGGTTATGGTTAGGGTTAGGGATACTGTTTGGGTTAGGGTTAGGGTTAGGGTTAGGGTTAGGGTTAGGGTTAGGGTAAGGGTTAGGGTTAGGGTTAGGGTAAGGGCTAGGGTGAGGTTTAGGGTTAGGGTTAGGGTTAGGGTTAGGTCTAGGGTTAGGGTTATCGTTAGGGTGACGCTTTGGGCTAGGGTTAGGGTTAGGGTTAAGGTTTAGGGTTCGGGTTAGGTATAGGGTGAGGGCTAGGGTTAGGGTGAGGGTTCTGGTTAGTGTTAGGGCTAGGGTTAGCATTAGGGTTAGGTCTACGGTTATCGTTAGGGTTTGTGTTAGGGTTAGTGGTAGGCTTTGAGTTAGGGTAAGGTCTAGGGTTAGGGCTAGGGCTAGGGTCAGGGTTAGGGCTAGGTTTAGAACTAGAGCTAGGGCTAGGGTTAGGGTTAGGGTTCAGTTTTAGTTTAGGGTTACAGTTTGGTTTAGGGGTAGGGGTAGGGGTAGGGTTAGGTCTAGGCCTAGGGTTTGGGTTAAGGCTATAGTTACGTTTAGGGTTAGGGTTAGGGTTAGCGCTAGGGTTAGGCTTAGGGTTAGGGTTAGGGCTAGGGTTAGGTTTAGGGCTCGGGTTAGGGTTAGGGTTACGGTTCTGGTTCTGGTTAGGGTTTGGGTTAGCGTTAGGGTTAGTGGTAGGTGTTGGGTTAGGGTTAGGGCTAGGGATAGAGTTTAGGCTAGGATTAGGGTTAGGGTTACAGTTAGTGAGAGGGTTAGGGCTAAGGCTAGTGTTAGGGTGAGAGTTAGGTTTAGGGATATGGTTTTTTGTTAGGGTTAGGGTTATGGTTAGCGTTAGGATTAGGGTTAGGGCTAGGGTTAGGTCGAGGGTTAGGGTTAGGGTTAGGGTTAGGGTTAGGGTTAGGGTTAGGGTTAAGGTTAGAGTTAGGGTTAGGGTTAGGGTTAGGGTTTGGGTTAGGGTTAGTGTTCAGGGTAGGGCTAGGGTTACTGCTAGGGCTACGGTAAGGGCTAGGGTTAGGGCTAGGGGTAGGGCTTGGGTTAGGGTTAGGGTTAGGGCTAGGGCTAGGGCTAGGGCAAGGGTTAGGGAAGGGCTATGGTTAGGGTTAGGGTTAGGGTTAGGGTTAGGGTTAGGGTGAGGGTGAGGGTTAGGGCTCGGGCTAGGGCTAGGGCTAGGGCAAGGGTTAGGGCAAGGGCTATGGTTAGGGTTAGAGATCGGGTTAGGGTTACGGTTGGGGTTAGGGTGAGGGTCAGGACTAGGGTTAGGGTGAGGGTTAGGGTTAGTGTTAGGGCCAGGGTTAGCATTAGGGTCAGGGCTACGGTTAGGGTTATGGGAAGGGGTAGGGGTAGGATTAGGGTAGGTTTAGGGTTACGGCTATGGTTAGGGTTAGGGCTCGGACAAGGGTTAGGGCTAAGGCTAGGGCTAGTGTTAGGGTTAGGGCTATGGCTAGGGCTTGGGCTAGGGCAAGGGTTAGGGTTAGGGTTAGGGTTAGGTATAGGGTGAGGGCTAGGGTTAGGGTGAGGGTTTGTATTAGGGTTAGTGGTAGGCTTTGGGTTAGGGTAAGGTCTAGGGTTAGGGCTAGGGCTAGGGTTAGGTTTAGGGCTAGGTTTAGAACTAGAGCTAGGGCTAGGGTTAGGGTTAGGGTTCAGTTTCAGTTTAGGGTTACAGTTTGGTTTAGGGGTAGGGGTAGGGGTAGGGTTAGGTCTAGGCCTAGGGTTAGGGTTAAGGCTATAGTTAGGTTTAGGGTTAGGGTTAGGGTTAGCGCTAGGGTTAGGCTTAGGGTTAGGGTTAGGGCTAGGGTTAGGGCTAGGGTTAGGTTTAGGGCTCGGGTTAGGTTTAGGGTTACGGTTCTGGTTCTGGTTAGGGTTTGGGTTAGCGTTACGGTTAGTGGTAGGTGTTGGGTTAGGGTTAGGGCTAGGGATAGAGTTTAGGCTAGGATTAGGGTTAGGTTACAGTTAGTGAGAGGGTTAGGGCTAAGGCTAGTGTGAGGGTGAGATTTAGGTTTAGGGATACGGTTTTTTGTTAGGGTTAGGGTTATGGTTAGCGTTAGGATTAGGGTTAGGGCTAGGGTTAGGTCGAGGGTTAGGGTTAGGGTTAAGGTTAGGGTTAGGGTTAAGGTTAGAGTTAGGGTTAGGGTTAGGGTTTGTGTTAGGGTTAGGGTTAGTGTTCGGGCTAGGGCTAGGGTTACTGCTAGGGCTACAGTTAGGGCTAAGGTTAGGGCTAGGGTTAGGGCTAGGGTTAGGGCTTGGGTTAGGGTTAGGGCTAGGGCTAGGGCTAGGGCAAGGGTTAGGCAAGGGCTATGGTTAGGTTTAGGGTTAGGGTTAGGGTTAGGGTTAGGGTTAGGGTTAGGGTTAGGGCTAGGGCTAGGGCAAGGGTTAGGGCAAGGGCTATGCTTAGGGTTAGAGTTAGGGTTAGGGTTAGGGTTAGGGTTGGGTTTAGGGTGAGGGTCAGGGCTAGGGTTAGGGTGAGGGTTAGGGTTAGTGTTAGGGCCAGGGTTAGCATTAGGGTCAGGGCTAGGGTTAGGGTTAGGGGTAGGGGTAGGGGTAGGATTAGGGTAGGGTTAGGGTTACGGCTATGGTTAGGGTTAGGGTTAGGGTTAGGGTTAGAGTTAGGGCAAGGGTTAGGGCTAGAGTTCAGGTTAGGTTTAGGGTAGGGTTAGGGCTAGGGCTAGGGTTAGGGTTAGGGTTAGGGTTAGGTTTAGGGCGAGGGCTAGGGCTAGGGTTTGTGTTAGGGATAGGGCTAGGGCTAGGGCTAGGGCTAGGGTTAGTGTTAGGGTTAGTGTTAGGGTTAGGTTTAGGTGTAGGGTTAGGGTTAGACTTAGGGGCAGGTTTAGGGGTAGGGCTAGGGTTAGTTGTAGTGTTAGAGCTAGGGCTAGGGCTTGGGATAGGGATAGGGATAGGGATAGGGATAGGGATAGGGATAGGGATAGGGTTAGTGTTAGTGTTAGTGTTAGTGTTAGTGTTAGGGCTAGGGCTAGGGTTAGGGTTAGGGTTAGGGTTAGGGTTAGGGTTAGGGCTAGGGTTATGTTTAGGGCTAGGGCTAGGGTTAGGGTTAGGGTTCGGGCTAGGATTAGGGCTAGGGTTAGGGCTAGGGCTAGGGCTAGGTAACGGTTAGGGCTAGGGTTAGAGCTAGAGCTAGGACTAGGGTTAGGGTTCAGGTTCAGGTTCAGTTTAGGGTTACAGTTTGGGTTAGGGGCAGGGGTAGGGGTAGGGGTATGGTTACGGCTAGGCCTAGGGTTAGGGTTAGGGCTAGGGTTAGGTTTAGGGTTAGCGTTAGAGTTAGGATTAGCGCTAGGGTTAGGGTTATGGTTAGGGTTAGGGCTAGGTTCAGGTTTAGGGCTCGGGTTAGTGTTATGTTTAGGGTTACGGTTCTGGTTAGGGTTTGGGTTAGGGTTAGGGTTAGTGGTAGGGGTTGGGTTAGGGCTAGGGTTAGGGTTTGGGCTAGGATTAGGGTTAGGGTTACAGTTAGTGAGAGGGTTAGGGCTAAGACTAGGGTTAGGGTGAGATTTAGGTTTAGGGATATGTTTTTTTGTTAGGGTTAGGGTTAGGGCTAGGGTTAGGTCGAGGGTTAGGGTTAGGGTTAGGGTTAGGGTTATGGTTAGGTTTAGGGTTAAGGTTAGAGTTAGGGTTAGGGTTAGGGTTTGGGTTAGTGTTAGGGTTAGTGTTCGTGCTAGGGCTAGGGCTAGGGTTACTGCTAGGGCTACGGTTAGGCCTAGGGTTAGGGCTAGGGTTAGGGCTTGGGTTAGGTTTAGGGTTAGGGCTAGGGCTAGGGCTAGGGCAAGGGTTAGGGCAAGGGCTATGGTTAGGGTTAGGGTTAGGGTTAGGGTTAGGGTGAGGGTTAGGGCTAGGGCTAGGGCTAGGGCTAGGGCTAGGGCAAGGGTTAGGGCAAGGGCTATGGTTAGGGTTAGAGTTCGGGTTAGGGTTACGGTTGGGGTTAGGGTGAGGGTCAGGACTAGGGTTAGGGTGAGGGTTAGGGTTAGTGTTAGGGCCAGGGTTAGCATTAGGGTCAGGGCTACAGTTAGGGTTACGGGTAGGGGTAGGGGTAGGATTAGGGTAGGGTTAGGGTTACGGCTATGGTTAGGGTTAGGGCTCGGACAAGGGTTAGGGCTAAGGCTAGGGCTAGTGTTAGGGTTAGAGGTATGGCTAGGGCTTCGGCTAGGGCAAGGGTTAGGGTTAGGGTTAGGGTTAGGGTTAGGTATAGGGTGAGGGCTAGGGTTAGGGTGAGGGTTCTGGTTAGTGTTAGGGCTAGGGTAAGCATTAGGGTTAGGGCTACGGTTATGGTTAGGGTTTGTATTAGGGTTAGTGGTAGGCTTTGGGTTAGGGTAAGGTCTAGGGTTAGGGCTAGGGTTAGGGTTAATGTTAGGGCTAGGGCTAGGGTTAGGTTTGGGGTTACGGTTAGGGTTACGGTTAGGGTTAGGGTTAGGGTTAGGGTTAGGGTTAGAGTTAGGGCTAGGGTTGGGGTTGGGGTTAGGGTTTGAGTTCGGGTTCGGTTCGGGTTAGGGTTAGGGTTAGGGTTTGGGGTAGATTTATGGTTTGGGTTAGGGTTAGGGTTTTGGTTGGGGTTAGGTTTAGGGCTAGGGCTAGGGCTCGGGCTAAGGTTAAAGCTAGGGCTAGGGCTAGGGTTAGGGTTAGCGTTAGGGTTAGGGCTGGCGTTAGCGTTAGAGTTAGGTTTAGGTTAAGGGTTAGGGTTAGGGTTAGGGTTAGGGTTAGGGCTAGGGCTAGGGCTACGGTTAGGGCTAGCGTTATGGCTAGGGTTAGGGTTCGGTGAGGTTTACGGTTAGGAGTAGAGTTAGGGTTAGGGTGAGGGCTAGGTTTAGGGTGAGTGTTAGTTTTAGGGTTTGGGTTCGGGCTAGGGTTATCATTAGGGTTAGGGCTAGGGTTAGGGTTAGGTTTATGATTATGGTTAGGGTTTTGGTTAGGTTTAGTGGTAGGCTTTGGGTTAGGGTTAGGACTAGGGTTTGGGTTAGGGTTTGGGTTAGGGTTAGGGTTAGGATTAGGGCTAGGGCTAGTCTTAGGGCTAGGGCTAGGGCTAGGGTAACGGTTAGGACATGCGTTAGAGCTAGAGTTAGGGCTAGCGTTAGGGTTCAGGTTCAGTTTAGGGTTACAGTTTGAGTTAGGGGTAGGGGTAGGGTAGGGCTAGGGCTAGGGTTAGGGCTAGGCCTAGGGTTAGAATTAGGGCTAAGGTTAGGTTTAGGGTTAGGGTTAGCGTTAGGGTTAGCGCTAGGGTTACGTTTAGGGTTAGGGATAGGGTTAGGTTTAGGGCTCGGGTTAGGGTTAGGGTTACGGTTATGGTTAGGGTTTGGGTAAGGGTTAGGGTTAGTGGTAGGGGTTGGGTTAGGGTTAGGGCTAGGGTCAGGGTTGGGGCTAGGGTTAGGGTTAGGGTTATTGTAAGTGAGAGGGTTAGGGCTAAGCCTAGGGTTATGCTTAGGGTTAGGGATACTGTTTGGGTTAGGGTTAGGGTTAGGGTAAGGGTTTGGGTTAGGGTTAGGGCTAGGGTGAGGTTTAGGGTTAGGGTTAGTGTTAGGGTTAGTTCTAGGGTTAGGGTTATCGTTAGGGTGACGCTTTGGGCTAGGGTTAGGGTTAAGGTTAGGGTTAGGGTTCGGGCTAGGGCTAGGGTTAGGGCTAGGGCTAGGGCTACGGATAGGGCTAGGATAAGGTCTAGGGTTAGGGCTAGGGCTAGGGTAAGGGTTAGGGCTAGGGTTAGAACTAGAGCTAGGGCTAGGATTAGGGTTAGGGTTACAGTTAGTGAGAGGGTTAGGGCTAAGGCTAGTGTTAGGGAGAGATTTAGGTTTAGGGATATGGTTTTTTGTTAGGGTTAGGGTTATGGTTAGCGTTAGGATTAGGGTTAGGGCTAGGGTTAGGTCGACGGTTAGGGTTAGGGTTAGGGTTAGGGTTAGGGTTAGGGTTAGTGTTCGGGCTAGGGCTAGGGTTACTGCTAGGGCTACGGTTAGGGCTAGGGTTAGGGCTAGGGTTAGGGCTTGGGTTAGGGTTCGGGCTAGGGCTAGGGCTAGGGCAAGGGTTAGGGCAAGGGCTATGGTTAGTGTTAGGGTTAGGTTTAGGGTTAGGTTTAGGGTGAGGGTTAGGGCTAGGGCTAGGGCTAGGGCAAGGGTTAGGGCAAGGACTATGATTAGGGTTAGAGTTCGGGTTAGGGTTACGGTTGGGGTTAGGGTGAGGGTCAGGACTAGGGTTAGGGTGAGGGTTAGGGTTAGTGTTAGGGCCAGGGTTAGCATTAGGGTCAGGGCTACGGTTAGGGTTAGGGGTAGGGGTAGGGGTACGATTAGGGTAGGGTTAGGGTTACGGCTATGGTTAGGGTTTGTATTAGGGTTAGTGGTAGGCTTTGGGTTAGGGTAAGGTCTAGGGTTAGGGCTAGGGCTAGGGTAAGGGTTAGGGCTAGGTTTAGAACTAGAGCTAGGGCTAGGGTTAGGGTTAGGGTTCAGTTTCAGTTTAGGGTTACAGTTTGGTTTAGGGGTAGGCATAGGGGTAGGGTTAGGTCTAGGCCTAGGGTTAGGGTTAAGGCTATAGTTAGGTTTAGGGTTAGGGTTAGGGTTAGCGCTAGGGTTAGGCTTAGTGTTAGGGTCAGGGCTAGGGTTAGGTTTAGGGCTCGGGTTAGGTTTAGGGTTACGGTTCTGGTTCTGGTTAGGGTTTGGGTTAGCGTTACGGTTAGTGGTAGGTGTTGGGTTAGGGTTAGGGCTAGGGATAGAGTTTAGGCTAGGATTAGTGTTAGGTTACAGTTAGTGAGAGGGTTAGGCCTAAGGCTAGTGTTAGGGTGAGAGTTAGGTTTAGGGATATGGTTTTTTGTTAGGGTTAGGGTTATGGTTAGCGTTAGGATTAGGGTTAGGGCTAGGGTTAGGTCGAGGGTTAGGGTTAGGGTTAGGGTTAGGGTTAGGGCTAGGGTCAGGGTTGGGGCTAGGGTTAGGGTTAGGGTTATTGTAAGTGAGAGGGTTAGGGCTAAGCCTAGGGTTATGCTTAGGGTTAGGGATACTGTTTGGGTTAGGGTTAGGGTTAGGGTAAGGGTTTGGGTTAGGGTTAGGGCTAGGGTGAGGTTTAGGGTTAGGGTTAGGTTTAGGGTTATTTCTAGGGTTAGGGTTATCGTTAGGGTGACGCTTTGGGCTAGGGTTAGGGTTAGGGTTAGGGTTAGGTTTAGGGTTAGGGTTAGGGTTCGGGCTAGGGCTAGGGTTAGGGCTAGGGTTAGGGCTAGGGCTACGGATAGGGCTAGGGTAAGGTCTAGGGTTAGGGCTAGGGCTGGGGTTGGGGTTGAGGTTAGGGTTAGGGTTACGGTTGGGGTTGTGGTTGCTGTCGTGTTGTGGTTGGGGTTGGGGTTAGGGTTTGAGTTTGGGTTCGGGTTCCGGATAGGGTTAGAATTAGTGTTAGGGTTAGGGTTAGGGCTAGGGCTAGGGTTAGGGGTAGGCTTAGGTTTAGGGATACGGTTTGGATTAGGGTTAGGGTTAGGGCTAGGGTTTGGGTTAGGGTTAGGGTTAGGATTAGGGCTAGGGCTAGTGTTGGCGCTAGGGCTAGGGCTAGGGTTACGGTTAGGACATGCGTTAGAGCTAGAGTTAGGGCTAGCGTTAGGGTTCAGGTTCAGTTTAGGGTTACAGTTTGAGTTTGGGGTAGGGGTAGGGTAGGGCTAGGGCTAGGGTTAGGGCTAGGCCTAGGGTTAGAATTAGGGCTAAGGTTAGGTTTAGGCTTAGGCTTAGCGTTAGGGTTAATGCTAGGGTTACGTTTAGGGTTAGTGATAGGGTTAGGTTTAGGGCTCGGGTTAGGGTTAGGGTTACGGTTATGGTTAGGGTTTGGGTTAGGGTTAGGGTTAGTGGTAGGGGTTGGGTTAGGGTTAGGGCTAGGGTCAGGGTTGGGGCTAGGGTTAGGGTTAGGGTTATTGTAAGTGAGAGGGTTAGGGCTAAGCCTAGGGTTATGCTTAGGGTTAGGGATACTGTTTGGGTTAGGGTTAGGGTTAGGGTAAGGGTTTGGGTTAGGGTTAGGGCTAGGGTGAGGTTTAGGGTTAGGGTTAGGTTTAGGGTTAGTTCTAGGGTTAGGGTTATCGTTAGGGTGACGCTTTGGGCTAGGGTTAGGGTTAGGGTTAGGGTTAGGGTTAGGTTTAGGGTTAGGGTTAGGGTTCGGGCTAGGGCTAGGGTTAGGGCTAGGGCTAGGGCTACGGATAGGGCTAGGGTAAGGTCTAGGGTTAGGGCTAGGGCTGGGGTTGGGGTTGAGGTTAGGGTTAGGGTTACGGTTGGGGTTGTGGTTGGTGTCGTGTTGTGGTTGGGGTTGGGGTTAGGGTTTGAGTTTGGGTTCGGGTTCCGGATAGGGTTAGAATTAGTGTTAGGGTTAGGGTTAGGGCTAGGGCTAGGGTTAGGGGTAGGCTTAGGTTTAGGGATACGGTTTGGATTAGGGTTAGGGTTAGGGCTAGGGTTTGGGTTAGGGTTAGGATTAGGGCTAGGGCTAGTGTTAGCGCTAGGGCTAGGGCTAGGGTAACGGTTAGGGCTAGGGTTAGAGCTAGAGCTAGGGCTAGGGTTAGGGTTCAGGTTCAGGTTCAGTTTAGGGTTACAGTTTGGGTTAGGGGCAGGGGTAGGGGTAGGGGTATGGTTACAGCTAGGCCTAGGGTTAGGGCTAGGGCTAGGGTTAGGTTTAGGGTTAGCGTTAGAGTTAGGATTAGCGCTAGGGTTAGGGTTATGGTTAGGGTTAGGGTTAGGTTCAGGTTTAGGGCTCGGGTTAGTGTTAGGTTTAGGGTTACGGTTCTGGTTAGGGTTTGGGTTAGGGTTAGGGTTAGGATTAGGGCTAGGGCTAGTGTTAGGGCTAGGGCTAGGGCTAGGGTAACGGTTAGGACATGCGTTAGAGCTAGAGTTAGGGCTAGCGTTAGGGTTCAGGTTCAGTTTAGGGTTACAGTTTGAGTTAGGGGTAGGGGTAGGGTAGGGCTAGGGCTAGGGTTAGGGCGAGGCCTAGGGTTAGAATTAGGGCTAAGGTTAGGTTTAGGGTTAGGGATAGCATTAGGGTTACCGCTAGGGTTACGTTTAGGGTTAGGGATAGGGTTAGGTTTAGGGCTCGGGTTAGGGTTAGGGTTACGGTTATGGTTAGGGTTTGGGTTAGGGTTAGGGTTAGTGGTAGGGGTTGGGTTAGGGTTAGGGCTAGGGTCAGGGTTGGGGCTAGGGTTAGGGTTAGGGTTATTGTAAGTGAGAGCGTTAGGGCTAAGCCTAGGGTTATGCTTAGGGTTAGGGATACTGTTTGGGTTAGGGTTAGGGTTAGGGTAAGGGTTTGGGTTAGGGTTAGGGCTAGGGTGAGGTTTTGGGTTAGGGTTAGGGTTGGGGTTAGTTCTAGGGTTAGGGTTATCATTAGGGTGACGCTTTGGGCTAGGGTTAGGGTTAGGGTTAGGTTTAGGGTTAGGGTTCGGGCTAGGGCTAGGTTTAGGGTTAGGGCTAGGGCTAGGGCTACGGATAGGGCTAGGGTAAGGTCTAGGGTTAGGGCTAGGGCTAGGGTAAGGGTTAGGGCTTGGGTTAGAACTAGAGCTAGGGCTAGGATTAGGGTTAGGGTTACAGTTAGTGAGAGGGTTAGGGCTAAGGCTAGTGTTAGGGTGAGATTTAGGTTTAGGGATATGGTTTTTTGTTAGGGTTAGGGTTATGGTTAGCGTTAGGATTAGGGTTAGGGCTAGGGTTAGGTCGAGGGTTAGGGTTAGGGTTAGGGTTAGGGTTAGGGTTAGGGCTAGGGTCAGGGTTGGGGCTAGGGTTAGGGTTAGGGTTATTGTAAGTGAGAGGGTTAGGGCTAAGCCTAGGGTTATGCTTAGGGTTAGGGATACTGTTTGGGTTAGGGTTAGGGTTAGGGTAAGGGTTTGGGTTAGGGTTAGGGCTAGGGTGAGGTTTAGGGTTAGGGTTAGGTTTAGGGTTAGTTCTAGGGTTAGGGTTATCGTTAGGGTGACGCTTTGGGCTAGGGTTAGGGTTAGGGTTAGGTTTAGGGTTAGGGTTAGGGTTAGGGTTAGGGTTAGGGTTCGGGTTCGGGCTAGGGCTAGGGTTAGGGCTAGGGTTAGGGCTAGGGATACGGATAGGGCTAGGGTAAGGTCTAGGGTTAGGGCTAGGGCTGGGGTTGGGGTTGAGGTTAGGGTTAGGGTTACGGTTGGGGTTGTGGTTGCTGTCGTGTTGTGGTTGGGGTTGGGGTTAGGGTTTGAGTTTGGGTTCGGGTTCCGGATCGGGTTAGAATTAGTGTTAGGGTTAGGGTTAGGGCTAGGGCTAGGGTTAGGGGTAGGCTTAGGTTTAGGGATACGGTTTGGATTAGGGTTAGGGTTAGGGCTAGGGTTTGGGTTAGGGTTAGGGTTAGGATTAGGGCTAGGGCTAGTGTTAGCGCTAGGGCTAGGGCTAGGGTAACGGTTAGGACATGCGTTAGAGCTAGAGTTAGGGCTAGCGTTAGGGTTCAGGTTCAGTTTAGGGTTACAGTTTGAGTTTGGGGTAGGGGTAGGGTAGGGCTAGGGCTAGGGTTAGGGCTAGGGCTAGGCCTAGGGTTAGAATTAGGGCTAAGGTTAGGTTTAGGCTTAGGCTTAGCGTTAGGGTTAATGCTAGGGTTACGTTTAGGTTTAGTGATAGGGTTAGGTTTAGGGCTCGGGTTAGGGTTAGGGTTACTGTTATGGTTAGTGTTTGGGTTAGGGTTAGGGTTAGTGGTAGGGGTTGGGTTAGGGTTAGGGCTAGGGTCAGGGTTTGGGCTCGGGTTAGTGTTATGTTTAGGGTTACGGTTCTGGTTAGGGTTTGGGTTAGGGTTAGGGTTAGTGGTAGGGGTTGGGTTAGGGCTAGGGTTAGGGTTTGGGCTAGGATTAGGGTTAGGGTTACAGTTAGTGAGAGGGTTAGGGCTAAGACTAGGGTTAGGGTGAGATTTAGGTTTAGGGATATGTTTTTTTGTTAGGGTTAGGGTTATGGTTAGCGTTAGGATTAGGGTTAGGGCTAGGGTTAGGTCGACGGTTAGGGTTAGGGTTAGGGTTAGGGTTAGGGTTAGTGTTCGGGCTAGGGCTAGGGTTACTGCTAGGGCTACGGTTAGGGCTAGGGTTAGGGCTAGGGTTAGGGCTTGGGTTAGGGTTAGGGTTCGGGCTAGGGCTAGGGCTAGGGCAAGGGTTAGGGCAAGGGCTATGGTTAGTGTTAGGGTTAGGTTTAGGGTTAGGTTTAGGGTGAGGGTTAGGGCTAGGGCTAGGGCTAGGGCTAGGGCAAGGGTTAGGGCAAGGACTATGATTAGGGTTAGAGTTCGGGTTAGGGTTACGGTTGGGGTTAGGGTGAGGGTCAGGACTAGGGTTAGGGTGAGGGTTAGGGTTAGTGTTAGGGCCAGGGTTAGCATTAGGGTCAGGGCTACGGTTAGGGTTAGGGGTAGGGGTAGGGGTACGATTAGGGTAGGGTTAGGGTTACGGCTATGGTTAGGGTTTGTATTAGGGTTAGTGGTAGGCTTTGGGTTAGGGTAAGGTCTAGGGTTAGGGCTAGGGCTAGGGTAAGGGTTAGGGTAAGGTTTAGAACTAGAGCTAGGGCTAGGGTTAGGGTTAGTGTTCAGTTTCAGTTTAGGGTTACAGTTTGGTTTAGGGGTAGGCATAGGGGTAGGGTTAGGTCTAGGCCTAGGGTTAGGGTTAAGGCTATAGTTAGGTTTAGGGTTAGGGTTAGGGTTAGCGCTAGGGTTAGGCTTAGTGTTAGGGTCAGGGCTAGGGTTAGGTTTAGGGCTCGGGTTAGGTTTAGGGTTACGGTTCTGGTTCTGGTTAGGGTTTGGGTTAGCGTTACGGTTAGTGGTAGGTGTTGGGTTAGGGTTAGGGCTAGGGATAGAGTTTAGGCTAGGATTAGTGTTAGGTTACAGTTAGTGAGAGGGTTAGGCCTAAGGCTAGTGTTAGGGTGAGAGTTAGGTTTAGGGATATGGTTTTTTGTTAGGGTTAGGGTTATGGTTAGCGTTAGGATTAGGGTTAGGGCTAGGGTTAGGTCGAGGGTTAGGGTTAGGGTTAGGGTTAGGGTTAGGGTTAGGGTTAAGGTTAGAGTTAGGGTTAGGGTTAGGGTTATGGTTTGGGTTAGGGTTAGTGTTCAGGCTAGGGCTAGGGTTACTGCTAGGGCTACGGTAAGGGTTAGGGGTAGGGCTAGGGGTAGGGCTTGGGTTAGGGTTAGGGTTAGGGCTAGGGCTAGGGCTAGGGCAAGGGTTAGGGCAAGGGCTATGGTTAGGGTTAGGGTTAGGGTTAGGGTTAGGGTTAGGGTGAGGGTTAGGGCTAGGGCTAGGGCTAGGGCTAGGGCAAGGGTTAGGGCAAGGACTATGATTAGGGTTAGAGTTCGGGTTAGGGTTACAGTTGGGGTTAGGGTGAGGGTCAGGACTAGGGTTAGCGTGAGGGTTAGGGTTAGTGTTAGGGCCAGGGTTAGCATTAGGGTCAGTGCTACGGTTAGGGTTAGGGGTAGGGGTAGGGGTAGGATTAGGGTAGGGTTAGGGTTACGGCTATGGTTAGGGTTAGGGCTCGGACAAGGGTTAGGGCTAAGGCTAGGGCTAGTGTTAGGGTTAGGGCTATGGCTAGGGCAAGGGTTAAGGTTAGGGTTAGGGTTAGGTATAGGGTGAGGGCTAGGGTTACGGTGAGGGTTCTGGTTAGTGTTAGGGCTAGGGTAAGCATTAGGGTTAGGGCTACGGTTATGGTTAGGGTTGGTATTAGGGTTAGTGGTAGGCTTTGGGTTAGGGTAAGGTCTAGGGTTAGGGCTAGGGCTAGGGTAAGGGTTAGGGCTAGGTTTAGAACTAGAGCTAGGGCTAGGGTTAGGGTTAGGGTTCAGTTTCAGTTTAGGGTTACAGTTTGGTTTAGGGGTAGGCATAGGGGTAGGGTTAGGTCTAGGCCTAGGGTTAGGGTTAAGGCTATAGTTAGGTTTAGGGTTAGGGTTAGGGTTAGCGCTAGGGTTAGGCTTAGGGTTAGGGTTAGGGCTAGGGTTAGGTTTAGGGCTCGGGTTAGGTTTTGGGTTACGGTTCTGGTTCTGGTTAGGGTTTGGGTTAGCGTTACGGTTAGTGGTAGGTGTTGGGTTAGGGTTAGGGCTAGGGATAGAGTTTAGGCTATGATTAGTGTTAGGTTACAGTTAGTGAGAGGGTTAGGGCTAAGGCTAGTGTTAGGGTTAGGCTTAGGTTTAGGGATATGGTTTGGGTTAGGCTTAGGGTTAGGGCTAGGGTTAGGGTTAGGGTTAGGGTTAGGTCTAGGGTTAGGGTTAGGGTTATGGTTAGGGTTAGGGTTAGGGTTAGGGTTAGGGTTAGGGTTAGGGTTAGGGTTAGGGTTAGTGTTAGGGTTAGGGTTAGGGTTCGGGCTAGGGCTAGGGTTAGGGCTAGGGCTATGGTTACGACTAGGGTTAGGGCTAGGGTTAGGGCTACGGCAAGGGTTACGGCAAGGGCTATGGTTAGGGTTATGGTTAGGGTTAGGGTTAGGGTCAGGGTTAGGGTGAGGGCTAGGGTTAGGGTGAGGGTTAGGGTTAGTGTTAGGGCTAGGGTTAGCATTAGGGTTAGGGATACGGTTAGGGTCAGGGTTAGGGCTATGGTTATGGTTAGGGTTTGGGTTAGGGTTTGTGGTAGGCTTTGGGTTAGGGTTAGGTCTAGGGTTAGGGTTTGGGCTAAGGTTAGGGTTAGGGTTATGGCTAGGGTTAGGGTTTGGGTTAGGTTTAGGATTTGGGTTAGAGTTAGGGTTAGGGCTAGGGTTAGGTTTAGGGTTAGGGTTAGGGTTAGGGCTGGGGTTGGGGTTGAGGTTAGGGTGAGGGTTACGGTTGGGGTTGTGGTTGGTGTCGTGTTGTGGTTGGGGTTGGGGTTAGGGTTTGAGTTTGGGTTCGGGTTCCGGATAGGGTTAGAATTAGTGTTAGGGTTAGGGTTAGGGCTAGGGCTAGGGTTAGGGTTAGGGCTAGGGCTAGGGCTACGGATAGGGCTAGGGTTAGGGCTAGGGTTAGGGCTTAGGTTAGGGTTAGGTTTAGGGTTAGGGTTAGGGTTCGGGTTAGGTATAGGTTGAGGGCTAGGGTTAGGGTGAGGGTTCTGGTTAGTGTTAGGGCTAGGGTTAGCATTAGGGTTAGGGCTACGGTTATGGTTAGGGTTTGTGTTAGGGTTAGTGGTAGGCTTTGAGTTAGGGTAAGGTCTAGGGTTAGGGCTAGGGCTAGGGTCAGGGTTAGGGCTAGGTTTAGAACTAGAGCTAGGGCTAGGGTTAGGGTTAGGGTTCAGTTTTAGTTAGGGTTACAGTTTGGTTTATGGGTAGGGTAGGGGTAGGGTTAGGTCTAGGCCTAGGGTTTGGGTTAAGGCTATAGTTAGGTTTAGGGTTAGGGTTAGGGTTAGCGCTAGGGTTAGGCTTAGGGTTAGGGTTAGGGCTAGGGTTAGGTTTAGGGCTCGGGTTAGGGTTAGGGTTACGGTTCTGGTTCTGGTTAGGGTTTGGGTTAGCGTTAGGGTTAGGGTTAGTGGTAGGTGTTGGGTTAGGGTTAGTGCTAGGTATAGAGTTTAGGCTAGGATTAGGGTTAGGGTTACAGTTAGTGAGAGGGTTAGGGCTAAGGCTAGTGTTAGGGTGAGATTTAGGTTTAGGGATATGTTTTTTTGTTAGGGTTAGGGTTATGGTTAGCGTTAGGATTAGGGTTAGGGCTAGGGTTAGGTCGAGGGTTAGGGTTAGGGTTAGGGTTAGGGTTAGGGTTAAGGTTAGAGTTAGGGTTAGGGTTAGGGTTTGGGTTAGGGTTAGTGTTCGGGCTAGGGCTAGGGTTACTGCTAGGGCTACGGTTAGGGCTAGGGTTAGGGCTAGGGGTAGGGCTTGGGTTAGGGTTAGGGTTAGGGCTAGGGCTAGGGCTAGGGCAAGGGTTAGGGCAAGGGCTATGGTTAGGGTTAGGGTTAGGGTTAGGGTTAGGGTGAGGGTGAGGGTGAGGGTTAGGGCTAGGGCTAGGGCTCGGGCTAGGGCTAGGGCAAGGGTTAGGGTTAAGGTTAGGTATAGGGTGAGGGCTAGGGTTAGGGTGAGGGTTCTGGTTAGTGTTAGGGCTAGGGTTAGCATTAGGGTTAGGGCTACGGTTATGGTTAGGGTTTGTGTTAGGGTTAGTGGTAGGCTTTGAGTTAGGGTAAGGTCTAGGGTTAGGGCTAGGGCTAGGGTCAGGGTTAGGGCTAGGGTTCGGGTTAGGGTTAGGGTGGGGTTAGGGCTACGGCTAGGGTTAGGGCTTGGGTTAGGGTTAGGGTTAGGGTTAGGGTTAGGGTTAGGATTAGGGCTAGGGCTAGTCTTAGGGCTAGGGCTAGGGCTGGGTAACTGTTAGGACATGCGTTAGAGCTAGATTTAGGGCTAGCGTTAGGGTTCAGGTTCAGTTTAGGGTTACAGTTTGAGTTAGGGGTAGGGGTAGGGTAGGGCTAGGGCTAGGGTTAGGGCTAGGCCTAGGGTTAGAATTAGGGCTAAGGTTAGGTTTAGGGTTAGGGTTAGCGTTAGGGTTAGCGCTAGGGTTACGTTTAGGGTTAGGGATAGCGTTAGGTTTAGGGCTCGGGTTAGGGTTAGGGTTACGGTTATGGTTAGGGTTTGGGTTAGGGTTAGGGTTAGTGGTAGGGGTTGGGTTAGGGTTAGGGCTAGGGTCAGGGTTGGGGCTAGGGTTAGGGTTAGGGTTATTGTAAGTGAGAGGGTTAGGGCTAAGCCTAGGGTTATGGTTAGGGTTAGGGATACTGTTTCGGTTAGGATTAGGGTTAGGGTTAGGGTTAGGGTTAGGGTTAGGGTTAGGGCTAGGGTGAGGTTTAGGGTTAGGGTTAGGGTTAGGGTTAGGTCTAGGGTTAGGGTTATCGTTAGGGTGACGCTTTGGGCTAGGGTTAGGGTTAGGGTTAGGGTTAGGGTTAGGGTTAGGGTTAGGGTTCGGGTTCGGGCTAGGGCTAGGGTTAGGGCTAGGGCTAGGGCTACGGATAGGGCTAGGGTTAGGGCTAGGGTTAGGTCTTAGGTTAGGGTTAGGGTTAGGGTTAGGTTTATGGTTCGGGTTAGGTATAGGGTGAGGGCTAGGGTTAGGGTGAGGGTTCTGGTTAGTGTTAGGGCTAGGGTTAGCATTAGGGTTAGGGCTACGGTTATGGTTAGGGTTTGTGTTAGGGTTAGTGGTAGGCTTTGAGTTAGGGTAAGGTCTAGGGTTAGGGCTAGGGCTAGTGTCAGGGTTAGGGCTAGGTTTAGAACTAGAGCTAGGGCTAGGGTTAGGGTTAGGGTTCAGTTTTAGTTTAGGGTTACAGTTTGGTTTAGGGGTAGGGGTAGGGGTAGGGGTAGGTCTAGGCCTAGGGTTTGGGTTAAGGCTATAGTTAGGTTTAGGGTTAGGGTTAGGGTTAGCGCTAGGGTTAGGCTTAGGGTTAGGGTTAGGGCTAGGGTTAAGTTTAGGGCTCGGGTTAGGGTTAGGGTTACGGTTCTGGTTCTGGTTAGGGTTTGGGTTAGCGTTAGGGTTAGGGTTAGTGGTAGGTGTTGGGTTAGGGTTAGGGCTAGGGATAGAGTTTAGGCTAGGATTAGGGTTAGGGTTACAGTTAGTGAGAGGGTTAGGGCTAAGGCCAGTGTTAGGGTGAGATTTAGGTTTAGGGATATGTTTTTTTGTTAGGGTTAGGGTTATGGTTAGCGTTAGGATTAGGGTTAGGGCTAGGGTTAGGTCGAGGGCTATTGTTACAGTTAGGGTTAGGGTCAGTGTGAGGGCTATGGTTAGGGTGAGGGTGAGGATGAGGGTTACGGCTAGGGTTAGCATTAGGGTTAGGGCTGGCGTTAGCGTTAGAGTTAGGTTTAGGTTTATGGTTAGGGTTAGGGTTAGGGTTAGGGTTAGGGCTAGGGCTAGAGCTACGGTTAGGGCTAGCGTTATGGCTAGGGTTAGGGTTCGGTGAGGTTTAGGGTTAGGAGTAGAGTTAGGGTTAGGGTGAGGGCTAGGTTTAGGGTGAGGGTTAGTTTTAGGGTTTGGGTTAGGGCTAGGGTTATCATTAGGGTTAGGGCTAGGGTTAGGGTTAGGTTTATGATTATGGTTAGGGTTTTGGTTAGGTTTAGTGGTAGGCTTTGGGTTAGGGTTAGGGCTAGGGTTTGGGTTAGGGTTTGGGTTAGGGTTAGGGTTAGGATTAGGGCTAGGTTAATGGTTAGGACATGCGTTAGAGCTAGATTTAGGGCTAGCGTTAGGGTTCAGGTTCAGTTTAGGGTTACAGTTTGAGTTAGGGGTAGGGGTAGGGTAGGGCTAGGGCTAGGGTTAGGGCTAGGCCTAGGGTTAGAATTAGGGCTAAGGTTAGGTTTAGGCTTAGGCTTAGCGTTAGGGTTAGCGCTAGGGTTACGTTTAGGGTTAGGGATAGGGTTAAGTTTAGGGCTCGGGTTAGGGTTAGGGTTACGGTTATGGTTAGGGTTAGGGTTAGTGGTAGGGGTTGGGTTAGGGTTAGGGCTAGGGTCAGGGTTGGGGCTAGGGTTAGGGTTAGGGTTATTGTAAGTGAGAGGGTTAGGGCTAAGCCTAGGGTTATGCTTAGGGTTAGGGATACTGTTTGGGTTAGGGTTAGGGTTAGGGTAAGGGTTTGGGTTAGGGTTAGGGCTAGGGTGAGGTTTAGGGTTAGGGTTAGTGTTAGGGTTAGTTCTAGGGTTAGGGTTATCGTTAGGGTGACGCTTTGGGCTAGGGTTAGGGTTAAGGTTAGGGTTAGGGTTCGGGCTAGGGCTAGGGTTAGGGCTAGGGCTAGGGCTACGGATAGGGCTAGGATAAGGTCTAGGGTTAGGGCTAGGGCTAGGGTAAGGGTTAGGGCTAGGGTTAGAACTAGAGCTAGGGCTAGGATTAGGGTTAGGGTTACAGTTAGTGAGAGGGTTAGGGCTAAGGCTAGTGTTAGGGAGAGATTTAGGTTTAGGGATATGGTTTTTTGTTAGGGTTAGGGTTATGGTTAGCGTTAGGATTAGGGTTAGGGCTAGGGTTAGGTCGACGGTTAGGGTTAGGGTTAGGGTTAGGGTTAGGGTTAGGGTTAGTGTTCGGGCTAGGGCTAGGGTTACTGCTAGGGCTACGGTTAGGGCTAGGGTTAGGGCTAGGGTTAGGGCTTGGGTTAGGGTTCGGGCTAGGGCTAGGGCTAGGGCAAGGGTTAGGGCAAGGGCTATGGTTAGTGTTAGGGTTAGGTTTAGGGTTAGGTTTAGGGTGAGGGTTAGGGCTAGGGCTAGGGCTAGGGCAAGGGTTAGGGCAAGGACTATGATTAGGGTTAGAGTTCGGGTTAGGGTTACGGTTGGGGTTAGGGTGAGGGTCAGGACTAGGGTTAGGGTGAGGGTTAGGGTTAGTGTTAGGGCCAGGGTTAGCATTAGGGTCAGGGCTACGGTTAGGGTTAGGGGTAGGGGTAGGGGTACGATTAGGGTAGGGTTAGGGTTACGGCTATGGTTAGGGTTTGTATTAGGGTTAGTGGTAGGCTTTGGGTTAGGGTAAGGTCTAGGGTTAGGGCTAGGGCTAGGGTAAGGGTTAGGGCTAGGTTTAGAACTAGAGCTAGGGCTAGGGTTAGGGTTAGGGTTCAGTTTCAGTTTAGGGTTACAGTTTGGTTTAGGGGTAGGCATAGGGGTAGGGTTAGGTCTAGGCCTAGGGTTAGGGTTAAGGCTATAGTTAGGTTTAGGGTTAGGGTTAGGGTTAGCGCTAGGGTTAGGCTTAGTGTTAGGGTCAGGGCTAGGGTTAGGTTTAGGGCTCGGGTTAGGTTTAGGGTTACGGTTCTGGTTCTGGTTAGGGTTTGGGTTAGCGTTACGGTTAGTGGTAGGTGTTGGGTTAGGGTTAGGGCTAGGGATAGAGTTTAGGCTAGGATTAGTGTTAGGTTACAGTTAGTGAGAGGGTTAGGCCTAAGGCTAGTGTTAGGGTGAGAGTTAGGTTTAGGGATATGGTTTTTTGTTAGGGTTAGGGTTATGGTTAGCGTTAGGATTAGGGTTAGGGCTAGGGTTAGGTCGAGGGTTAGGGTTAGGGTTAGGGTTAGGGTTAGGGCTAGGGTCAGGGTTGGGGCTAGGGTTAGGGTTAGGGTTATTGTAAGTGAGAGGGTTAGGGCTAAGCCTAGGGTTATGCTTAGGGTTAGGGATACTGTTTGGGTTAGGGTTAGGGTTAGGGTAAGGGTTTGGGTTAGGGTTAGGGCTAGGGTGAGGTTTAGGGTTAGGGTTAGGTTTAGGGTTATTTCTAGGGTTAGGGTTATCGTTAGGGTGACGCTTTGGGCTAGGGTTAGGGTTAGGGTTAGGGTTAGGTTTAGGGTTAGGGTTAGGGTTCGGGCTAGGGCTAGGGTTAGGGCTAGGGTTAGGGCTAGGGCTACGGATAGGGCTAGGGTAAGGTCTAGGGTTAGGGCTAGGGCTGGGGTTGGGGTTGAGGTTAGGGTTAGGGTTACGGTTGGGGTTGTGGTTGCTGTCGTGTTGTGGTTGGGGTTGGGGTTAGGGTTTGAGTTTGGGTTCGGGTTCCGGATAGGGTTAGAATTAGTGTTAGGGTTAGGGTTAGGGCTAGGGCTAGGGTTAGGGGTAGGCTTAGGTTTAGGGATACGGTTTGGATTAGGGTTAGGGTTAGGGCTAGGGTTTGGGTTAGGGTTAGGGTTAGGATTAGGGCTAGGGCTAGTGTTGGCGCTAGGGCTAGGGCTAGGGTTACGGTTAGGACATGCGTTAGAGCTAGAGTTAGGGCTAGCGTTAGGGTTCAGGTTCAGTTTAGGGTTACAGTTTGAGTTTGGGGTAGGGGTAGGGTAGGGCTAGGGCTAGGGTTAGGGCTAGGCCTAGGGTTAGAATTAGGGCTAAGGTTAGGTTTAGGCTTAGGCTTAGCGTTAGGGTTAATGCTAGGGTTACGTTTAGGGTTAGTGATAGGGTTAGGTTTAGGGCTCGGGTTAGGGTTAGGGTTACGGTTATGGTTAGGGTTTGGGTTAGGGTTAGGGTTAGTGGTAGGGGTTGGGTTAGGGTTAGGGCTAGGGTCAGGGTTGGGGCTAGGGTTAGGGTTAGGGTTATTGTAAGTGAGAGGGTTAGGGCTAAGCCTAGGGTTATGCTTAGGGTTAGGGATACTGTTTGGGTTAGGGTTAGGGTTAGGGTAAGGGTTTGGGTTAGGGTTAGGGCTAGGGTGAGGTTTAGGGTTAGGGTTAGGTTTAGGGTTAGTTCTAGGGTTAGGGTTATCGTTAGGGTGACGCTTTGGGCTAGGGTTAGGGTTAGGGTTAGGGTTAGGGTTAGGTTTAGGGTTAGGGTTAGGGTTCGGGCTAGGGCTAGGGTTAGGGCTAGGGCTAGGGCTACGGATAGGGCTAGGGTAAGGTCTAGGGTTAGGGCTAGGGCTGGGGTTGGGGTTGAGGTTAGGGTTAGGGTTACGGTTGGGGTTGTGGTTGGTGTCGTGTTGTGGTTGGGGTTGGGGTTAGGGTTTGAGTTTGGGTTCGGGTTCCGGATAGGGTTAGAATTAGTGTTAGGGTTAGGGTTAGGGCTAGGGCTAGGGTTAGGGGTAGGCTTAGGTTTAGGGATACGGTTTGGATTAGGGTTAGGGTTAGGGCTAGGGTTTGGGTTAGGGTTAGGATTAGGGCTAGGGCTAGTGTTAGCGCTAGGGCTAGGGCTAGGGTAACGGTTAGGGCTAGGGTTAGAGCTAGAGCTAGGGCTAGGGTTAGGGTTCAGGTTCAGGTTCAGTTTAGGGTTACAGTTTGGGTTAGGGGCAGGGGTAGGGGTAGGGGTATGGTTACAGCTAGGCCTAGGGTTAGGGCTAGGGCTAGGGTTAGGTTTAGGGTTAGCGTTAGAGTTAGGATTAGCGCTAGGGTTAGGGTTATGGTTAGGGTTAGGGTTAGGTTCAGGTTTAGGGCTCGGGTTAGTGTTAGGTTTAGGGTTACGGTTCTGGTTAGGGTTTGGGTTAGGGTTAGGGTTAGGATTAGGGCTAGGGCTAGTGTTAGGGCTAGGGCTAGGGCTAGGGTAACGGTTAGGACATGCGTTAGAGCTAGAGTTAGGGCTAGCGTTAGGGTTCAGGTTCAGTTTAGGGTTACAGTTTGAGTTAGGGGTAGGGGTAGGGTAGGGCTAGGGCTAGGGTTAGGGCGAGGCCTAGGGTTAGAATTAGGGCTAAGGTTAGGTTTAGGGTTAGGGATAGCATTAGGGTTACCGCTAGGGTTACGTTTAGGGTTAGGGATAGGGTTAGGTTTAGGGCTCGGGTTAGGGTTAGGGTTACGGTTATGGTTAGGGTTTGGGTTAGGGTTAGGGTTAGTGGTAGGGGTTGGGTTAGGGTTAGGGCTAGGGTCAGGGTTGGGGCTAGGGTTAGGGTTAGGGTTATTGTAAGTGAGAGCGTTAGGGCTAAGCCTAGGGTTATGCTTAGGGTTAGGGATACTGTTTGGGTTAGGGTTAGGGTTAGGGTAAGGGTTTGGGTTAGGGTTAGGGCTAGGGTGAGGTTTTGGGTTAGGGTTAGGGTTGGGGTTAGTTCTAGGGTTAGGGTTATCATTAGGGTGACGCTTTGGGCTAGGGTTAGGGTTAGGGTTAGGTTTAGGGTTAGGGTTCGGGCTAGGGCTAGGTTTAGGGTTAGGGCTAGGGCTAGGGCTACGGATAGGGCTAGGGTAAGGTCTAGGGTTAGGGCTAGGGCTAGGGTAAGGGTTAGGGCTTGGGTTAGAACTAGAGCTAGGGCTAGGATTAGGGTTAGGGTTACAGTTAGTGAGAGGGTTAGGGCTAAGGCTAGTGTTAGGGTGAGATTTAGGTTTAGGGATATGGTTTTTTGTTAGGGTTAGGGTTATGGTTAGCGTTAGGATTAGGGTTAGGGCTAGGGTTAGGTCGAGGGTTAGGGTTAGGGTTAGGGTTAGGGTTAGGGTTAGGGCTAGGGTCAGGGTTGGGGCTAGGGTTAGGGTTAGGGTTATTGTAAGTGAGAGGGTTAGGGCTAAGCCTAGGGTTATGCTTAGGGTTAGGGATACTGTTTGGGTTAGGGTTAGGGTTAGGGTAAGGGTTTGGGTTAGGGTTAGGGCTAGGGTGAGGTTTAGGGTTAGGGTTAGGTTTAGGGTTAGTTCTAGGGTTAGGGTTATCGTTAGGGTGACGCTTTGGGCTAGGGTTAGGGTTAGGGTTAGGTTTAGGGTTAGGGTTAGGGTTAGGGTTAGGGTTAGGGTTCGGGTTCGGGCTAGGGCTAGGGTTAGGGCTAGGGTTAGGGCTAGGGATACGGATAGGGCTAGGGTAAGGTCTAGGGTTAGGGCTAGGGCTGGGGTTGGGGTTGAGGTTAGGGTTAGGGTTACGGTTGGGGTTGTGGTTGCTGTCGTGTTGTGGTTGGGGTTGGGGTTAGGGTTTGAGTTTGGGTTCGGGTTCCGGATCGGGTTAGAATTAGTGTTAGGGTTAGGGTTAGGGCTAGGGCTAGGGTTAGGGGTAGGCTTAGGTTTAGGGATACGGTTTGGATTAGGGTTAGGGTTAGGGCTAGGGTTTGGGTTAGGGTTAGGGTTAGGATTAGGGCTAGGGCTAGTGTTAGCGCTAGGGCTAGGGCTAGGGTAACGGTTAGGACATGCGTTAGAGCTAGAGTTAGGGCTAGCGTTAGGGTTCAGGTTCAGTTTAGGGTTACAGTTTGAGTTTGGGGTAGGGGTAGGGTAGGGCTAGGGCTAGGGTTAGGGCTAGGGCTAGGCCTAGGGTTAGAATTAGGGCTAAGGTTAGGTTTAGGCTTAGGCTTAGCGTTAGGGTTAATGCTAGGGTTACGTTTAGGTTTAGTGATAGGGTTAGGTTTAGGGCTCGGGTTAGGGTTAGGGTTACTGTTATGGTTAGTGTTTGGGTTAGGGTTAGGGTTAGTGGTAGGGGTTGGGTTAGGGTTAGGGCTAGGGTCAGGGTTTGGGCTCGGGTTAGTGTTATGTTTAGGGTTACGGTTCTGGTTAGGGTTTGGGTTAGGGTTAGGGTTAGTGGTAGGGGTTGGGTTAGGGCTAGGGTTAGGGTTTGGGCTAGGATTAGGGTTAGGGTTACAGTTAGTGAGAGGGTTAGGGCTAAGACTAGGGTTAGGGTGAGATTTAGGTTTAGGGATATGTTTTTTTGTTAGGGTTAGGGTTATGGTTAGCGTTAGGATTAGGGTTAGGGCTAGGGTTAGGTCGACGGTTAGGGTTAGGGTTAGGGTTAGGGTTAGGGTTAGTGTTCGGGCTAGGGCTAGGGTTACTGCTAGGGCTACGGTTAGGGCTAGGGTTAGGGCTAGGGTTAGGGCTTGGGTTAGGGTTAGGGTTCGGGCTAGGGCTAGGGCTAGGGCAAGGGTTAGGGCAAGGGCTATGGTTAGTGTTAGGGTTAGGTTTAGGGTTAGGTTTAGGGTGAGGGTTAGGGCTAGGGCTAGGGCTAGGGCTAGGGCAAGGGTTAGGGCAAGGACTATGATTAGGGTTAGAGTTCGGGTTAGGGTTACGGTTGGGGTTAGGGTGAGGGTCAGGACTAGGGTTAGGGTGAGGGTTAGGGTTAGTGTTAGGGCCAGGGTTAGCATTAGGGTCAGGGCTACGGTTAGGGTTAGGGGTAGGGGTAGGGGTACGATTAGGGTAGGGTTAGGGTTACGGCTATGGTTAGGGTTTGTATTAGGGTTAGTGGTAGGCTTTGGGTTAGGGTAAGGTCTAGGGTTAGGGCTAGGGCTAGGGTAAGGGTTAGGGTAAGGTTTAGAACTAGAGCTAGGGCTAGGGTTAGGGTTAGTGTTCAGTTTCAGTTTAGGGTTACAGTTTGGTTTAGGGGTAGGCATAGGGGTAGGGTTAGGTCTAGGCCTAGGGTTAGGGTTAAGGCTATAGTTAGGTTTAGGGTTAGGGTTAGGGTTAGCGCTAGGGTTAGGCTTAGTGTTAGGGTCAGGGCTAGGGTTAGGTTTAGGGCTCGGGTTAGGTTTAGGGTTACGGTTCTGGTTCTGGTTAGGGTTTGGGTTAGCGTTACGGTTAGTGGTAGGTGTTGGGTTAGGGTTAGGGCTAGGGATAGAGTTTAGGCTAGGATTAGTGTTAGGTTACAGTTAGTGAGAGGGTTAGGCCTAAGGCTAGTGTTAGGGTGAGAGTTAGGTTTAGGGATATGGTTTTTTGTTAGGGTTAGGGTTATGGTTAGCGTTAGGATTAGGGTTAGGGCTAGGGTTAGGTCGAGGGTTAGGGTTAGGGTTAGGGTTAGGGTTAGGGTTAGGGTTAAGGTTAGAGTTAGGGTTAGGGTTAGGGTTATGGTTTGGGTTAGGGTTAGTGTTCAGGCTAGGGCTAGGGTTACTGCTAGGGCTACGGTAAGGGTTAGGGGTAGGGCTAGGGGTAGGGCTTGGGTTAGGGTTAGGGTTAGGGCTAGGGCTAGGGCTAGGGCAAGGGTTAGGGCAAGGGCTATGGTTAGGGTTAGGGTTAGGGTTAGGGTTAGGGTTAGGGTGAGGGTTAGGGCTAGGGCTAGGGCTAGGGCTAGGGCAAGGGTTAGGGCAAGGACTATGATTAGGGTTAGAGTTCGGGTTAGGGTTACAGTTGGGGTTAGGGTGAGGGTCAGGACTAGGGTTAGCGTGAGGGTTAGGGTTAGTGTTAGGGCCAGGGTTAGCATTAGGGTCAGTGCTACGGTTAGGGTTAGGGGTAGGGGTAGGGGTAGGATTAGGGTAGGGTTAGGGTTACGGCTATGGTTAGGGTTAGGGCTCGGACAAGGGTTAGGGCTAAGGCTAGGGCTAGTGTTAGGGTTAGGGCTATGGCTAGGGCAAGGGTTAAGGTTAGGGTTAGGGTTAGGTATAGGGTGAGGGCTAGGGTTACGGTGAGGGTTCTGGTTAGTGTTAGGGCTAGGGTAAGCATTAGGGTTAGGGCTACGGTTATGGTTAGGGTTGGTATTAGGGTTAGTGGTAGGCTTTGGGTTAGGGTAAGGTCTAGGGTTAGGGCTAGGGCTAGGGTAAGGGTTAGGGCTAGGTTTAGAACTAGAGCTAGGGCTATGGTTAGGGTTAGGGTTCAGTTTCAGTTTAGGGTTACAGTTTGGTTTAGGGGTAGGCATAGGGGTAGGGTTAGGTCTAGGCCTAGGGTTAGGGTTAAGGCTATAGTTAGGTTTAGGGTTAGGGTTAGGGTTAGCGCTAGGGTTAGGCTTAGGGTTAGGGTTAGGGCTAGGGTTAGGTTTAGGGCTCGGGTTAGGTTTTGGGTTACGGTTCTGGTTCTGGTTAGGGTTTGGGTTAGCGTTACGGTTAGTGGTAGGTGTTGGGTTAGGGTTAGGGCTAGGGATAGAGTTTAGGCTATGATTAGTGTTAGGTTACAGTTAGTGAGAGGGTTAGGGCTAAGGCTAGTGTTAGGGTTAGGCTTAGGTTTAGGGATATGGTTTGGGTTAGGCTTAGGGTTAGGGCTAGGGTTAGGGTTAGGGTTAGGGTTAGGTCTAGGGTTAGGGTTAGGGTTATGGTTAGGGTTAGGGTTAGGGTTAGGGTTAGGGTTAGGGTTAGGGTTAGGGTTAGTGTTAGGGTTAGGGTTAGGGTTCGGGCTAGGGCTAGGGTTAGGGCTAGGGCTATGGTTACGACTAGGGTTAGGGCTAGGGTTAGGGCTACGGCAAGGGTTACGGCAAGGGCTATGGTTAGGGTTATGGTTAGGGTTAGGGTTAGGGTTAGGGTCAGGGTTAGGGTGAGGGCTAGGGTTAGGGTGAGGGTTAGGGTTAGTGTTAGGGCTAGGGTTAGCATTAGGGTTAGGGATACGGTTAGGGTCAGGGTTAGGGCTATGGTTATGGTTAGGGTTTGGGTTAGGGTTTGTGGTAGGCTTTGGGTTAGGGTTAGGTCTAGGGTTAGGGTTTGGGCTAAGGTTAGGGTTAGGGTTATGGCTAGGGTTAGGGTTTGGGTTAGGTTTAGGATTTGGGTTAGAGTTAGGGTTAGGGCTAGGGTTAGGTTTAGGGTTAGGGTTAGGGTTAGGGCTGGGGTTGGGGTTGAGGTTAGGGTGAGGGTTACGGTTGGGGTTGTGGTTGGTGTCGTGTTGTGGTTGGGGTTGGGGTTAGGGTTTGAGTTTGGGTTCGGGTTCCGGATAGGGTTAGAATTAGTGTTAGGGTTAGGGTTAGGGCTAGGGCTAGGGTTAGGGTTAGGGCTAGGGCTAGGGCTACGGATAGGGCTAGGGTTAGGGCTAGGGTTAGGGCTTAGGTTAGGGTTAGGTTTAGGGTTAGGGTTAGGGTTCGGGTTAGGTATAGGTTGAGGGCTAGGGTTAGGGTGAGGGTTCTGGTTAGTGTTAGGGCTAGGGTTAGCATTAGGGTTAGGGCTACGGTTATGGTTAGGGTTTGTGTTAGGGTTAGTGGTAGGCTTTGAGTTAGGGTAAGGTCTAGGGTTAGGGCTAGGGCTAGGGTCAGGGTTAGGGCTAGGTTTAGAACTAGAGCTAGGGCTAGGGTTAGGGTTAGGGTTCAGTTTTAGTTTAGGGTTACAGTTTGGTTTATGGGTAGGGTAGGGGTAGGGTTAGGTCTAGGCCTAGGGTTTGGGTTAAGGCTATAGTTAGGTTTAGGGTTAGGGTTAGGGTTAGCGCTAGGGTTAGGCTTAGGGTTAGGGTTAGGGCTAGGGTTAGGTTTAGGGCTCGGGTTAGGGTTAGGGTTACGGTTCTGGTTCTGGTTAGGGTTTGGGTTAGCGTTAGGGTTAGGGTTAGTGGTAGGTGTTGGGTTAGGGTTAGTGCTAGGTATAGAGTTTAGGCTAGGATTAGGGTTAGGGTTACAGTTAGTGAGAGGGTTAGGGCTAAGGCTAGTGTTAGGGTGAGATTTAGGTTTAGGGATATGTTTTTTTGTTAGGGTTAGGGTTATGGTTAGCGTTAGGATTAGGGTTAGGGCTAGGGTTAGGTCGAGGGTTAGGGTTAGGGTTAGGGTTAGGGTTAGGGTTAAGGTTAGAGTTAGGGTTAGGGTTAGGGTTTGGGTTAGGGTTAGTGTTCGGGCTAGGGCTAGGGTTACTGCTAGGGCTACGGTTAGGGCTAGGGTTAGGGCTAGGGGTAGGGCTTGGGTTAGGGTTAGGGTTAGGGCTAGGGCTAGGGCTAGGGCAAGGGTTAGGGCAAGGGCTATGGTTAGGGTTAGGGTTAGGGTTAGGGTTAGGGTGAGGGTGAGGGTGAGGGTTAGGGCTAGGGCTAGGGCTCGGGCTAGGGCTAGGGCAAGGGTTAGGGTTAAGGTTAGGTATAGGGTGAGGGCTAGGGTTAGGGTGAGGGTTCTGGTTAGTGTTAGGGCTAGGGTTAGCATTAGGGTTAGGGCTACGGTTATGGTTAGGGTTTGTGTTAGGGTTAGTGGTAGGCTTTGAGTTAGGGTAAGGTCTAGGGTTAGGGCTAGGGCTAGGGTCAGGGTTAGGGCTAGGGTTCGGGTTAGGGTTAGGGTGGGGTTAGGGCTACGGCTAGGGTTAGGGCTTGGGTTAGGGTTAGGGTTAGGGTTAGGGTTAGGGTTAGGATTAGGGCTAGGGCTAGTCTTAGGGCTAGGGCTAGGGCTGGGTAACTGTTAGGACATGCGTTAGAGCTAGATTTAGGGCTAGCGTTAGGGTTCAGGTTCAGTTTAGGGTTACAGTTTGAGTTAGGGGTAGGGGTAGGGTAGGGCTAGGGCTAGGGTTAGGGCTAGGCCTAGGGTTAGAATTAGGGCTAAGGTTAGGTTTAGGGTTAGGGTTAGCGTTAGGGTTAGCGCTAGGGTTACGTTTAGGGTTAGGGATAGCGTTAGGTTTAGGGCTCGGGTTAGGGTTAGGGTTACGGTTATGGTTAGGGTTTGGGTTAGGGTTAGGGTTAGTGGTAGGGGTTGGGTTAGGGTTAGGGCTAGGGTCAGGGTTGGGGCTAGGGTTAGGGTTAGGGTTATTGTAAGTGAGAGGGTTAGGGCTAAGCCTAGGGTTATGGTTAGGGTTAGGGATACTGTTTCGGTTAGGATTAGGGTTAGGGTTAGGGTTAGGGTTAGGGTTAGGGTTAGGGCTAGGGTGAGGTTTAGGGTTAGGGTTAGGGTTAGGGTTAGGTCTAGGGTTAGGGTTATCGTTAGGGTGACGCTTTGGGCTAGGGTTAGGGTTAGGGTTAGGGTTAGGGTTAGGGTTAGGGTTCGGGTTCGGGCTAGGGCTAGGGTTAGGGCTAGGGCTAGGGCTACGGATAGGGCTAGGGTTAGGGCTAGGGTTAGGTCTTAGGTTAGGGTTAGGGTTAGGGTTAGGTTTATGGTTCGGGTTAGGTATAGGGTGAGGGCTAGGGTTAGGGTGAGGGTTCTGGTTAGTGTTAGGGCTAGGGTTAGCATTAGGGTTAGGGCTACGGTTATGGTTAGGGTTTGTGTTAGGGTTAGTGGTAGGCTTTGAGTTAGGGTAAGGTCTAGGGTTAGGGCTAGGGCTAGTGTCAGGGTTAGGGCTAGGTTTAGAACTAGAGCTAGGGCTAGGGTTAGGGTTAGGGTTCAGTTTTAGTTTAGGGTTACAGTTTGGTTTAGGGGTAGGGGTAGGGGTAGGGGTAGGTCTAGGCCTAGGGTTTGGGTTAAGGCTATAGTTAGGTTTAGGGTTAGGGTTAGGGTTAGCGCTAGGGTTAGGCTTAGGGTTAGGGTTAGGGCTAGGGTTAAGTTTAGGGCTCGGGTTAGGGTTAGGGTTACGGTTCTGGTTCTGGTTAGGGTTTGGGTTAGCGTTAGGGTTAGGGTTAGTGGTAGGTGTTGGGTTAGGGTTAGGGCTAGGGATAGAGTTTAGGCTAGGATTAGGGTTAGGGTTACAGTTAGTGAGAGGGTTAGGGCTAAGGCCAGTGTTAGGGTGAGATTTAGGTTTAGGGATATGTTTTTTTGTTAGGGTTAGGGTTATGGTTAGCGTTAGGATTAGGGTTAGGGCTAGGGTTAGGTCGAGGGCTATTGTTACAGTTAGGGTTAGGGTCAGTGTGAGGGCTATGGTTAGGGTGAGGGTGAGGATGAGGGTTACGGCTAGGGTTAGCATTAGGGTTAGGGCTGGCGTTAGCGTTAGAGTTAGGTTTAGGTTTATGGTTAGGGTTAGGGTTAGGGTTAGGGTTAGGGCTAGGGCTAGAGCTACGGTTAGGGCTAGCGTTATGGCTAGGGTTAGGGTTCGGTGAGGTTTAGGGTTAGGAGTAGAGTTAGGGTTAGGGTGAGGGCTAGGTTTAGGGTGAGGGTTAGTTTTAGGGTTTGGGTTAGGGCTAGGGTTATCATTAGGGTTAGGGCTAGGGTTAGGGTTAGGTTTATGATTATGGTTAGGGTTTTGGTTAGGTTTAGTGGTAGGCTTTGGGTTAGGGTTAGGGCTAGGGTTTGGGTTAGGGTTTGGGTTAGGGTTAGGGTTAGGATTAGGGCTAGGTTAATGGTTAGGACATGCGTTAGAGCTAGATTTAGGGCTAGCGTTAGGGTTCAGGTTCAGTTTAGGGTTACAGTTTGAGTTAGGGGTAGGGGTAGGGTAGGGCTAGGGCTAGGGTTAGGGCTAGGCCTAGGGTTAGAATTAGGGCTAAGGTTAGGTTTAGGCTTAGGCTTAGCGTTAGGGTTAGCGCTAGGGTTACGTTTAGGGTTAGGGATAGGGTTAAGTTTAGGGCTCGGGTTAGGGTTAGGGTTACGGTTATGGTTAGGGTTAGGGTTAGTGGTAGGGGTTGGGTTAGGGTTAGGGCTAGGGTCAGGGTTGGGGCTAGGGTTAGGGTTAGGGTTATTGTAAGTGAGAGGGTTAGGGCTAAGCCTAGGGTTATGCTTAGGGTTAGGGATACTGTTTGGGTTAGGGTTAGGGTTAGGGTAAGGGTTTGGGTTAGGGTTAGGGCTAGGGTGAGGTTTAGGGTTAGGGTTAGGGTTAGGGTTAGGTCTAGGGTTAGGGTTATCGTTAGGGTGACGCTTTGGGCTAGGGTTAGGGTTAGGTTTAGGGTTAGGGTTAGGGTTCGGGCTAGGGCTAGGGTTAGGGCTAGGGCTAGGGCTACGGATAGGGCTAGGGTAAGGTCTAGGGTTAGGGCTAGGGCTAGGGAAAGGGTTAGGGCTAGGGTTAGAACTAGAGCTAGGGCTAGGATTAGGTTTAGGGTTACAGTTAGTGAGAGGGTTAGGGCTAAGGCTAGTGTTAGGGTGAGATTTAGGTTTAGGAATATGGTTTTTTGTTAGGGTTAGGGTTATGGTTAGCGTTAGGATTAGGGTTAGGGCTAGGGTTAGGTCGAGGGTTAGGGTTAGGGTTAGGGTAAGGGTTAGGGTTAGGGTTAGGGTTAGGGTTAGGGTTAAGGTTAGGGTTAGGGTTAGGGTTAGGGTTTGGGTTAGGGTTAGGGTTAGTGTTCGGGCTAGGGCTAGGGTTAATGCTAGGGCTACGGTTAGGGCTAGGGTTAGGGCTAGGGTTAGGGCTTGGGTTAGGGTTAGGGTTAGGGCTAGGGCTAGGGCAAGGGTTAGGGCAAGGGCTATGTTTAGGTTTAGGGTTAGGGTTAGGGTTAGGGTTAGGGTTAGGGTGAGGGTTAGGGCTAGGGCTAGGGCTAGGGCTAGGGCTAGGGCAAGGGTTAGGGCAAGGACTATGATTAGGGTTAGAGTTCGGTTTAGGGTTACGGTTGGGGTTAGGGTGAGGGTCAGGACTAGGGTTAGCGTGAGGGTTAGGGTTAGTGTTAGGGCCAGGGTTAGCATTAGGGTCAGGGCTACGGTTAGGGTTAGGGGTAGGGGTAGGGGTAGGATTAGGGTAGGGTTAGGGTTACGGCTATGGTTAGGGTTAGGGCTCGGACAAGGGTTAGGGCTAAGGCTAGGGCTAGTGTTAGGGTTAGGGCTATGGCTAGGGCAAGGGTTAAGGTTAGGGTTAGGGTTAGGTATAGGGTGAGGGCTAGGGTTAGGGTGAGGGTTCTGGTTAGTGTTAGGGCTAGGGTAAGCATTAGGGTTAGGGCTACGGTTATGGTTAGGGTTGGTATTAGGGTTAGTGGTAGGCTTTGGGTTAGGGTAAGGTCTAGGGTTAGGGCTAGGGCTAGGGTAAGGGTTAGGGCTAGGTTTAGAACTAGAGCTAGGGCTAGGGTTAGGGTTAGGGTTCAGTTTCAGTTTAGGGTTACAGTTTGGTTTAGGGGTAGGCATAGGGGTAGGGTTAGGTCTAGGCCTAGGGTTAGGGTTAAGGCTATAGTTAGGTTTAGGGTTAGGGTTAGGGTTAGCGCTAGGGTTAGGCTTAGGGTTAGGGTTAGGGCTAGGGTTAGGTTTAGGGCTCGGGTTAGGTTTTGGGTTACGGTTCTGGTTCTTGTTAGGGTTTGGGTTAGCGTTACGGTTAGTGGTAGGTGTTGGGTTAGGGTTAGGGATAGGGATAGATTTTAGGCTATGATTAGGGTTAGGTTACAGTTAGTGAGAGGGTTAGGGCTAAGGCTAGTGTTAGGGTTAGGCTTAGGTTTAGGGATATGGTTTGGGTTAGGCTTAGGTTTAGGGCTAGGGTTAGGGTTAGGGTTAGGGTTAGGTCTAGGGTTAGGGTTAGGGTTATGGTTAGGGTTAGGGTTAGGGTTAGGGTTAGGGTTAGGGTTAGGGTTAGTGTTAGGGTTAGGGTTAGGGTTCGGGCTAGGGCTAGGGTTAGGGCTAGGGCTATGGTTACGACTAGGGTTAGGGCTAGGGCTAGGGCTACGGCAAGGGTTACGGCAAGGGCTATGGTTAGGGTTATGGTTAGGGTTAGGGTTAGGGTCAGGGTTAGGGTGAGGGCTAGGGTTAGGGTGAGGGTTAGGGTTAGTGTTAGGGCTAGGGTTAGCATTAGGGTTAGGGCTACGGTTAGGGTCAGGGTTAGGGCTATGGTTATGGTTAGGGTTTGGGTTAGGGTTTGTGGTAGGCTTTGGGTTAGGGTTAGGTCTAGGGTTAGGGTTTGGGCTAAGGTTAGGGTTAGGGTTATGGCTAGGGTTAGGGTTTGGGTTAGGTTTAGGATTTGGGTTAGAGTTAGGGTTAGGGCTAGGGTTAGGTTTAGGGTTAGGGTTAGGGTTAGGGCTGGGGTTGGGGTTGAGGTTAGGGTGAGGGTTACGGTTGGGGTTGTGGTTGGTGTCGTGTTGTGGTTGGGGTTGGGGTTAGGGTTTGAGTTTGGGTTCGGGTTCCGGATAGGGTTAGAATTAGTGTTAGGGTTAGGGTTAGGGCTAGGGCTAGGGTTAGGGTTAGGGCTAGGGCTAGGGCTACGGATAGGGCTAGGGTTAGGGCTAGGGTTAGGGCTTAGGTTAGGGTTAGGGTTAGGGTTAGGGTTCGGGTTAGGTATAGGTTGAGGGCTAGGGTTAGGGTGAGGGTTCTGGTTAGTGTTAGGGCTAGGGTTAGCATTAGGGTTAGGGCTACGGTTATGGTTAGGGTTTGTGTTAGGGTTAGTGGTAGGCTTTGAGTTAGGGTAAGGTCTAGGGTTAGGGCTAGGGCTAGGGTCAGGGTTAGGGCTAGGTTTAGAACTAGAGCTAGGGCTAGGGTTAGGGTTAGGGTTCAGTTTTAGTTTAGGGTTACAGTTTGGTTTAGGGGTAGGGGTAGGGGTAGGGTTAGGTCTAGGCCTAGGGTTTGGGTTAAGGCTATAGTTAGGTTTAGGGTAGGGTTAGGGTTAGCGCTAGGGTTAGGCTTAGGGTTAGGGTTAGGGCTAGGGTTAGGTTTAGGGCTCGGGTTAGGGTTAGGGTTACGGTTCTGGTTCTGGTTAGGGTTTGGGTTAGCGTTAGGGTTAGGGTTAGTGGTAGGTGTTGGGTTAGGGTTAGTGCTAGGTATAGAGTTTAGGCTAGGATTAGGGTTAGGGTTACAGTTAGTGAGAGGGTTAGGGCTAAGGCTAGTGTTAGGGTGAGATTTAGGTTTAGGGATATGTTTTTTTGTTAGGGTTAGGGTTATGGTTAGCGTTAGGATTAGGGTTAGGGCTAGGGTTAGGTCGAGGGTTAGGGTTAGGGTTAGGGTTAGGGTTAGGGTTAGGGTTAAGGTTAGAGTTAGGGTTAGGGTTAGGGTTTGGGTTAGGGTTAGTGTTCGGGCTAGGGCTAGGGTTACTGCTAGGGCTACGGTTAGGGTTAGGGTTAGGGCTAGGGGTAGGGCTTGGGTTAGGGTTAGGGCTAGGGCTAGGGCTAGGGCAAGGGTTAGGGCAAGGGCTATGGTTAGGGTTAGGGTTAGGGTTAGGGTTAGGGTGAGGGTGAGGTTGAGGGTGAGGGTTAGGGCTAGGGCTAGGGCTCGGGCTAGGGCTAGGGCAAGGATTAGGGCAAGGGCTATGGTTAGGGTTAGAGTTCGGACAAGGGTTAGGTCTAAGGCTAGGGCTAGTGTTAGGGTTAGGGCTATGGCTAGGTCTTGGGCTAGGGCAAGGGTTAGGGTTAAGGTTAGGTATAGGGTGAGGGCTAGGGTTAGGGTGAGGGTTCTGGTTAGTGTTAGGGCTAGGGTAAGCATTAGGGTTAGGGCAACGGTTATGGTTAGGGTTTGTATTAGTGTTAGTGGTAGGCTTTGGGTTAGGGTAAGGTCTAGGGTTAGGGCTAGGGTTAGGGTTAATGTTAGGGCTAGGGCTAGGGTTAGGTTTGGGGTTACGGTTAGGGTTACGGTTAGGGTTAGGGTTAGGGTTAGAGTTAGGGCTAGGGTTGGGGTAGAGGTTAGGGTTAGGGTTAGGGTTAGGATTAGGTTTACGGTTGTGGTTGCGGTTGGTGTTGTGTTGTGGTTGGGGTTGGGGTTAGGGTTTGAGTTCAGGTTCGGTTCGGGTTAGTGTTAGGGTTAGGGTTTGGGGTAGGTTTATGGTTTGGGTTAGGGTTAGGGTTGGGGTTGGGGTTAGGTTTAGGGCTAGGGCTAGGGTTAAAGCTAGGGCTAGGGCTAGGGTTAGGGTTAGCGTTAGGGTTAGCGCTAGGACTAGGGTTAGGGTTAGGGTTAGGGCTAGGGCTAGGGTTAGGTTTAGGGGTAGGGATAGGTTTAGGGATAGGGTCTGGGCTAGGGTTAGGTTTAGGGTTAAGGCTCGGGCTAGGGCTAGGGCTAGGGCTAGGGATAGGGCTAGGGCTAGGGCTAGGGCTAGGGTTAGTGTTAGGGTTAGGGCTAGGGTTGGGGTTAGGGCTAGAGTTCGGGTTAGGGTTAGGGTGGGGTTAGGGCTACGGCTAGGGTTTGTGCTTGGGTTAGGGTTAGGGCTAGGGATAGGACTAGGGATAGGGATAGGGATAGGGATAGGACTAGGGCTAGGGATAGGGCTAGGGCTAGGGCAAGGGTTAGGTCAAGGGCTATTGTTACGGTTAAGTTTAGGGTCAGTGTGAGGGCTATGGTTAGGGTGAGGGTGAGGGTTACGGCTAGGGTTAGCATTAGGGTTAGGGCTGGCGTTAGCGTTAGCATTAGAGTTAGGTTTAGGTTTAGGGTTAGGGTTAGGGTTAGGGCTAGGGCTAGGCCTACGGTTAGGGCTTGCGTTATGGCTAGGGTTAGGGTTTGGTGAGGTTTAGGGTTAGGAGTAGAGTTAGGGTTAGGGTGAGGGCTAGGTTTAGGGTGAGGGTTAGTTTTAGGGTTAGGGTTAGGGCTAGGGTTATCATTAGGGTTAGGGCTAGGGTTAGGGTTAGGTTTATGATTATGGTTAGGGTTTTGGTTAGGTTTAGTGGTAGGCTTTGGGTTAGGGTTAGGGCTAGGGTTTGGGTTAGGGTTTGGGTTAGGGTTAGGGTTAGGATTAGGGCTAGGGCTAGTGTTAGGACTAGGGCTAGGGTAACGGTTAGGACATGCGTTAGAGCTAGAGTTAGGGCTAGCGTTAGGGTTCAGGTTCAGTTTAGGGTTACAGTTTGAGTTAGGGGTAGGGGTAGGGTAGGGCTAGGGCTAGGGTTAGGGCTAGGCCTAGGGTTACAATTAGGGCTAAGGTTAGGTTTAGGGTTAGGGTTAGCGCTAGGGTTAGCGCTAGGGTTACGTTTAGGGTTAGGGATAGGGTTAGGTGTAGGGGTAGGGATAGGTTTAGGGATAGGGTCTGGGCTAGGGTTAGGTTTAGGGTTAAGGCTCGGGCTAGGGCTAGGTATAGGGCTAGGGCTAGGGCTAGGGCTAGGGCTAGGGTTAGGGTTAGGGTTAGGGCTATGGTTCGGGTTAGGGCTAGAGTTCGGGTTAGGGTTAGGGTGGGGTTAGGGCTACGGCTAGGGTTAGGGCTTGGGTTATGTTTAGGGTTAGGGTTAGGGCTAGGGCTAGTGTTAGGGCTAGGGCTAGGGCTAGGGTAACGGTTAGGACATGCGTTAGAGCTAGAGTTAGGGCTAGCGTTAGGGTTCAGGTTCAGTTTAGGGTTACAGTTTGAGTTAGGGGTAGGGCTAGGGTAGGGCTAGGGCTAGGGTTAGGGCTAGGCCTAGGGTTAGAATTAGGGCTAAGGTTAGGTTTAGGGTTAGGGTTAGCGTTAGGGTTAGCGCTAGGGTTACGTTTAGGGTTAGGGATAGGGTTAGGTTTAGGGCTCGGGTTATGGTTAGGGTTACGGTTAGGGTTAGGGTTTGGGTTAGGGTTAGGGTTAGTGGTAGGGGTTGGGTTAGGGTTAGGGCTAGGGTCAGGGTTGGGGCTAGGGTTAGGGTTAGGGTTATTGTAAGTGAGAGGGTTAGGGCTAAGCCTAGGGTTATGGTTAGGGTTAGGGATACTGTTTGGGTTAGGGTTAGGGTTAGGGTAAGGGTTAGGGTTAGGGTTAGGGCTAGGGTGATGTTTAGGGTTAGGGTTAGGGTTAGGGTTAGCTCTAGGGTTAGGGTTATCGTTAGGGTGACGCTTTGGGCTAGGGTTAGGGTTAGGCTTAGGCTTAGGCTTAGGCTTAGGGTTCGGGCTAGGGCTAGGGTTAGGGCTAGGGCTAGGGCTAGGGTGAGGGTTCTGGTTAGTGTTAGGGCTAGGGTTAGCATTAGGGTTAGGGCTACGGTTATGGTTAGGGTTTGTGTTAGGGTTAGTGGTAGGCTTTGAGTTAGGGTAAGGTCTAGGGTTAGGGCTAGGGCTAGGGTTAGGGCTAGGGCTAGGGCTACGGATAGGGCTAGGGTTAGGGCTAGGGTTAGGGCTTAGGTTAGGGTTAGGGTTAGGGTTAGGGTTCGGGTTAGGTATAGGGTGAGGGCTAGGGTTAGGTTGAGGGTTCTGGTTAGTGTTAGGGCTAGGGTTAGCATTAAGGTTAGGGCTACCGTTATGGTTAGGATTTGTGTTAGGGTTAGTGGTAGGCTTTGAGTTAGGGTAAGGTCTAGTGTTAGGGCTTGGGCTAGGGTAAGGGTTAGGGCTAGGGGTAGAACTAGAGCTAGGGCTAAGGTTAGGGTTAGGGTTCAGTTTTAGTTTAGGGTTACAGTTTGGTTTATGGGTAGGGGTAGGGGTAGGGTTAGGTCTAGGCCTAGGGTTAGGGTTAAGGCTAAAGTTAGGTTTAGGGTTAGGGTTAGGGTTAGCGCTAGGGTTAGGCTTAGGGTTAGGGTTAGGGCTAGGGTTAGGTTTAGGGCTCGGGTTAGGGTTAGGGTTACGGTTTTGGTTAGGGTTTGGGTTAGCGTTAGGGTTAGTGGTAGGTGTTGGGTTAGGGTTAGGGCTAGGGATAGAGTTTAGGCTAGGATTAGGTTTAGGGTTACAGTTAGTGAGAGGGTTAGGGCTAAGGCTAGTGTTAGGGTGAGATTTAGGTTTAGGGATATGGTTTTTTGTTAGGGTTAGGGTTATGGTTAGCGTTAGGATTAGGGTTAGGGCTAGGGTTAGGTCGAGGGTTAGGGTTAGGGTTAGGGTTAGGGTTAGGGTTAGGGTTAAGGTTAGAGTTAGGGTTAGCGTTAGGGTTTGGGTTAGGGTTAGGGTTAGTGTTCGGGCTAGGGCTAGGGTTACTGCTAGGGCTACGGTTAGGGCTAGGGTTAGGGCTAGGGTTAGGGCTTGGGTTAGGGTTAGTTTTAGGGCTAGGGCTAGGGCTAGGGCAAGGGTTAGGGCAAGGGCTATGGTTAGGGTTAGGGTTAGGGTTAGGGTGAGGGTTAGGGCTAGGGCTAGGGCTAGGGCTAGGGCTAGGGCAAGGGTTAGGGCAAGGGTTAGGGCAAGGGCTATGATTAGGGTTAGAGATCGGGTTAGGGTTACGGTTGGGGTTAGGGTGAGTGTCAGGACTAGGGTTAGGGTGAGGGTTAGGGTTAGTGTTAGGGCCAGGGTTACCATTAGGGTCAGGGCTACGGTTAGGTTTATGGGAAGGGGTCGGGGTAGGATTAGGGTAGGGTTAGGGTTAGCGCTAGGGTTAGGCTTAGGGTTACGGTTAGGGCTAGGGTTAGGTTTAGGGCTCGGGTTAGGTTTAGGGTTACGGTTCTGGTTCTGGTTAGGGTTTGGGTTAGCGTTACGGTTAGTGGTAGGTGTTGGGTTAGGGTTAGGGCTAGGGATAGAGTTTAGGCTAGGATTAGGGTTAGGTTACAGTTAGTGAGAGGGTTAGGGCTAAGGCTAGTGTTAGGGTGAGATTTAGGTTTAGGGATACGGTTTTTTGTTAGGGTTAGGGTTATGGTTAGCCTTAGGATTAGGGTTAGGGCTAGGGTTAGGTCGAGGGTTAGGGTTAGGGTTAAGGTTAGGGTTAGGGTTAAGGTTAGAGTTAGGGTTAGGGTTAGGGTTTGTGTTAGGGTTAGGGTTAGTGTTCGGGCTAGGGCTAGGGTTACTGCTAGGGCTACAGTTAGGGCTAAGGTTAGGGCTAGGGTTAGGGCTAGGGTTAGGGCTTGGGTTAGGGTTAGGGCTAGGGCTAGGGCTAGGGCAAGGGTTAGGCAAGGGCTATGGTTAGGGTTAGGGTTAGGGTTAGGGTTAGGGTTAGGGTGAGGGTTAGGGCTAGGGCTAGGGCAAGGGTTAGGGCAAGGGCTATGCTTAGGGTTAGAGTTAGGGTTAGGGTTAGGGTTAGGGCTAGGGTGAGGTTTAGGGTTAGGGTTAGGGTTAGTTCTAGGGTTAGGGTTATCGTTAGGGTGATGCTTTGGGCTAGGGTTAGGGTTAGGGTTAGGGTTAGGGTTAGGGTTCGGGTTCGGGTTCGGGTTCGGGTTCGGGTTCGGGTTCGGGCTAGGGCTAGGGTTAGGGCTAGGGCTAGGGCTAGGGCTACGTATAGGGCTAGCGTTAGGGCTAGGGATAGGGCTTAGGTTAGGGTTAGGGTTAGGGTTAAGGTTTAGGGTTCGGGTTAGGTATAGGGTGAGGGCTAGGGTTAGGGTGAGGGTTCTGGTTAGTGTTAGGGCTAGGGTTAGCATTAGGGTTAGGTCTACGGTTATGGTTAGGGTTTGTGTTAGGGTTAGTGGTAGGCTTTGAGTTAGGGTAAGGTCTAGGGTTAGGGCTAGGGCTAGGGTCAGGGTTAGGGCTAGGTTTAGAACTAGAGCTAGGGCTAGGGTTAGGGTTAGGGTTCAGTTTTACTTTAGGGTTACAGTTTGGTTTAGGGGTAGGGGTAGGTGTAGGGTTAGGTCTAGGCCTAGGGTTTGGGTTAAGGCTATAGTTAGGTTTAGGGTTAGGGTTAGGGTTAGCGCTAGGGTTAGGCTTAGGGTTAGGGTTAGGGCTAGGGTTAGGTTTAGGGCTCGGGTTAGGGTTAGGGTTACGGTTCTGGTTCTGGTTAGGGTTTGGGTTAGCGTTAGGGTTAGTGGTAGGTGTTGGGTTAGGGTTAGGGATAGGGATAGAGTTTAGGCTAGGATTAGGGTTAGGGTTACAGTTAGTGAGAGGGTTAGGGCTAAGGCTAGTGTTAGGGTGAGAGTTAGGTTTAGGGATATGGTTTTTTGTTAGGGTTAGGGTTATGGTTAGCGTTAGGATTAGGGTTAGGGCTAGGGTTAGGTCGAGGGTTAGGGTTAGGGTTAGGGTTAGGGTTAGGGTTAAGGTTAGAGTTAGGTTTAGGGTTAGGGTTAGGGTTTGGGTTAGGGTTAGTGTTCAGGCTAGGGCTAGGGTTACTGCTAGGGCTACGGTAAGGGCTAGGGTTAGGGCTAGGGGTAGGGCTTGGGTTAGGGTTAGGGTTAGGGCTAGGGCTAGGGCTAGGGCAAGGGTTAGGGCAAGGGCTATGGTTAGGGTTAGGGTTAGGGTTAGGGTTAGGGTTAGGGTTAGGGTGAGGGTTAGGGCTCGGGCTAGGGCTAGGGCTAGGGCTAGGGCAAGGGTTAGGGCAAGGGCTATGGTTAGGGTTAGAGATCGGGTTAGGGTTACGGTTGGGGTTAGGGTGAGGGTCAGGACTAGGGTTAGGGTGAGGGTTAGGGTTAGTGTTAGGGCCAGGGTTAGCATTAGGGTCAGGGCTACGGTTAGGGTTATGGGAAGGGGTAGGGGTAGGATTAGGGTAGGGTTAGGGTTACGGCTATGGTTAGGGTTAGGGCTCGGACAAGGGTTAGGGCTAAGGCTAGGGCTAGTGTTAGGGTTAGGGCTATGGCTAGAGCTTGGGCTAGGGCAAGGGTTAGGGTTAGGGTTAGGGTTAGGTATAGGGTGAGGGCTAGGGTTAGGGTGAGGGTTCTGGTTAGTGTTAGGGCTAGGGTAAGCATTAGGGTTAGGGCTACGGTTATGGTTAGGGTTTGTATTAGGGTTAGTGGTAGGCTTTGGGTTAGGGAAAGGTCTAGGGTTAGGGCTAGGGCTAGGGTAAGGGTTAGGGCTAGGTTTAGAACTAGAGCTAGGGCTAGGGTTAGGGTTAGGGTTCAGTTTCAGTTTAGGGTTACAGTTTGGTTTAGGGGTAGGGGTAGGGGTAGGGTTAGGTCTAGGCCTAGGCTTAGGGTTAAGGCTATAGTTAGGTTTAGGGTTAGGGTTAGGGTTAGCGCTAGGGTTAGGCTTAGGTTTAGGGTTAGGGCTAGGGTTAGGTTTAGGGCTCGGGTTAGGTCTAGGGTTACGGTTCTGGTTCTGGTTAGGGTTTGGGTTAGCGTTACGGTTAGTGGTAGGTGTTGGGTTAGGGTTAGGGCTAGGGATAGAGTTTAGGCTAGGATTAGGGTTAGGTTACAGTTAGTGAGAGGGTTAGGGCTAAGGCTAGTGTTAGGGTGAGATTTAGGTTTAGGGATACGGTTTTTTGTTAGGGTTAGGGTTATGGTTAGCGTTAGGATTAGGGTTAGGGCTAGGGTTAGGTCGAGGGTTAGGGTTAGGGTTAAGGTTAGGGTTAGGGTTAAGGTTAGAGTTAGGGTTAGGGTTAGGGTTTGTGTTAGGGTTAGGGTTAGTGTTCGGTCTAGGGCTAGGGTTACTGCTAGCGCTACAGTTAGGGCTAAGGTTAGGGCTAGGGTTAGGGCTAGGGTTAGGGCTTGGGTTAGGGTTAGGGCTAGGGCTAGGGCTAGGGCAAGGGTTAGGCAAGGGCTATGGTTAGGGTTAGGGTTAGGGTTAGGGTTAGGGTGAGGGTTAGGGCTAGGGCTAGGGCAAGGGTTAGGGCAAGGGCTATGCTTAGGGTTGGAGGTAGGGTTAGGGTTAGGGTTGGGGTTAGGGTGAGGGTCAGGGCTAGGGTTAGGGTGAGGGTTAGGGTTAGTGTTAGGGCCAGGGTTAGCATTAGGGTCAGGGCTACGGTTAGGGTTAGGGGTAGGGGTAGGGGTAGGATTAGGGTAGGGTTAGGGTTACGGCTATGGTTAGGGTTAGGGTTAGGGTTAGGGTTAGAGTTAGGGCAAGGGTTAGGGCTAGACTTCAGGTTAGGTTTAGGGTAGGGTTAGGGCTAGGGCTAGGGTTAGGGTTAGTGTTAGGGTTAGGTTTAGGGCGAGGGCTAGGGCTAGGGTTTGTGTTAGGGTTAGGGCTAGGGCTAGGGCTAGGGTTAGTGTTATGGTTAGTGTTAGGGTTAGGGTTAGGTTTAGGTGTAGGGTTAGGGTTAGACTTAGGGGCAGGTTTAGGGGTAGGGCTAGGGTTAGTTGTAGTGTTAGAGCTAGGGCTAGGGCTTGGGATAGGGATAGGGATAGGGATAGGGATAGGGTTAGTGTTAGTGTTAGGGCTAGGGCTAGGGTTAGGGTTAGGGTTAGGGTTAGGGTTAGGGTTAGGATTAGGGCTAGGGTTAGGGTTAGGGCTAGGGCTAGGGTTAGGGTTAGGGTTCGGGCTAGGATTAGGGCTAGGGTTAGGGCTAGGGCTCGGGCTAGGTAACGGTTAGGGCTAGGGTTAGAGCTAGAGCTAGGACTAGGGTTAGGGTTCAGGTTCAGGTTCAGTTTAGGTTTACAGTTTGGGTTAGGGGCAGGGGTAGGGGTAGGGGTATGGTTACGGCTAGGCCTAGGGTTATGGTTAGGGCTAGGGTTAGGTTTAGGGTTAGCGTTAGAGTTAGGATTAGCGCTAGGGTTAGGGTTATGGTTAGGGTTAGGGCTAGGTTCAGGTTTAGGGCTCGGGTTAGTGTTATGTTTAGGGTTACGGTTCTGGTTAGGGTTTGGGTTAGGGTTAGGGTTAGTGGTAGGGGTTGGGTTAGGGTTAGGGTTAGTGTTCGGGCTAGGGCTAGGGCTAGGGTTACTGCTAGGGCTACGGTTAGGCCTACGGTTAGGGCTAGGGTTAGGGCTTGGGTTAGGTTTAGGGTTAGGGCTAGGGCTAGGGCTAGGGCAAGGGTTAGGGCAAGGGCTATGGTTAGGGTTAGAGTTCGGGTTAGGGTTACGGTTGGGCTTAGGGTTAGGGTCAGGACTAGGGTTAGGGTGAGGGTTAGGGTTAGTGTTAGGGCCAGGGTTAGCATTAGGGTCAGGGCTACGGTTAGGGTTACGGGTAGGGGTAGGGGTAGGATTAGGGTAGGGTTGGGGTTACGGCTATGGTTAGGGTTAGGGCTCGGACAAGGGTTAGGGCTAAGGCTAGGGCTAGTGTTAGGGTTAGGGCTATGGCTAGGGCTTCGGCTAGGGCAAGGTTTAGGGTTAGGGTTAGGGTTAGGGTTAGGTATAGGGTGAGGGCTAGGGTTAGGGTGAGGGTTCTGGTTATTGTTAGGGCTAGGGTAAGCATTAGGGTTAGGGCTACGGTTATGGTTAGGGTTTATATTAGGGTTAGTGGTAGGCTTTGGGTTAGGGTAAGGTCTAGGGTTAGGGCAAGGGTTAGGGTTAATGTTAGGGTTAGGGCTAGGGTTAGGTTTGGGGTTACGGTTAGGGTTATGGTTAGGGTTAGGGTTAGGGTTAGAGTTAGGGCTAGGGTTGGGGTTGGGGTTAGGGTTTGAGTTCGGGTTCGGTTCGGGTTAGGGTTAGGGTTAGGGTTTGGGGTAGGTTTATGGTTTGGGTTAGGGTTAGGGTTGCGGTTGGGGTTAGGTTTAGGGCTAGGGCTAGGGCTAGGGTTAAAGCTAGGGCTAGGGCTAGGGTTAGGGTTAAGGCTATAGTTAGGGTTAGGGTTAGGGTTAGCGCTAGGGTTAGGCTTAGGGTTAGGGTTAGGGCTAGGGTTAGGTTTAGGGCTCGGGTTAGGTTTAGGGTTACGGTTCTGGTTCTGGTTAGGGTTTGGGTTAGCGTTACGGTTAGTGGTAGGTGTTGGGTTAGGGCTAGGGATAGAGTTTAGGCTAGGATTAGGGTTAGGTTACAGTTAGTGAGAGGGTTAGGGCTAAGGCTAGTGTTAGGTTTAGGCTTAGGTTTAGGGATATGGTTTGGGTTAGGGTTAGGGTTAGGGCTAGGGTTAGGGTTAGGGTTAGGGTTAGGGTTAGGGTTAGGGTTATGGTTAGGTCTAGGGTTAGGGTTATGGTTAGGGTTAGGGTTAGGGTTAGGGTTAGGGTTAGGGTTAGTGTTAGGGTTAGGGTTAGGGTTAGGGTTCGGGCTAGGGCTAGGGTTAGGGCTAGGGTTAGGGCTACGGCAAGGGTTACGGCAAGGGCTATGGTTAGGGTTATTTTTAGGGTTAGGGTTAGGGTCAGGGTTAGGGTGAGGGCTAGGGTTAGGGTGAGGGTTAGGGTTAGTGTTAGGGCTAGGGTTAGCATTAGGGTTAGGGCTACGGTTAGGGTCAGGGTTAGGGCTATGTTTATGGTTAGGTTTTGGGTTACGGTTTGTGGTAGGCTTTGGGTTAGGGTTAGGTCTAGGGTTAGGGTTTGGGCTAAGGTTAGGGTTAGGGTTATGGCTAGGGTTAGGGTTTGGGTTAGGTTTAGGATTTGGGTTAGAGTTAGGGTTAGGGCTAGGGTTAGGTTTAGGGTTAGGGTTAGGGTTAGGGCTGGGGTTGGGGTTGAGGTTAGGGTTAGGGTTACGGTTGGGGTTGTGGTTGGTGTTGTGTTGTGGTTGGGGTTGGGGTTAGGGTTTGAGTTTGGGTTCGGGTTCCGGATAGGGTTAGAATTAGTGTTAGGGTTAGGGTTAGGGCTAGGGCTAGGGCTAGGGTTAGGGTTAGGCTTAGGTTTAGGGATACGGTTTGGATTAGGGGTAGGGTTAGGGCTAGGGTTTGGGTTAGGGTTAGGGTTAGGATTAGGGCTAGGGCTAGTGTTAGCGCTAGGGCTACGGCTAGGGTAAGGGTTAGGACACGCGTTAGAGCTAGAGTTAGGGCTAGCGTTAGGGTTCAGGTTCAGTTTAGGGTTACAGTTTGAGTTAGGGGTAGGGGTAGGGTAGGGCTAGGGCTAGGGTTAGGGCTAGGCCTAGGGTTAGAATTAGGGCTAAGGTTAGGTTTAGGCTTAGGCTTAGCGTTAGGGTTAATGCTAGGGTTACGTTTAGGGTTAGGGATAGGGTTAGGTTTAGGGCTCGGGTTAGGGTTAGGGTTACTGTTATGGTTAGGGTTTGGGTTAGGGTTAGGGTTATTGTAAGTGAGAGGGTTAGGGCTAAGCCTAGGGTTATGCTTAGGGTTAGGGATACTGTTTGGGTTAGGGTTAGGGTTAGGGTAAGGGTTAGGGTTAGGGTTAGGGCTAGGGTGATGTTTAGGGTTAGGGTTAGGGTTAGGGTTAGCTCTAGGGTTAGGGTTATCGTTAGGGTGACGCTTTGGGCTAGGGTTAGGGTTAGGCTTAGGCTTAGGCTTAGGCTTAGGGTTCGGGCTAGGGCTAGGGTTAGGGCTAGGGCTAGGGCTAGGGTGAGGGTTCTGGTTAGTGTTAGGGCTAGGGTTAGCATTAGGGTTAGGGCTACGGTTATGGTTAGGGTTTGTGTTAGGGTTAGTGGTAGGCTTTGAGTTAGGGTAAGGTCTAGGGTTAGGGCTAGGGCTAGGGTTAGGGCTAGGGCTAGGGCTACGGATAGGGCTAGGGTTAGGGCTAGGGTTAGGGCTTAGGTTAGGGTTAGGGTTAGGGTTAGGGTTCGGGTTAGGTATAGGGTGAGGGCTAGGGTTAGGTTGAGGGTTCTGGTTAGTGTTAGGGCTAGGGTTAGCATTAAGGTTAGGGCTACCGTTATGGTTAGGATTTGTGTTAGGGTTAGTGGTAGGCTTTGAGTTAGGGTAAGGTCTAGGGTTAGGGCTTGGGCTAGGGTAAGGGTTAGGGCTAGGGGTAGAACTAGAGCTAGGGCTAAGGTTAGGGTTAGGGTTCAGTTTTAGTTTAGGGTTACAGTTTGGTTTATGGGTAGGGGTAGGGGTAGGGTTAGGTCTAGGCCTAGGGTTAGGGTTAAGGCTAAAGTTAGGTTTAGGGTTAGGGTTAGGGTTAGCGCTAGGGTTAGGCTTAGGGTTAGGGTTAGGGCTAGGGTTAGGTTTAGGGCTCGGGTTAGGGTTAGGGTTACGGTTTTGGTTAGGGTTTGGGTTAGCGTTAGGGTTAGTGGTAGGTGTTGGGTTAGGGTTAGGGCTAGGGATAGAGTTTAGGCTAGGATTAGGTTTAGGGTTACAGTTAGTGAGAGGGTTAGGGCTAAGGCTAGTGTTAGGGTGAGATTTAGGTTTAGGGATATGGTTTTTTGTTAGGGTTAGGGTTATGGTTAGCGTTAGGATTAGGGTTAGGGCTAGGGTTAGGTCGAGGGTTAGGGTTAGGGTTAGGGTTAGGGTTAGGGTTAGGGTTAGGGTTAGGGTTAAGGTTAGAGTTAGGGTTAGCGTTAGGGTTTGGGTTAGGGTTAGGGTTAGTGTTCGGGCTAGGGCTAGGATTACTGCTAGGGCTACGGTTAGGGCTAGGGTTAGGGCTAGGATTAGGGCTTGGGTTAGGGTTAGTTTTAGGGCTAGGGCTAGGGCAAGGGTTAGGGCAAGGGCTATGGTTAGGGTTAGGGTTAGGGTTAGGGTGAGGGTTAGGGCTAGGGCTAGGGCTAGGGCTAGGGCTAGGGCAAGGGTTAGGGCAAGGGTTAGGGCAAGGGTTAGGGCAAGGGCTATGATTAGGGTTAGAGATCGGGTTAGGGTTACGGTTGGGGTTAGGGTGAGTGTCAGGACTAGGGTTAGGGTGAGGGTTAGGGTTAGTGTTAGGGCCAGGGTTACCATTAGGGTCAGGGCTACGGTTAGGTTTATGGGAAGGGGTCGGGGTAGGATTAGGGTAGGGTTAGGGTTAGCGCTAGGGTTAGGCTTAGGGTTACGGTTAGGGCTAGGGTTAGGTTTAGGGCTCGGGTTAGGTTTAGGGTTACGGTTCTGGTTCTGGTTAGGGTTTGGGTTAGCGTTACGGTTAGTGGTAGGTGTTGGGTTAGGGTTAGGGCTAGGGATAGAGTTTAGGCTAGGATTAGGGTTAGGTTACAGTTAGTGAGAGGGTTAGGGCTAAGGCTAGTGTTAGGGTGAGATTTAGGTTTAGGGATACGGTTTTTTGTTAGGGTTAGGGTTATGGTTAGCCTTAGGATTAGGGTTAGGGCTAGGGTTAGGTCGAGGGTTAGGGTTAGGGTTAAGGTTAGGGTTAGGGTTAAGGTTAGAGTTAGGGTTAGGGTTAGTGTTCGGGCTAGGGCTAGGGTTACTGCTAGGGCTACAGTTAGGGCTAAGGTTAGGGCTAGGGTTAGGGCTAGGGTTAGGGCTAGGGTTAGGGCTTGGGTTAGGGTTAGGGCTAGGGCTAGGGCTAGGGCAAGGGTTAGGCAAGGGCTATGGTTAGGGTTAGGGTTAGGGTTAGGGTTAGGGTTAGGGTTAGGGTGAGGGTTAGGGCTAGGGCTAGGGCAAGGGTTAGGGCAAGGGCTATGCTTAGGGTTAGAGTTAGGGTTAGGGTTAGGGTTAGGGCTAGGGTGAGGTTTAGGGTTAGGGTTAGGGTTAGGTCTAGGGTTAGGGTTATCGTTAGGGTGATGCTTTGGGCTAGGGTTAGGGTTAGGGTTAGGGTTAGGGTTAGGGTTCGGGTTCGGGTTCGGGCTAGGGCTAGGGTTAGGGCTAGGGCTAGGGCTAGGGCTACGTATAGGGCTAGCGTTAGGGCTAGGGATAGGGCTTAGGTTAGGGTTAGGGTTAGGGTTAAGGTTTAGGGTTCGGGTTAGGTATAGGGTGAGGGCTAGGGTTAGGGTGAGGGTTCTGGTTAGTGTTAGGGCTAGGGTTAGCATTAGGGTTAGGTCTACGGTTATGGTTAGGGTTTGTGTTAGGGTTAGTGGTAGGCTTTGAGTTAGGGTAAGGTCTAGGGTTAGGGCTAGGGCTAGGGTCAGGGTTAGGGCTAGGTTTAGAACTAGAGCTAGGGCTAGGGTTAGGGTTAGGGTTCAGTTTTACTTTAGGGTTACAGTTTGGTTTAGGGGTAGGGGTAGGGGTAGGGTTAGGTCTAGGCCTAGGGTTTGGGTTAAGGCTATAGTTAGGTTTAGGGTTAGGGTTAGGGTTAGCGCTAGGGTTAGGCTTAGGGTTAGGGTTAGCGCTAGGGTTAGGTTTAGGGCTCGGGTTAGGGTTAGGGTTACGGTTCTGGTTCTGGTTAGGGTTTGGGTTAGCGTTAGGGTTAGTGGTAGGTGTTGGGTTAGGGTTAGGGCTAGGGATAGAGTTTAGGCTAGGATTAGGGTTAGGGTTACAGTTAGTGAGAGGGTTAGGGCTAAGGCTAGTGTTAGGGTGAGAGTTAGGTTTAGGGATATGGTTTTTTGTTAGGGTTAGGGTTATGGTTAGCGTTAGGATTAGGGTTAGGGCTAGGGTTAGGTCGAGGGTTAGGGTTAGGGTTAGGGTTAGGGTTAGGGTTAAGGTTAGAGTTAGGTTTAGGGTTAGGGTTAGGGTTTGGGTTAGGGTTAGTGTTCAGGCTAGGGCTAGGGTTACTGCTAGGGCTACGGTAAGGGCTAGGGTTAGGGCTAGGGGTAGGGCTTGGGTTAGGGTTAGGGTTAGGGCTAGGGCTAGGGCTAGGGCAAGGGTTAGGGCAAGGGCTATGGTTAGGGTTAGGGTTAGGGTGAGGGTTAGGGTGAGGGTTAGGGCTCGGGCTAGGGCTAGGGCTAGGGCTAGGGCAAGGGTTAGGGCAAGGGCTATGGTTAGGGTTAGAGATCGGGTTAGGGTTACGGTTGGGGTTAGGGTGAGGGTCAGGACTAGGGTTAGGGTGAGGGTTAGGGTTAGTGTTAGGGCCAGGGTTAGCATTAAGGTCAGGGCTACGGTTAGGGTTATGGGAAGGGGTAGGGGTAGGATTAGGGTAGGGTTAGGGTTACGGCTATGGTTAGGGTTAGGGCTCGGACAAGGGTTAGGGCTAAGGCTAGGGCTAGTGTTAGGGTTAGGGCTATGGCTAGAGCTTGGGCTAGGGCAAGGGTTAGGGTTAGGGTTAGGGTTAGGTATAGGGTGAGGGCTAGGGTTAGGGTGAGGGTTCTGGTTAGTGTTAGGGCTAGGGTAAGCATTAGGGTTAGGGCTACGGTTATGGTTAGGGTTTGTATTAGGGTTAGTGGTAGGCTTTGGGTTAGGGAAAGGTCTAGGGTTAGGGCTAGGGCTAGGGTAAGGGTTAGGGCTAGGTTTAGAACTAGAGCTAGGGCTAGGGTTAGGGTTAGTGTTCAGTTTCAGTTTAGGGTTACAGTTTGGTTTAGGGGTAGGGGTAGGGGTAGGGTTAGGTCTAGGCCTAGGCTTAGGGTTAAGGCTATAGTTAGGTTTAGGGTTAGGGTTAGGGTTAGCGCTAGGGTTAGGCTTAGGTTTAGGGTTAGGGCTAGGGTTAGGTTTAGGGCTCGGGTTAGGTCTAGGGTTACGGTTCTGGTTCTGGTTAGGGTTTGGGTTAGCGTTACGGTTAGTGGTAGGTGTTGGGTTAGGGTTAGGGCTAGGGATAGAGTTTAGGCTAGGATTAGGGTTAGGTTACAGTTAGTGAGAGGGTTAGGGCTAAGGCTAGTGTTAGGGTGAGATTTAGGTTTAGGGATACGGTTTTTTGTTAGGGTTAGGGTTATGGTTAGCGTTAGGATTAGGGTTAGGGCTAGGGTTAGGTCGAGGGTTAGGGTTAGGGTTAAGGTTAGGGTTAGGGTTAAGGTTAGAGTTAGGGTTAGGGTTAGGGTTTGTGTTAGGGTTAGGGTTAGTGTTCGGGCTAGGGATAGGGTTACTGCTAGGGCTACAGTTAGGGCTAAGGTTAGGGCTAGGGTTAGGGCTAGGGTTAGGGCTTGGGTTAGGGTTAGGGCTAGGGCTAGGGCTAGGGCTAGGGCAAGGGTTAGGCAAGGGCTATGGTTAGGGTTAGGGTTAGGGTTAGGGTGAGGGTTAGGGCTAGGGCTAGGGCAAGGGTTAGGGCAAGGGCTATGGTTAGGGTTAGGGTTAGGGTTAGGGTTAGGGTGAGGGTGAGGTTGAGGGTGAGGGTTAGGGCTAGGGCTAGGGCTCGGGCTAGGGCTAGGGCAAGGGTTAGGGCAAGGGCTATGCTTAGGGTTAGAGGTAGGGTTAGGGTTAGGGTTAGGGTTGGGGTTAGGGTGAGGGTCAGGGCTAGGGTTAGGGTGAGGGTTAGGGTTAGTGTTAGGGCCAGGGTTAGCATTAGGGTCAGGGCTACGGTTAGGGTTAGGGGTAGGGGTAGGGGTAGGATTAGGGTAGGGTTAGGGTTACGGCTATGGTTAGGGTTAGGGTTAGGGTTAGGGTTAGAGTTAGGGCAAGGGTTAGGGCTAGACTTCAGGTTAGGTTTAGGGTAGGGTTAGGGCTAGGGCTAGGGTTAGGGTTAGGGTTCGGGCTAGGATTAGGGCTAGGGTTAGGGCTAGGGCTCGGGCTAGGTAACGGTTAGGGCTAGGGTTAGAGCTAGAGCTAGGACTAGGGTTAGGGTTCAGGTTCAGGTTCAGTTTAGGTTTACAGTTTGGGTTAGGGGCAGGGGTAGGGGTAGGGGTATGGTTACGGCTAGGCCTAGGGTTATGGTTAGGGCTAGGGTTAGGTTTAGGGTTAGCGTTAGAGTTAGGATTAGCGCTAGGGTTAGGGTTATGGTTAGGGTTAGGGCTAGGTTCAGGTTTAGGGCTCGGGTTAGTGTTATGTTTAGGGTTACGGTTCTGGTTAGGGTTTGGGTTAGGGTTAGGGTTAGTGGTAGGGGTTGGGTTAGGGTTAGGGTTAGTGTTCGGGCTAGGGCTAGGGCTAGGGTTACTGCTAGGGCTACGGTTAGGCCTACGGTTAGGGCTAGGGTTAGGGCTTGGGTTAGGTTTAGGGTTAGGGCTAGGGCTAGGGCTAGGGCAAGGGTTAGGGCAAGGGCTATGGTTAGGGTTAGAGTTCGGGTTAGGGTTACGGTTGGGCTTAGGGTTAGGGTCAGGACTAGGGTTAGGGTGAGGGTTAGGGTTAGTGTTAGGGCCAGGGTTAGCATTAGGGTCAGGGCTACGGTTAGGGTTACGGGTAGGGGTAGGGGTAGGATTAGGGTAGGGTTGGGGTTACGGCTATGGTTAGGGTTAGGGCTCGGACAAGGGTTAGGGCTAAGGCTAGGGCTAGTGTTAGGGTTAGGGCTATGGCTAGGGCTTCGGCTAGGGCAAGGTTTAGGGTTAGGGTTAGGGTTAGGGTTAGGTATAGGGTGAGGGCTAGGGTTAGGGTGAGGGTTCTGGTTATTGTTAGGGCTAGGGTAAGCATTAGGGTTAGGGCTACGGTTATGGTTAGGTTTATATTAGGGTTAGTGGTAGGCTTTGGGTTAGGGTAAGGTCTAGGGTTAGGGCAAGGGTTAGGGTTAATGTTAGGGTTAGGGCTAGGGTTAGGTTTGGGGTTACGGTTAGGGTTATGGTTAGGGTTAGGGTTAGGGTTAGAGTTAGGGCTAGGGTTGGGGTTGGGGTTAGGGTTTGAGTTCGGGTTCGGTTCGGGTTAGGGTTAGGGTTAGGGTTTGGGGTAGGTTTATGGTTTGGGTTAGGGTTAGGGTTGCGGTTGGGGTTAGGTTTAGGGCTAGGGCTAGGGCTAGGGTTAAAGCTAGGGCTAGGGCTAGGGTTAGGGTTAAGGCTATAGTTAGGGTTAGGGTTAGGGTTAGCGCTAGGGTTAGGCTTAGGGTTAGGGTTAGGGCTAGGGTTAGGTTTAGGGCTCGGGTTAGGTTTAGGGTTACGGTTCTGGTTCTGGTTAGGGTTTGGGTTAGCGTTACGGTTAGTGGTAGGTGTTGGGTTAGGGCTAGGGATAGAGTTTAGGCTAGGATTAGGGTTAGGTTACAGTTAGTGAGAGGGTTAGGGCTAAGGCTAGTGTTAGGTTTAGGCTTAGGTTTAGGGATATGGTTTGGGTTAGGGTTAGGGTTAGGGCTAGGGTTAGGGTTAGGGTTAGGGTTAGGGTTAGGGTTAGGGTTATGGTTAGGTCTAGGGTTAGGGTTATGGTTAGGGTTAGGGTTAGGGTTAGGGTTAGGGTTAGGGTTAGTGTTAGGGTTAGGGTTAGGGTTAGGGTTCGGGCTAGGGCTAGGGTTAGGGCTAGGGTTAGGGCTACGGCAAGGGTTACGGCAAGGGCTATGGTTAGGGTTATTTTTAGGGTTAGGGTTAGGGTCAGGGTTAGGGTGAGGGCTAGGGTTAGGGTGAGGGTTAGGGTTAGTGTTAGGGCTAGGGTTAGCATTAGGGTTAGGGCTACGGTTAGGGTCAGGGTTAGGGCTATGTTTATGGTTAGGTTTTGGGTTACGGTTTGTGGTAGGCTTTGGGTTAGGGTTAGGTCTAGGGTTAGGGTTTGGGCTAAGGTTAGGGTTAGGGTTATGGCTAGGGTTAGGGTTTGGGTTAGGTTTAGGATTTGGGTTAGAGTTAGGGTTAGGGCTAGGGTTAGGTTTAGGGTTAGGGTTAGGGTTAGGGCTGGGGTTGGGGTTGAGGTTAGGGTTAGGGTTACGGTTGGGGTTGTGGTTGGTGTTGTGTTGTGGTTGGGGTTGGGGTTAGGGTTTGAGTTTGGGTTCGGGTTCCGGATAGGGTTAGAATTAGTGTTAGGGTTAGGGTTAGGGCTAGGGCTAGGGCTAGGGTTAGGGTTAGGCTTAGGTTTAGGGATACGGTTTGGATTAGGGGTAGGGTTAGGGCTAGGGTTTGGGTTAGGGTTAGGGTTAGGATTAGGGCTAGGGCTAGTGTTAGCGCTAGGGCTACGGCTAGGGTAAGGGTTAGGACACGCGTTAGAGCTAGAGTTAGGGCTAGCGTTAGGGTTCAGGTTCAGTTTAGGGTTACAGTTTGAGTTAGGGGTAGGGGTAGGGTAGGGCTAGGGCTAGGGTTAGGGCTAGGCCTAGGGTTAGAATTAGGGCTAAGGTTAGGTTTAGGCTTAGGCTTAGCGTTAGGGTTAATGCTAGGGTTACGTTTAGGGTTAGGGATAGGGTTAGGTTTAGGGCTCGGGTTAGGGTTAGGGTTACTGTTATGGTTAGGGTTTGGGTTAGGGTTAGGGTTATTGTAAGTGAGAGGGTTAGGGCTAAGCCTAGGGTTATGCTTAGGGTTAGGGATACTGTTTGGGTTAGGGTTAGGGTTAGGGTAAGGGTTAGGGTTAGGGTTAGGGCTAGGGTGATGTTTAGGGTTAGGGTTAGGGTTAGGGTTAGCTCTAGGGTTAGGGTTATCGTTAGGGTGACGCTTTGGGCTAGGGTTAGGGTTAGGCTTAGGCTTAGGCTTAGGCTTAGGGTTCGGGCTAGGGCTAGGGTTAGGGCTAGGGCTAGGGCTAGGGTGAGGGTTCTGGTTAGTGTTAGGGCTAGGGTTAGCATTAGGGTTAGGGCTACGGTTATGGTTAGGGTTTGTGTTAGGGTTAGTGGTAGGCTTTGAGTTAGGGTAAGGTCTAGGGTTAGGGCTAGGGCTAGGGTTAGGGCTAGGGCTAGGGCTACGGATAGGGCTAGGGTTAGGGCTAGGGTTAGGGCTTAGGTTAGGGTTAGGGTTAGGGTTAGGGTTCGGGTTAGGTATAGGGTGAGGGCTAGGGTTAGGTTGAGGGTTCTGGTTAGTGTTAGGGCTAGGGTTAGCATTAAGGTTAGGGCTACCGTTATGGTTAGGATTTGTGTTAGGGTTAGTGGTAGGCTTTGAGTTAGGGTAAGGTCTAGGGTTAGGGCTTGGGCTAGGGTAAGGGTTAGGGCTAGGGGTAGAACTAGAGCTAGGGCTAAGGTTAGGGTTAGGGTTCAGTTTTAGTTTAGGGTTACAGTTTGGTTTATGGGTAGGGGTAGGGGTAGGGTTAGGTCTAGGCCTAGGGTTAGGGTTAAGGCTAAAGTTAGGTTTAGGGTTAGGGTTAGGGTTAGCGCTAGGGTTAGGCTTAGGGTTAGGGTTAGGGCTAGGGTTAGGTTTAGGGCTCGGGTTAGGGTTAGGGTTACGGTTTTGGTTAGGGTTTGGGTTAGCGTTAGGGTTAGTGGTAGGTGTTGGGTTAGGGTTAGGGCTAGGGATAGAGTTTAGGCTAGGATTAGGTTTAGGGTTACAGTTAGTGAGAGGGTTAGGGCTAAGGCTAGTGTTAGGGTGAGATTTAGGTTTAGGGATATGGTTTTTTGTTAGGGTTAGGGTTATGGTTAGCGTTAGGATTAGGGTTAGGGCTAGGGTTAGGTCGAGGGTTAGGGTTAGGGTTAGGGTTAGGGTTAGGGTTAGGGTTAGGGTTAGGGTTAAGGTTAGAGTTAGGGTTAGCGTTAGGGTTTGGGTTAGGGTTAGGGTTAGTGTTCGGGCTAGGGCTAGGATTACTGCTAGGGCTACGGTTAGGGCTAGGGTTAGGGCTAGGATTAGGGCTTGGGTTAGGGTTAGTTTTAGGGCTAGGGCTAGGGCAAGGGTTAGGGCAAGGGCTATGGTTAGGGTTAGGGTTAGGGTTAGGGTGAGGGTTAGGGCTAGGGCTAGGGCTAGGGCTAGGGCTAGGGCAAGGGTTAGGGCAAGGGTTAGGGCAAGGGTTAGGGCAAGGGCTATGATTAGGGTTAGAGATCGGGTTAGGGTTACGGTTGGGGTTAGGGTGAGTGTCAGGACTAGGGTTAGGGTGAGGGTTAGGGTTAGTGTTAGGGCCAGGGTTACCATTAGGGTCAGGGCTACGGTTAGGTTTATGGGAAGGGGTCGGGGTAGGATTAGGGTAGGGTTAGGGTTAGCGCTAGGGTTAGGCTTAGGGTTACGGTTAGGGCTAGGGTTAGGTTTAGGGCTCGGGTTAGGTTTAGGGTTACGGTTCTGGTTCTGGTTAGGGTTTGGGTTAGCGTTACGGTTAGTGGTAGGTGTTGGGTTAGGGTTAGGGCTAGGGATAGAGTTTAGGCTAGGATTAGGGTTAGGTTACAGTTAGTGAGAGGGTTAGGGCTAAGGCTAGTGTTAGGGTGAGATTTAGGTTTAGGGATACGGTTTTTTGTTAGGGTTAGGGTTATGGTTAGCCTTAGGATTAGGGTTAGGGCTAGGGTTAGGTCGAGGGTTAGGGTTAGGGTTAAGGTTAGGGTTAGGGTTAAGGTTAGAGTTAGGGTTAGGGTTAGTGTTCGGGCTAGGGCTAGGGTTACTGCTAGGGCTACAGTTAGGGCTAAGGTTAGGGCTAGGGTTAGGGCTAGGGTTAGGGCTAGGGTTAGGGCTTGGGTTAGGGTTAGGGCTAGGGCTAGGGCTAGGGCAAGGGTTAGGCAAGGGCTATGGTTAGGGTTAGGGTTAGGGTTAGGGTTAGGGTTAGGGTTAGGGTGAGGGTTAGGGCTAGGGCTAGGGCAAGGGTTAGGGCAAGGGCTATGCTTAGGGTTAGAGTTAGGGTTAGGGTTAGGGTTAGGGCTAGGGTGAGGTTTAGGGTTAGGGTTAGGGTTAGGTCTAGGGTTAGGGTTATCGTTAGGGTGATGCTTTGGGCTAGGGTTAGGGTTAGGGTTAGGGTTAGGGTTAGGGTTCGGGTTCGGGTTCGGGCTAGGGCTAGGGTTAGGGCTAGGGCTAGGGCTAGGGCTACGTATAGGGCTAGCGTTAGGGCTAGGGATAGGGCTTAGGTTAGGGTTAGGGTTAGGGTTAAGGTTTAGGGTTCGGGTTAGGTATAGGGTGAGGGCTAGGGTTAGGGTGAGGGTTCTGGTTAGTGTTAGGGCTAGGGTTAGCATTAGGGTTAGGTCTACGGTTATGGTTAGGGTTTGTGTTAGGGTTAGTGGTAGGCTTTGAGTTAGGGTAAGGTCTAGGGTTAGGGCTAGGGCTAGGGTCAGGGTTAGGGCTAGGTTTAGAACTAGAGCTAGGGCTAGGGTTAGGGTTAGGGTTCAGTTTTACTTTAGGGTTACAGTTTGGTTTAGGGGTAGGGGTAGGGGTAGGGTTAGGTCTAGGCCTAGGGTTTGGGTTAAGGCTATAGTTAGGTTTAGGGTTAGGGTTAGGGTTAGCGCTAGGGTTAGGCTTAGGGTTAGGGTTAGCGCTAGGGTTAGGTTTAGGGCTCGGGTTAGGGTTAGGGTTACGGTTCTGGTTCTGGTTAGGGTTTGGGTTAGCGTTAGGGTTAGTGGTAGGTGTTGGGTTAGGGTTAGGGCTAGGGATAGAGTTTAGGCTAGGATTAGGGTTAGGGTTACAGTTAGTGAGAGGGTTAGGGCTAAGGCTAGTGTTAGGGTGAGAGTTAGGTTTAGGGATATGGTTTTTTGTTAGGGTTAGGGTTATGGTTAGCGTTAGGATTAGGGTTAGGGCTAGGGTTAGGTCGAGGGTTAGGGTTAGGGTTAGGGTTAGGGTTAGGGTTAAGGTTAGAGTTAGGTTTAGGGTTAGGGTTAGGGTTTGGGTTAGGGTTAGTGTTCAGGCTAGGGCTAGGGTTACTGCTAGGGCTACGGTAAGGGCTAGGGTTAGGGCTAGGGGTAGGGCTTGGGTTAGGGTTAGGGTTAGGGCTAGGGCTAGGGCTAGGGCAAGGGTTAGGGCAAGGGCTATGGTTAGGGTTAGGGTTAGGGTGAGGGTTAGGGTGAGGGTTAGGGCTCGGGCTAGGGCTAGGGCTAGGGCTAGGGCAAGGGTTAGGGCAAGGGCTATGGTTAGGGTTAGAGATCGGGTTAGGGTTACGGTTGGGGTTAGGGTGAGGGTCAGGACTAGGGTTAGGGTGAGGGTTAGGGTTAGTGTTAGGGCCAGGGTTAGCATTAGGGTCAGGGCTACGGTTAGGGTTATGGGAAGGGGTAGGGGTAGGATTAGGGTAGGGTTAGGGTTACGGCTATGGTTAGGGTTAGGGCTCGGACAAGGGTTAGGGCTAAGGCTAGGGCTAGTGTTAGGGTTAGGGCTATGGCTAGAGCTTGGGCTAGGGCAAGGGTTAGGGTTAGGGTTAGGGTTAGGTATAGGGTGAGGGCTAGGGTTAGGGTGAGGGTTCTGGTTAGTGTTAGGGCTAGGGTAAGCATTAGGGTTAGGGCTACGGTTATGGTTAGGGTTTGTATTAGGGTTAGTGGTAGGCTTTGGGTTAGGGAAAGGTCTAGGGTTAGGGCTAGGGCTAGGGTAAGGGTTAGGGCTAGGTTTAGAACTAGAGCTAGGGCTAGGGTTAGGGTTAGTGTTCAGTTTCAGTTTAGGGTTACAGTTTGGTTTAGGGGTAGGGGTAGGGGTAGGGTTAGGTCTAGGCCTAGGCTTAGGGTTAAGGCTATAGTTAGGTTTAGGGTTAGGGTTAGGGTTAGCGCTAGGGTTAGGCTTAGGTTTAGGGTTAGGGCTAGGGTTAGGTTTAGGGCTCGGGTTAGGTCTAGGGTTACGGTTCTGGTTCTGGTTAGGGTTTGGGTTAGCGTTACGGTTAGTGGTAGGTGTTGGGTTAGGGTTAGGGCTAGGGATAGAGTTTAGGCTAGGATTAGGGTTAGGTTACAGTTAGTGAGAGGGTTAGGGCTAAGGCTAGTGTTAGGGTGAGATTTAGGTTTAGGGATACGGTTTTTTGTTAGGGTTAGGGTTATGGTTAGCGTTAGGATTAGGGTTAGGGCTAGGGTTAGGTCGAGGGTTAGGGTTAGGGTTAAGGTTAGGGTTAGGGTTAAGGTTAGAGTTAGGGTTAGGGTTAGGGTTTGTGTTAGGGTTAGGGTTAGTGTTCGGGCTAGGGATAGGGTTACTGCTAGGGCTACAGTTAGGGCTAAGGTTAGGGCTAGGGTTAGGGCTAGGGTTAGGGCTTGGGTTAGGGTTAGGGCTAGGGCTAGGGCTAGGGCTAGGGCAAGGGTTAGGCAAGGGCTATGGTTAGGGTTAGGGTTAGGGTTAGGGTGAGGGTTAGGGCTAGGGCTAGGGCAAGGGTTAGGGCAAGGGCTATGGTTAGGGTTAGGGTTAGGGTTAGGGTTAGGGTGAGGGTGAGGTTGAGGGTGAGGGTTAGGGCTAGGGCTAGGGCTCGGGCTAGGGCTAGGGCAAGGGTTAGGGCAAGGGCTATGCTTAGGGTTAGAGGTAGGGTTAGGGTTAGGGTTAGGGTTGGGGTTAGGGTGAGGGTCAGGGCTAGGGTTAGGGTGAGGGTTAGGGTTAGTGTTAGGGCCAGGGTTAGCATTAGGGTCAGGGCTACGGTTAGGGTTAGGGGTAGGGGTAGGGGTAGGATTAGGGTAGGGTTAGGGTTACGGCTATGGTTAGGGTTAGGGTTAGGGTTAGGGTTAGAGTTAGGGCAAGGGTTAGGGCTAGACTTCAGGTTAGGTTTAGGGTAGGGTTAGGGCTAGGGCTAGGGTTAGGGTTAGGGTTAGGGTTAGGTTTAGGGCGAGGGCTAGGGCTAGGGTTTGTGTTAGGGTTAGGGCTAGGGCTAGGGCTAGGGTTAGTGTTAGGGTTAGTGTTAGGGTTAGGGTTAGGTTTAGGTGTAGGGTTAGGGTTAGACTTAGGGGCAGGTTTAGGGGTAGGGCTAGGGTTAGTTGTAGTGTTAGAGCTAGGGCTAGGGCTTGGGATAGGGATAGGGATAGGGATAGGGATAGGGTTAGTGTTAGTGTTAGGGCTAGGGCTAGGGTTAGGGTTAGGGTTAGGGTTAGGGTTAGGGTTAGGGTTAGGATTAGGGCTAGGGTTAGGGTTAGGGCTAGGGCTAGGGTTAGGGTTAGGGTTCGGGCTAGGATTAGGGCTAGGGTTAGGGCTAGGGCTCGGGCTAGGTAACGGTTAGGGCTAGGGTTAGAGCTAGAGCTAGGACTAGGGTTAGGGTTCAGGTTCAGGTTCAGTTTAGGTTTACAGTTTGGGTTAGGGGCAGGGGTAGGGGTAGGGGTATGGTTACGGCTAGGCCTAGGGTTATGGTTAGGGCTAGGGTTAGGTTTAGGGTTAGCGTTAGAGTTAGGATTAGCGCTAGGGTTAGGGTTATGGTTAGGGTTAGGGCTAGGTTCAGGTTTAGGCCTCGGGTTAGTGTTATGTTTAGGGTTACGGTTCTGGTTAGGGTTTGGGTTAGGGTTAGGGTTAGTGGTAGGGGTTGGGTTAGGGTTAGGGTTAGTGTTCGGGCTAGGGCTAGGGCTAGGGTTACTGCTAGGGCTACGGTTAGGCCTACGGTTAGGGCTAGGGTTAGGGCTTGGGTTAGGTTTAGGGTTAGGGCTAGGGCTAGGGCTAGGGCAAGGGTTAGGGCAAGGGCTATGGTTAGGGTTAGAGTTCGGGTTAGGGTTACGGTTGGGGTTAGGGTGAGGGTCAGGACTAGGGTTAGGGTGAGGGTTAGGGTTAGTGTTAGGGCCAGGGTTAGCATTAGGGTCAGGGCTACGGTTAGGGTTACGGGTAGGGGTAGGGGTAGGATTAGGGTAGGGTTGGGGTTACGGCTATGGTTAGGGTTAGGGCTCGGACAAGGGTTAGGGCTAAGGCTAGGGCTAGTGTTAGGGTTAGGGCTATGGCTAGGGCTTCGGCTAGGGCAAGGTTTAGGGTTAGGGTTAGGGTTAGGGTTAGGTATAGGGTGAGGGCTAGGGTTAGGGTGAGGGTTCTGGTTATTGTTAGGGCTAGGGTAAGCATTAGGGTTAGGGCTACGGTTATGGTTAGGGTTTATATTAGGGTTAGTGGTAGGCTTTGGGTTAGGGTAAGGTCTAGGGTTAGGGCAAGGGTTAGGGTTAATGTTAGGGCTAGGGCTAGGGTTAGGTTTGGGGTTACGGTTAGGGTTATGGTTAGGGTTAGGGTTAGGGTTAGAGTTAGGGCTAGGGTTGGGGTTGGGGTTAGGGTTTGAGTTCGGGTTCGGTTCGGGTTAGGGTTAGGGTTAGGGTTTGGGGTAGGTTTATGGTTTGGGTTAGGGTTAGGGTTGCGGTTGGGGTTAGGTTTAGGGCTAGGGCTAGGGTTAAAGCTAGGGCTAGGGCTAGGGTTAGGGTTAAGGCTATAGTTAGGGTTAGGGTTAGGGTTAGCGCTAGGGTTAGGCTTAGGGTTAGGGTTAGGGCTAGGGTTAGGTTTAGGGCTCGGGTTAGGTTTAGGGTTACGGTTCTGGTTCTGGTTAGGGTTTGGGTTAGCGTTACGGTTAGTGGTAGGTGTTGGGTTAGGGCTAGGGATAGAGTTTAGGCTAGGATTAGGGTTAGGTTACAGTTAGTGAGAGGGTTAGGGCTAAGGCTAGTGTTAGGGTTAGGCTTAGGTTTAGGGATATGGTTTGGGTTAGGCTTAGGGTTAGGGCTAGGGTTAGGGTTAGGGTTAGGGTTAGGGTTATGGTTAGGTCTAGGGTTAGGGTTATGGTTAGGGTTAGGGTTAGGGTTAGGGTTAGGGTTAGGGTTAGTGTTAGGGTTAGGGTTAGGGTTAGGGTTAGGGTTCGGGCTAGGGCTAGGGTTAGGGCTAGGGCTACGGTTACGGCTAGGGTTAGGGCTAGGGTTAGGGCTACGGCAAGGGTTACGGCAAGGGCTATGGTTAGGGTTATTTTTAGGGTTAGGGTTAGGGTCAGGGTTAGGGTGAGGGCTAGGGTTAGGGTGAGGGTTAGGGTTAGTGTTAGGGCTAGGGTTAGCATTAGGGTTAGGGCTACGGTTAGGGTCAGGGTTAGGGCTATGGTTATGGTTAGGTTTTGGGTTAGGGTTTGTGGTAGGCTTTGGGTTAGGGTTAGGTCTAGGGTTAGGGTTTGGGCTAAGGTTAGGGTTAGGGTTATGGCTAGGGTTAGGGTTTGGGTTAGGTTTAGGATTTGGGTTAGAGTTAGGGTTAGGGCTAGGGTTAGGTTTAGGGTTAGGGTTAGGGTTAGGGCTGGGGTTGGGGTTGAGGTTAGGGTTAGGGTTACGGTTGGGGTTGTGGTTGGTGTTGTGTTGTGGTTGGGGTTGGGGTTAGGGTTTGAGTTTGGGTTCGGGTTCCGGATAGGGTTAGAATTAGTGTTAGGGTTAGGGTTAGGGCTAGGGCTAGGGCTAGTGTTAGGGTTAGGCTTAGGTTTAGGGATACGGTTTGGATTAGGGTTAGGGTTAGGGCTAGGGTTTGGGTTAGGGTTAGGGTTAGGATTAGGGCTAGGGCTAGTGTTAGCGCTAGGGCTACGGCTAGGGTAAGGGTTAGGACACGCGTTAGAGCTAGAGTTAGGGCTAGCGTTAGGGTTCAGGTTCAGTTTAGGGTTACAGTTTGAGTTAGGGGTAGGGGTAGGGTAGGGCTAGGGCTAGGATTAGGGCTAGGCCTAGGGTTAGAATTAGGGCTAAGGTTAGGTTTAGGCTTAGGCTTAGCGTTAGGGTTAATGCTAGGGTTACGTTTAGGGTTAGGGATAGGGTTAGGTTTAGGGCTCGGGTTAGGGTTAGGGTTACTGTTATGGTTAGGGTTTGGGTTAGGGTTAGGGTTAGTGGTAGGGGTTGGGTTAGGGTTAGGGCTAGGGTTAGGGTTAGGGTTATGGTAAGTGAGAGGGTTAGGGCTAAGCCTAGGGTTAGGGTCAGGGTTAGGGTTAGGGATACTGTTTGGGTTAGGCTTAGGGTTAGGGTTAGGGTTAGGGTTAGGGTTAGGGTTAGGGTTATGGTTAGGGTTAGGGTTAGGGCTAGGGTTAGGTTTAGGGTTAGGGTTAGGGTTAGGGTTAGGGTTAGGGCTAGGGCTAGGGATAGGGCTAGGGTTAGGGCTACAGATAGGGCTACAGATAGGGCTAGGGTTAGGGCTAGGGTTAGGGCTTGGGTTAGGGTTAGGTTTAGGGTTAGGGTTAGGCTTAGGGTTAGGGTTGTGGTTATGGTTATGGTTAGGGTTAGGGTTCGGGTTAGGGCTAGGACTAGGGATAGGGATAGGGCTAGGGCTAGGGCAAGGGTTAGGTCAAGGGCTATTGTTAGGGTTAAGGTTAGGGTTGGTGTGAGGGCTATGGTTAGGGTGAGGGTGAGTGTGAGTGTCACGGCTAGGGTTACCATTAGGGTTAGGGCTGGGGTTAGGGTTAGCGTTAGAGTTAGGTTTAGGGTTAGGCTTAGGGTTAGGGTTAGGGCTAGGGCTAGGGCTACGGTTAGGGCTAGGCTTAGGGCTAGGGTTAGGGCTTGGTGAGGGTTAGGGTTAGGGTTGGGGTTAGGGTGAGGCCTAGGTTTAGGGTGAGGGTTAGTTTTGGGGTTAGGGTTAGGGCTAGGGTTATCATTAGGATTAGGGCTAGGGTTAGGGTTAGGTTTATGATTATGGTTAGGGTTTTCGTTAGGTTTAGTGGTAGGCTTTGTGTTAGGGTTAGGGCTAGGGTTTGGGTTAGGGTTTGGGTTAGGGTTAGGGTTAGGGTGAGGATTAAGGCTATGGCTAGGGTTAGGGTTAATGTTAGGGTAGGGCTAGGGTTAGGTTTGGGGTTACGGTTAGGGTTACGGTTAGGGTTAGGGTTAGGGTTAGAGTTAGGGCTAGGGTTGTGGTTGAGGTTAGGGTTAGGGTTAGGGTTAGGGTTACGGTTGTGGTTGCGGTTGGTGTTGTGTTGTGGTTGGGGTTGGGGTTAGGGTTTGAGTTCGGGTTCGGTTCGGGTTAGGGTTAGGGTTAGGGTTGGGGTTGGGGTTAGGTTTAGGGCTAGGGCTAGGGCTAGGGCTAGGGCTAGGGTTAAAGCTAGGGCTAGGGCTAGGGTTAGGGATAGCGTTAGGGTTAGCGCTAGGGCTAGTGTTAGGGTTAGGGGTAGGGTTAGGGTTAGGGTTAGCGCTAGGGCTAGGGTTAGGGTTAGGGGTAGGGTTAGGGTTAGGGTTAGGGCTAGGGTTAGGTTTAGGGGTAGGGATAGGTTTAGGGATAGGGTCTGGGCTAGGGTTAGGTTTAGGGTTAAGGCTCGGGCTAGGGCTAGGGATAGGGCTAGGGCTAGGGCTAGGGCTAGGGCTAGGGTTAGGGTTAGGGTTACGGTTAGGGCTAGGGTTCGGGTTAGGGCTAGGGTTCGGGTTAGGGTTAGGGTTAAGGTTAGGATTAGGGCTAGGGCTAGTCTTAGGGCTAGGGCTAGGGCTGGGTAACTGTTAGGACATGCGTTAGAGCTAGAGTTAGGGCTAGCGTTAGGGTTCAGGTTCAGTTTAGGGTTACAGTTTGAGTTAGGGGTAGGGGTAGGGTAGGGCTAGGGCTAGGGTTAGGGCTAGGCCTAGGGTTAGAATTAGGGCTAAGGTTAGGTTTAGGGTTAGGGTTAGCGTTAGGGTTAGCGCTAGGGTTACGTTTAGGGTTAGGGATAGGGTTAGGTTTAGGGCTCGGGTTAGGGTTAGGGTTACGGTTATGGTTAGGGTTTGGGTTAGGGTTAGGGTTAGTGGTAGGGGTTGGGTTAGGGTTAGGGCTAGGGTCAGGGTTGGGGCTAGGGTTAGGGTTAGGGTTATTGTAAGTGAGAGGGTTAGGGCTAAGCCTAGGGTTATGGTTAGGGTTAGGGATACTGTTTGGGTTAGGGTTAGGGTTAGGGTTAGGGTTAGGGTTAGGGTTAGGGTAAGGGTTAGGGTTAGGGTTAGGGTTAGGGCTAGGGTGAGGTTTAGGGTTAGGGTTAGGGTTAGGGTTAGGTCTAGGGTTAGGGTTATCGTTAGGGTGACGCTTTGGGCTAGTGTTAGGGTTAGGGTTAAGGTTTAGGGTTCGGGTTAGGTATAGGGTGAGGGCTAGGGTAGGGTGAGGGTTCTGGTTAGTGTTAGGGCTAGGGTTAGCATTAGGGTTAGGTCTACGGTTATCGTTAGGGTTTGTGTTAGGGTTAGTGGTAGGCTTTGAGTTAGGGTAAGGTCTAGGGTTAGGGCTAGGGCTAGGGTCAGGGTTAGGGCTAGGTTTAGAACTAGAGCTAGGGCTAGGGTTAGGGTTAGGGTTCAGTTTTAGTTTAGGGTTACAGTTTGGTTTAGGGGTAGGGGTAGGGGTAGGGTTAGGTCTAGGCCTAGGGTTTGGGTTAAGGCTATAGTTAGGTTTAGGGTTAGGGTTAGGGTTAGCGCTAGGGTTAGGCTTAGGGTTAGGGTTAGGGCTAGGGTTAGGTTTAGGGCTCGGGTTAGGGTTAGGGTTACGGTTCTGGTTCTGGTTAGGGTTTGGGTTAGCGTTAGGGTTAGTGGTAGGTGTTGGGTTAGGGTTAGGGCTAGGGATAGAGTTTAGGCTAGGATTAGGGTTAGGGTTACAGTTAGTGAGAGGGTTAGGGCTAAGGCTAGTGTTAGGGTGAGAGTTAGGTTTAGGGATATGGTTTTTTGTTAGGGTTAGGGTTATGGTTAGCGTTAGGATTAGGGTTAGGGCTAGGGTTAGGTCGAGGGTTAGGGTTAGGGTTAGGGTTAGGGTTAGGGTTAAGGTTAGAGTTAGGGTTAGGGTTAGGGTTAGGGTTTGGGTTAGGGTTAGTGTTCAGGGTAGGGCTAGGGTTACTGCTAGGGCTACGGTAAGGGCTAGGGTTAGGGCTAGGGGTAGGGCTTGGGTTAGGGTTAGGGTTAGGGCTAGGGCTAGGGCTAGGGCAAGGGTTAGGGAAGGGCTATGTTTAGGGTTAGGGTTAGGGTTAGGGTTAGGGTTAGGGTTAGGGTGAGGGTGAGGGTTAGGGCTCAGGCTAGGGCTAGGGCTAGGGCAAGGGTTAGGGCAAGGGCTATGGTTAGGGTTAGAGATCGGGTTAGGGTTACGGTTGGGGTTAGGGTGAGGGTCAGGACTAGGGTTAGGGTGAGGGTTAGGGTTAGTGTTAGGGCCAGGGTTAGCATTAGGGTCAGGGCTACGGTTAGGGTTATGGGAAGGGGTAGGGGTAGGATTAGGGTAGGGTTAGGGTTACGGCTATGGTAGGGTTAGGGCTCGGACAAGGGTTAGGGCTAAGGCTAGGGCTAGTGTTAGGGTTAGGGCTATGGCTAGGGCTTGGGCTAGGGCAAGGGTTAGGGTTAGGGTTAGGGTTAGGTATAGGGTGAGGGCTGAGGTTAGGGTGAGGGTTTGTATTAGGGTTAGTGGTAGGCTTTGGGTTAGGGTAAGGTCTAGGGTTAGGGCTAGGGCTAGGGTTAGGTTTAGGGCTAGGTTTAGAACTAGAGCTAGGGCTAGGGTTAGGGTTAGGGTTCAGTTTCAGTTTAGGGTTACAGTTTGGTTTAGGGGTAGGGGTAGGGGTAGGGTTAGGTCTAGGCCTAGGGTTAGGGTTAAGGCTATAGTTAGGTTTAGGGTTAGGGTTAGGGTTAGCGCTAGGGTTAGGCTTAGGGTTAGGGTTAGGGCTAGGGTTAGGGCTAGGGTTAGGTTTAGGGCTCGGGTTAGGTTTAGGGTTACGGTTCTGGTTCTGGTTAGGGTTTGGGTTAGCGTTACAGTTAGTGGTAGGTGTTGGGTTAGGGTTAGGGCTAGGGATAGAGTTTAGGCTAGGATTAGGGTTAGGTTACAGTTATTGAGAGGGTTAGGGCTAAGGCTAGTGTGAGGGTGAGATTTAGGTTTAGGGATACGGTTTTTTGTTAGGGTTAGGGTTATGGTTAGCGTTAGGATTAGGGTTAGGGCTAGGGTTAGGTCGAGGGTTAGGGTTAGGGTTAAGGTTAGGGTTAGGGTTAAGGTTAGAGTTAGGGTTAGGGTTAGGGTTTGTGTTAGGGTTAGGGTTAGTGTTCGGGCTAGGGCTAGGGTTACTGCTAGGGCTACAGTTAGGGCTAAGGTTAGGGCTAGGGTTAGGGCTAGGGTTAGGGCTTGGGTTAGGGTTAGGGCTAGGGCTAGGGCTAGGGCAAGGGTTAGGCAAGGGCTATGGTTAGGTTTAGGGTTAGGGTTAGGGTTAGGGTTAGGGTTAGGGTTAGGGCTAGGGCTAGGGCAAGGGTTAGGGCAAGGGCTATGCTTAGGATTAGAGTTAGGGTTAGGGTTAGGGTTAGGGTTGGGGTTAGGGTGAGGGTCAGGGCTAGGTTTAGGGTGAGGGTTAGGGTTAGTGTTAGGGCCAGGGTTAGCATTAGGGTCAGGGCTACGGTTAGGGTTAGGGGTAGGGGTAGGGGTAGGATTAGGGTAGGGTTAGGGTTACGGCTATGGTTAGGGTTAGGGTTAGGGTTAGAGTTAGGGCAAGGGTTAGGGCTAGAGTTCAGGTTAGGTTTAGGGTAGGGTTAGGGCTAGGGCTAGGGTTAGGGTTAGGGTTAGGGTTAGGGTTAGGGTTAGGGTTAGGGTTAGGTTTAGGGCGAGGGCTAGGGCTAGGGTTTGTGTTAGGGTTAGGGCTAGGGCTAGGGCTAGGGCTAGGGCTAGGGTTAGTGTTAGGGTTAGTGTTAGTGTTAGGGTTAGGTTTAGGTGTAGGGTTAGGGTTAGACTTAGGGGCAGGTTTAGGGGTAGGGCTAGGGTTAGTTGTAGTGTTAGAGCTAGGGCTAGGGCTTGGGATAGGGATAGGGATAGGGATAGGGATAGGGATAGGGATAGGGATAGGGTTAGTGTTAGTGTTAGTGTTAGTGTTAGTGTTAGTGTTAGGGCAAGGGCTAGGGTTAGGGTTAGGGTTAGGGTTAGGGTTAGGGTTAGGGTTAGGGTTAGGGCTAGGGTTAGGTTTAGGGCTAGGGCTAGGGTTAGGGTTAGGGTTCGGGCTAGGATTAGGGCTAGGGTTAGGGCTAGGGCTAGGGCTAGGTAACGGTTAGGGCTAGGGTTAGAGCTAGAGCTAGGACTAGGGTTAGGGTTCAGGTTCAGGTTCAGGTTCAGTGTAGGGTTACAGTTTGGGTTAGGGGCAGGGGTAGGGGTAGGGGTATGGTTACGGCTAGGCCTAGGGTTAGGGTTAGGGCTAGGGTTAGGTTTAGGGTTAGCGTTAGAGTTAGGATTAGCGCTAGGGTTAGGGTTATGGTTAGGGTAAGGGCTAGGTTCAGGTTTAGTGCTCGGGTTAGTGTTATGTTTAGGGTTACGGTTCTGGTTAGGGTTTGGGTTAGGGTTAGGGTTAGTGGTAGGGGTTGGGTTAGGGTTAGGGTTAGTGTTCGGGCTAGGGCTAGGGCTAGGGTTACTGCTAGGGCTACGGTTAGGCCTACGGTTAGGGCTAGGGTTAGGGCTTGGGTTAGGTTTAGGGTTAGGGCTAGGGCTAGGGCTAGGGCAAGGGTTAGGGCAAGGGCTATGGTTAGGGTTAGAGTTCGGGTTAGGGTTACGGTTGGGGTTAGGGTGAGGGTCAGGACTAGGGTTAGGGTGAGGGTTAGGGTTAGTGTTAGGGCCAGGGTTAGCATTAGGGTCAGGGCTACGGTTAGGGTTACGGGTAGGGGTAGGGGTAGGATTAGGGTAGGGTTGGGGTTACGGCTATGGTTAGGGTTAGGGCTCGGACAAGGGTTAGGGCTAAGGCTAGGGCTAGTGTTAGGGTTAGGGCTATGGCTAGGGCTTCGGCTAGGGCAAGGTTTAGGGTTAGGGTTAGGGTTAGGGTTAGGTATAGGGTGAGGGCTAGGGTTAGGGTGAGGGTTCTGGTTATTGTTAGGGCTAGGGTAAGCATTAGGGTTAGGGCTACGGTTATGGTTAGGGTTTATATTAGGGTTAGTGGTAGGCTTTGGGTTAGGGTAAGGTCTAGGGTTAGGGCAAGGGTTAGGGTTAATGTTAGGGCTAGGGCTAGGGTTAGGTTTGGGGTTACGGTTAGGGTTATGGTTAGGGTTAGGGTTAGGGTTAGAGTTAGGGCTAGGGTTGGGGTTGGGGTTAGGGTTTGAGTTCGGGTTCGGTTCGGGTTAGGGTTAGGGTTAGGGTTTGGGGTAGGTTTATGGTTTGGGTTAGGGTTAGGGTTGCGGTTGGGGTTAGGTTTAGGGCTAGGGCTAGGGCTAGGGTTAAAGCTAGGGCTAGGGCTAGGGTTAGGGTTAAGGCTATAGTTAGGGTTAGGGTTAGGGTTAGCGCTAGGGTTAGGCTTAGGGTTAGGGTTAGGGCTAGGGTTAGGTTTAGGGCTCGGGTTAGGTTTAGGGTTACGGTTCTGGTTCTGGTTAGGGTTTGGGTTAGCGTTACGGTTAGTGGTAGGTGTTGGGTTAGGGCTAGGGATAGAGTTTAGGCTAGGATTAGGGTTAGGTTACAGTTAGTGAGAGGGTTAGGGCTAAGGCGAGTGTTAGGGTTAGGCTTAGGTTTAGGGATATGGTTTGGGTTAGGGTTAGGGTTAGGGCTAGGGTTAGGGTTAGGGTTAGGGTTAGGGTTAGGGTTATGGTTAGGTCTAGGGTTAGGGTTATGGTTAGGGTTAGGGTTAGGGTTAGGGTTAGGGTTAGGGTTAGTGTTAGGGTTAGGGTTAGGGTTAGGGTTCGGGCTAGGGCTAGGGTTAGGGCTAGGGCTACCGTTATGGCTAGGGTTAGGGCTAGGGTTAGGGCTACGGCAAGGGTTACGGCAAGGGCTATGGTTAGGGTTATTTTTAGGGTTAGGGTTAGGGTCAGGGTTAGGGTGAGGGCTAGGGTTAGGGTGAGGGTTAGGGTTAGTGTTAGGGCTAGGGTTAGCATTAGGGTTAGGGCTACAGTTAGGGTCAGGGTTAGGGCTATGGTTATGGTTAGGTTTTGGGTTAGGGTTTGTGGTAGGCTTTGGGTTAGGGTTAGGTCTAGGGTTAGGGATTGGGCTAAGGTTAGGGTTAGGGTTATGGCTAGGGTTAGGGTTTGGGTTAGGTTTAGGATTTGGGTTAGAGTTAGGGTTAGGGCTAGGGTTAGGTTTAGGGTTAGGGTTAGGGTTAGGGCTGGGGTTGGGGTTGAGGTTAGGGTTAGGGTTACGGTTGGGGTTGTGGTTGGTGTTGTGTTGTGGTTGGGGTTGGGGTTAGGGTTTGAGTTTGGGTTCGGGTTCCGGATAGGGTTAGAATTAGTGTTAGGGTTAGGGTTAGGGCTAGGGCTAGGGCTAGGGTTAGGGTTAGGCTTAGGTTTAGGGATACGGTTTGGATTAGGGTTAGGGTTAGGGCTAGGGTTTGGGTTAGGGTTAGGGTTAGGATTAGGGCTAGGGCTAGTGTTAGCGCTAGGGCTACGGCTAGGGTAAGGGTTAGGACACGCGTTAGAGCTAGAGTTAGGGCTAGCGTTAGGGTTCAGGTTCAGTTTAGGGTTACAGTTTTAGTTAGGGGTAGGGGTAGGGTAGGGCTAGGGCTAGGGTTAGGGCTAGGCCTAGGGTTAGAATTAGGGCTAAGGTTAGGTTTAGGCTTAGGCTTAGCGTTAGGGTTAATGCTAGGGTTACGTTTAGGGTTAGGGATAGGGTTAGGTTTAGGGCTCGGGTTAGGGTTAGGGTTACTGTTATGGTTAGGGTTTGGGTTAGGGTTAGGGTTAGTGGTAGGGGTTGGGTTAGGGTTAGGGCTAGGGTCAGGGTTTGGGCTAGGGTTAGGGTTAGGGTTATGGTAAGTGAGAGGGTTAGGGCTAAGCCTAGGGTTAGGGTCAGGGTTAGGGTTAGGGATACTGTTTGGGTTAGGCTTAGGGTTAGGGTTAGGGTTAGGGTTAGGGTTATGGTTAGGGTTAGGGTTAGGGCTAGGGTTAGGTTTAGGGTTAGGGTTAGGGTTAGGGTTAGGGTTAGGGCTAGGGCTAGGGATAGGGCTAGGGTTAGGGCTACAGATAGGGCTACAGATAGGGCTAGGGTTAGGGCTAGGGTTAGGGCTTGGGTTAGGGTTAGGGTTAGGTTTAGGGTTAGGGTTAGGCTTAGGGTTAGGGTTGTGGTTATGGTTATGGTTAGGGTTAGGGTTCGGGTTAGGGCTAGGGCTAGGACTAGGGATAGGGATAGGGCTAGGGCTAGGGCAAGGGTTAGGTCAAGGGCTATTGTTAGGGTTAAGGTTAGGGTTGGTGTGAGGGCTATGGTTAGGGTGAGGGTGAGTGTGAGTGTCACGGCTAGGGTTACCATTAGGGTTAGGGCTGGGGTTAGGGTTAGCGTTAGAGTTAGGTTTAGGGTTAGGCTTAGGGTTAGGGTTAGGGCTAGGGCTAGGGCTACGGTTAGGGCTAGGCTTAGGGCTAGGGTTAGGGCTTGGTGAGGGTTAGGGTTAGGGTTGGGGTTAGGGTGAGGCCTAGGTTTAGGGTGAGGGTTAGTTTTAGGGTTAGGGTTAGGGCTAGGGTTATCATTAGGATTAGGGCTAGGGTTAGGGTTAGGTTTATGATTATGGTTAGGGTTTTGGTTAGGTTTAGTGGTAGGCTTTGGGTTAGGGTTAGGGCTAGGGTTTGGGTTAGGGTTTGGGTTAGGGTTAGGGTTAGGGTGAGGATTAAGGCTATGGCTAGGGTTAGGGTTAATGTTAGGGTAGGGCTAGGGTTAGGTTTGGGGTTACGGTTAGGGTTACGGTTAGGGTTAGGGTTAGGGTTAGAGTTAGGGCTAGGGTTGTGGTTGAGGTTAGGGTTAGGGTTAGGGTTAGGGTTACGGTTGTGGTTGCGGTTGGTGTTGTGTTGTGGTTGGGGTTGGGGTTAGGGTTTGAGTTCGGGTTCGGTTCGGGTTAGGGTTAGGGTTAGGGTTGGGGTTGGGGTTAGGTTTAGGGCTAGGGCTAGGGCTAGGGCTAGGGTTAAAGGTAGGGCTAGGGCTAGGGTTAGGGTTAGCGTTAGGGTTAGCGCTAGGGCTAGTGTTAGGGTTAGGGGTAGGGTTAGGGTTAGGGTTAGCGCTAGGGCTAGGGTTAGGGTTAGGGGTAGGGTTAGGGTTAGGGTTAGGGTTAGGGCTAGGGTTAGGTTTAGGGGTAGGGATAGGTTTAGGGATAGGGTCTGGGCTAGGGTTAGGTTTAGGGTTAAGGCTCGGGCTAGGCCTAGGGATAGGGATAGGGCTAGGGCTAGGGTTAGGGTTAGGGTTACGGTTAGGGCTAGGGTTCGGGTTAGGGCTAGGGTTCGGGTTAGGGTTAGGGTTAAGGTTAGGATTAGGGCTAGGGCTAGTCTTAGGGCTAGGGTTAGCATTAGGGTTAGCGCTAGGGTTACGTTTAGGGTTAGGGATAGGGTTAGGTTTAGGGCTCGGGTTAGGGTTAGGGTTACGGTTATGGTTAGGGTTTGGGTTAGGGTTAGGGTTAGTGGTAGGGGTTGGGTTAGGGTTAGGGCTAGGGTCAGGGTTGGGGCTAGGGTTAGGGTTAGGGTTATTGTAAGTGAGAGGGTTAGGGCTAAGCCTAGGGTTATGGTTAGGGTTAGGGATACTGTTTGGGTTAGGGTTAGGGTTAGGGTTAGGGTTAGGGTTAGGGTTAGGGTAAGGGTTAGGGTTAGGGTTAGGGTAAGGGCTAGGGTGAGGTTTAGGGTTAGGGTTAGGGTTAGGGTTAGGTCTAGGGTTAGGGTTATCGTTAGGGTGACGCTTTGGGCTAGGGTTAGGGTTAGGGTTAAGGTTTAGGGTTCGGGTTAGGTATAGGGTGAGGGCTAGGGTTAGGGTGAGGGTTCTGGTTAGTGTTAGGGCTAGGGTTAGCATTAGGGTTAGGTCTACGGTTATCGTTAGGGTTTGTGTTAGGGTTAGTGGTAGGCTTTGAGTTAGGGTAAGGTCTAGGGTTAGGGCTAGGGCTAGGGTCAGGGTTAGGGCTAGGTTTAGAACTAGAGCTAGGGCTAGGGTTAGGGTTAGGGTTCAGTTTTAGTTTAGGGTTACAGTTTGGTTTAGGGGTAGGGGTAGGGGTAGGGTTAGGTCTAGGCCTAGGGTTTGGGTTAAGGCTATAGTTACGTTTAGGGTTAGGGTTAGGGTTAGCGCTAGGGTTAGGCTTAGGGTTAGGGTTAGGGCTAGGGTTAGGTTTAGGGCTCGGGTTAGGGTTAGGGTTACGGTTCTGGTTCTGGTTAGGGTTTGGGTTAGCGTTAGGGTTAGTGGTAGGTGTTGGGTTAGGGTTAGGGCTAGGGATAGAGTTTAGGCTAGGATTAGGGTTAGGGTTACAGTTAGTGAGAGGGTTAGGGCTAAGGCTAGTGTTAGGGTGAGAGTTAGGTTTAGGGATATGGTTTTTTGTTAGGGTTAGGGTTATGGTTAGCGTTAGGATTAGGGTTAGGGCTAGGGTTAGGTCGAGGGTTAGGGTTAGGGTTAGGGTTAGGGTTAGGGTTAGGGTTAGGGTTAAGGTTAGAGTTAGGGTTAGGGTTAGGGTTAGGGTTTGGGTTAGGGTTAGTGTTCAGGGTAGGGCTAGGGTTACTGCTAGGGCTACGGTAAGGGCTAGGGTTAGGGCTAGGGGTAGGGCTTGGGTTAGGGTTAGGGTTAGGGCTAGGGCTAGGGCTAGGGCAAGGGTTAGGGAAGGGCTATGGTTAGGGTTAGGGTTAGGGTTAGGGTTAGGGTTAGGGTGAGGGTGAGGGTTAGGGCTCGGGCTAGGGCTAGGGCTAGGGCAAGGGTTAGGGCAAGGGCTATGGTTAGGGTTAGAGATCGGGTTAGGGTTACGGTTGGGGTTAGGGTGAGGGTCAGGACTAGGGTTAGGGTGAGGGTTAGGGTTAGTGTTAGGGCCAGGGTTAGCATTAGGGTCAGGGCTACGGTTAGGGTTATGGGAAGGGGTAGGGGTAGGATTAGGGTAGGTTTAGGGTTACGGCTATGGTTAGGGTTAGGGCTCGGACAAGGGTTAGGGCTAAGGCTAGGGCTAGTGTTAGGGTTAGGGCTATGGCTAGGGCTTGGGCTAGGGCAAGGGTTAGGGTTAGGGTTAGGGTTAGGTATAGGGTGAGGGCTAGGGTTAGGGTGAGGGTTTGTATTAGGGTTAGTGGTAGGCTTTGGGTTAGGGTAAGGTCTAGGGTTAGGGCTAGGGCTAGGGTTAGGTTTAGGGCTAGGTTTAGAACTAGAGCTAGGGCTAGGGTTAGGGTTAGGGTTCAGTTTCAGTTTAGGGTTACAGTTTGGTTTAGGGGTAGGGGTAGGGGTAGGGTTAGGTCTAGGCCTAGGGTTAGGGTTAAGGCTATAGTTAGGTTTAGGGTTAGGGTTAGGGTTAGCGCTAGGGTTAGGCTTAGGGTTAGGGTTAGGGCTAGGGTTAGGGCTAGGGTTAGGTTTAGGGCTCGGGTTAGGTTTAGGGTTACGGTTCTGGTTCTGGTTAGGGTTTGGGTTAGCGTTACGGTTAGTGGTAGGTGTTGGGTTAGGGTTAGGGCTAGGGATAGAGTTTAGGCTAGGATTAGGGTTAGGTTACAGTTAGTGAGAGGGTTAGGGCTAAGGCTAGTGTGAGGGTGAGATTTAGGTTTAGGGATACGGTTTTTTGTTAGGGTTAGGGTTATGGTTAGCGTTAGGATTAGGGTTAGGGCTAGGGTTAGGTCGAGGGTTAGGGTTAGGGTTAAGGTTAGGGTTAGGGTTAAGGTTAGAGTTAGGGTTAGGGTTAGGGTTTGTGTTAGGGTTAGGGTTAGTGTTCGGGCTAGGGCTAGGGTTACTGCTAGGGCTACAGTTAGGGCTAAGGTTAGGGCTAGGGTTAGGGCTAGGGTTAGGGCTTGGGTTAGGGTTAGGGCTAGGGCTAGGGCTAGGGCAAGGGTTAGGCAAGGGCTATGGTTAGGTTTAGGGTTAGGGTTAGGGTTAGGGTTAGGGTTAGGGTTAGGGTTAGGGCTAGGGCTAGGGCAAGGGTTAGGGCAAGGGCTATGCTTAGGGTTAGAGTTAGGGTTAGGGTTAGGGTTAGGGTTGGGTTTAGGGTGAGGGTCAGGGCTAGGGTTAGGGTGAGGGTTAGGGTTAGTGTTAGGGCCAGGGTTAGCATTAGGGTCAGGGCTAGGGTTAGGGTTAGGGGTAGGGGTAGGGGTAGGATTAGGGTAGGGTTAGGGTTACGGCTATGGTTAGGGTTAGGGTTAGGGTTAGGGTTAGAGTTAGGGCAAGGGTTAGGGCTAGAGTTCAGGTTAGGTTTAGGGTAGGGTTAGGGCTAGGGCTAGGGTTAGGGTTAGGGTTAGGGTTAGGTTTAGGGCGAGGGCTAGGGCTAGGGTTTGTGTTAGGGATAGGGCTAGGGCTAGGGCTAGGGCTAGGGTTAGTGTTAGGGTTAGTGTTAGGGTTAGGTTTAGGTGTAGGGTTAGGGTTAGACTTAGGGGCAGGTTTAGGGGTAGGGCTAGGGTTAGTTGTAGTGTTAGAGCTAGGGCTAGGGCTTGGGATAGGGATAGGGATAGGGATAGGGATAGGGATAGGGATAGGGATAGGGTTAGTGTTAGTGTTAGTGTTAGTGTTAGTGTTAGGGCTAGGGCTAGGGTTAGGGTTAGGGTTAGGGTTAGGGTTAGGGTTAGGGCTAGGGTTATGTTTAGGGCTAGGGCTAGGGTTAGGGTTAGGGTTCGGGCTAGGATTAGGGCTAGGGTTAGGGCTAGGGCTAGGGCTAGGTAACGGTTAGGGCTAGGGTTAGAGCTAGAGCTAGGACTAGGGTTAGGGTTCAGGTTCAGGTTCAGTTTAGGGTTACAGTTTGGGTTAGGGGCAGGGGTAGGGGTAGGGGTATGGTTACGGCTAGGCCTAGGGTTAGGGTTAGGGCTAGGGTTAGGTTTAGGGTTAGCGTTAGAGTTAGGATTAGCGCTAGGGTTAGGGTTATGGTTAGGGTTAGGGCTAGGTTCAGGTTTAGGGCTCGGGTTAGTGTTATGTTTAGGGTTACGGTTCTGGTTAGGGTTTGGGTTAGGGTTAGGGTTAGTGGTAGGGGTTGGGTTAGGGCTAGGGTTAGGGTTTGGGCTAGGATTAGGGTTAGGGTTACAGTTAGTGAGAGGGTTAGGGCTAAGACTAGGGTTAGGGTGAGATTTAGGTTTAGGGATATGTTTTTTTGTTAGGGTTAGGGTTAGGGCTAGGGTTAGGTCGAGGGTTAGGGTTAGGGTTAGGGTTAGGGTTATGGTTAGGTTTAGGGTTAAGGTTAGAGTTAGGGTTAGGGTTAGGGTTTGGGTTAGTGTTAGGGTTAGTGTTCGTGCTAGGGCTAGGGCTAGGGTTACTGCTAGGGCTACGGTTAGGCCTAGGGTTAGGGCTAGGGTTAGGGCTTGGGTTAGGTTTAGGGTTAGGGCTAGGGCTAGGGCTAGGGCAAGGGTTAGGGCAAGGGCTATGGTTAGGGTTAGGGTTAGGGTTAGGGTTAGGGTGAGGGTTAGGGCTAGGGCTAGGGCTAGGGCTAGGGCTAGGGCTAGGGCAAGGGTTAGGGCAAGGGCTATGGTTAGGGTTAGAGTTCGGGTTAGGGTTACGGTTGGGGTTAGGGTGAGGGTCAGGACTAGGGTTAGGGTGAGGGTTAGGGTTAGTGTTAGGGCCAGGGTTAGCATTAGGGTCAGGGCTACAGTTAGGGTTACGGGTAGGGGTAGGGGTAGGATTAGGGTAGGGTTAGGGTTACGGCTATGGTTAGGGTTAGGGCTCGGACAAGGGTTAGGGCTAAGGCTAGGGCTAGTGTTAGGGTTAGAGGTATGGCTAGGGCTTCGGCTAGGGCAAGGGTTAGGGTTAGGGTTAGGGTTAGGGTTAGGTATAGGGTGAGGGCTAGGGTTAGGGTGAGGGTTCTGGTTAGTGTTAGGGCTAGGGTAAGCATTAGGGTTAGGGCTACGGTTATGGTTAGGGTTTGTATTAGGGTTAGTGGTAGGCTTTGGGTTAGGGTAAGGTCTAGGGTTAGGGCTAGGGTTAGGGTTAATGTTAGGGCTAGGGCTAGGGTTAGGTTTGGGGTTACGGTTAGGGTTACGGTTAGGGTTAGGGTTAGGGTTAGGGTTAGGGTTAGAGTTAGGGCTAGGGTTGGGGTTGGGGTTAGGGTTTGAGTTCGGGTTCGGTTCGGGTTAGGGTTAGGGTTAGGGTTTGGGGTAGATTTATGGTTTGGGTTAGGGTTAGGGTTTTGGTTGGGGTTAGGTTTAGGGCTAGGGCTAGGGCTCGGGCTAAGGTTAAAGCTAGGGCTAGGGCTAGGGTTAGGGTTAGCGTTAGGGTTAGGGCTGGCGTTAGCGTTAGAGTTAGGTTTAGGTTAAGGGTTAGGGTTAGGGTTAGGGTTAGGGTTAGGGTTAGGGCTAGGGCTAGGGCTACGGTTAGGGCTAGCGTTATGGCTAGGGTTAGGGTTCGGTGAGGTTTACGGTTAGGAGTAGAGTTAGGGTTAGGGTGAGGGCTAGGTTTAGGGTGAGTGTTAGTTTTAGGGTTTGGGTTCGGGCTAGGGTTATCATTAGGGTTAGGGCTAGGGTTAGGGTTAGGTTTATGATTATGGTTAGGGTTTTGGTTAGGTTTAGTGGTAGGCTTTGGGTTAGGGTTAGGACTAGGGTTTGGGTTAGGGTTTGGGTTAGGGTTAGGGTTAGGATTAGGGCTAGGGCTAGTCTTAGGGCTAGGGCTAGGGCTAGGGTAACGGTTAGGACATGCGTTAGAGCTAGAGTTAGGGCTAGCGTTAGGGTTCAGGTTCAGTTTAGGGTTACAGTTTGAGTTAGGGGTAGGGGTAGGGTAGGGCTAGGGCTAGGGTTAGGGCTAGGCCTAGGGTTAGAATTAGGGCTAAGGTTAGGTTTAGGGTTAGGGTTAGCGTTAGGGTTAGCGCTAGGGTTACGTTTAGGGTTAGGGATAGGGTTAGGTTTAGGGCTCGGGTTAGGGTTAGGGTTACGGTTATGGTTAGGGTTTGGGTAAGGGTTAGGGTTAGTGGTAGGGGTTGGGTTAGGGTTAGGGCTAGGGTCAGGGTTGGGGCTAGGGTTAGGGTTAGGGTTATTGTAAGTGAGAGGGTTAGGGCTAAGCCTAGGGTTATGCTTAGGGTTAGGGATACTGTTTGGGTTAGGGTTAGGGTTAGGGTAAGGGTTTGGGTTAGGGTTAGGGCTAGGGTGAGGTTTAGGGTTAGGGTTAGTGTTAGGGTTAGTTCTAGGGTTAGGGTTATCGTTAGGGTGACGCTTTGGGCTAGGGTTAGGGTTAAGGTTAGGGTTAGGGTTCGGGCTAGGGCTAGGGTTAGGGCTAGGGCTAGGGCTACGGATAGGGCTAGGATAAGGTCTAGGGTTAGGGCTAGGGCTAGGGTAAGGGTTAGGGCTAGGGTTAGAACTAGAGCTAGGGCTAGGATTAGGGTTAGGGTTACAGTTAGTGAGAGGGTTAGGGCTAAGGCTAGTGTTAGGGAGAGATTTAGGTTTAGGGATATGGTTTTTTGTTAGGGTTAGGGTTATGGTTAGCGTTAGGATTAGGGTTAGGGCTAGGGTTAGGTCGACGGTTAGGGTTAGGGTTAGGGTTAGGGTTAGGGTTAGGGTTAGTGTTCGGGCTAGGGCTAGGGTTACTGCTAGGGCTACGGTTAGGGCTAGGGTTAGGGCTAGGGTTAGGGCTTGGGTTAGGGTTCGGGCTAGGGCTAGGGCTAGGGCAAGGGTTAGGGCAAGGGCTATGGTTAGTGTTAGGGTTAGGTTTAGGGTTAGGTTTAGGGTGAGGGTTAGGGCTAGGGCTAGGGCTAGGGCAAGGGTTAGGGCAAGGACTATGATTAGGGTTAGAGTTCGGGTTAGGGTTACGGTTGGGGTTAGGGTGAGGGTCAGGACTAGGGTTAGGGTGAGGGTTAGGGTTAGTGTTAGGGCCAGGGTTAGCATTAGGGTCAGGGCTACGGTTAGGGTTAGGGGTAGGGGTAGGGGTACGATTAGGGTAGGGTTAGGGTTACGGCTATGGTTAGGGTTTGTATTAGGGTTAGTGGTAGGCTTTGGGTTAGGGTAAGGTCTAGGGTTAGGGCTAGGGCTAGGGTAAGGGTTAGGGCTAGGTTTAGAACTAGAGCTAGGGCTAGGGTTAGGGTTAGGGTTCAGTTTCAGTTTAGGGTTACAGTTTGGTTTAGGGGTAGGCATAGGGGTAGGGTTAGGTCTAGGCCTAGGGTTAGGGTTAAGGCTATAGTTAGGTTTAGGGTTAGGGTTAGGGTTAGCGCTAGGGTTAGGCTTAGTGTTAGGGTCAGGGCTAGGGTTAGGTTTAGGGCTCGGGTTAGGTTTAGGGTTACGGTTCTGGTTCTGGTTAGGGTTTGGGTTAGCGTTACGGTTAGTGGTAGGTGTTGGGTTAGGGTTAGGGCTAGGGATAGAGTTTAGGCTAGGATTAGTGTTAGGTTACAGTTAGTGAGAGGGTTAGGCCTAAGGCTAGTGTTAGGGTGAGATTTAGGTTTAGGGATATGGTTTTTTGTTAGGGTTAGGGTTATGGTTAGCGTTAGGATTAGGGTTAGGGCTAGGGTTAGGTCGAGGGTTAGGGTTAGGGTTAGGGTTAGGGTTAGGGCTAGGGTCAGGGTTGGGGCTAGGGTTAGGGTTAGGGTTATTGTAAGTGAGAGGGTTAGGGCTAAGCCTAGGGTTATGCTTAGGGTTAGGGATACTGTTTGGGTTAGGGTTAGGGTTAGGGTAAGGGTTTGGGTTAGGGTTAGGGCTAGGGTGAGGTTTAGGGTTAGGGTTAGGTTTAGGGTTATTTCTAGGGTTAGGGTTATCGTTAGGGTGACGCTTTGGGCTAGGGTTAGGGTTAGGGTTAGGGTTAGGTTTAGGGTTAGGGTTAGGGTTCGGGCTAGGGCTAGGGTTAGGGCTAGGGTTAGGGCTAGGGCTACGGATAGGGCTAGGGTAAGGTCTAGGGTTAGGGCTAGGGCTGGGGTTGGGGTTGAGGTTAGGGTTAGGGTTACGGTTGGGGTTGTGGTTGCTGTCGTGTTGTGGTTGGGGTTGGGGTTAGGGTTTGAGTTTGGGTTCGGGTTCCGGATAGGGTTAGAATTAGTGTTAGGGTTAGGGTTAGGGCTAGGGCTAGGGTTAGGGGTAGGCTTAGGTTTAGGGATACGGTTTGGATTAGGGTTAGGGTTAGGGCTAGGGTTTGGGTTAGGGTTAGGGTTAGGATTAGGGCTAGGGCTAGTGTTGGCGCTAGGGCTAGGGCTAGGGTTACGGTTAGGACATGCGTTAGAGCTAGAGTTAGGGCTAGCGTTAGGGTTCAGGTTCAGTTTAGGGTTACAGTTTGAGTTTGGGGTAGGGGTAGGGTAGGGCTAGGGCTAGGGTTAGGGCTAGGCCTAGGGTTAGAATTAGGGCTAAGGTTAGGTTTAGGCTTAGGCTTAGCGTTAGGGTTAATGCTAGGGTTACGTTTAGGGTTAGTGATAGGGTTAGGTTTAGGGCTCGGGTTAGGGTTAGGGTTACGGTTATGGTTAGGGTTTGGGTTAGGGTTAGGGTTAGTGGTAGGGGTTGGGTTAGGGTTAGGGCTAGGGTCAGGGTTGGGGCTAGGGTTAGGGTTAGGGTTATTGTAAGTGAGAGGGTTAGGGCTAAGCCTAGGGTTATGCTTAGGGTTAGGGATACTGTTTGGGTTAGGGTTAGGGTTAGGGTAAGGGTTTGGGTTAGGGTTAGGGCTAGGGTGAGGTTTAGGGTTAGGGTTAGGTTTAGGGTTAGTTCTAGGGTTAGGGTTATCGTTAGGGTGACGCTTTGGGCTAGGGTTAGGGTTAGGGTTAGGGTTAGGGTTAGGTTTAGGGTTAGGGTTAGGGTTCGGGCTAGGGCTAGGGTTAGGGCTAGGGCTAGGGCTACGGATAGGGCTAGGGTAAGGTCTAGGGTTAGGGCTAGGGCTGGGGTTGGGGTTGAGGTTAGGGTTAGGGTTACGGTTGGGGTTGTGGTTGGTGTCGTGTTGTGGTTGGGGTTGGGGTTAGGGTTTGAGTTTGGGTTCGGGTTCCGGATAGGGTTAGAATTAGTGTTAGGGTTAGGGTTAGGGCTAGGGCTAGGGTTAGGGGTAGGCTTAGGTTTAGGGATACGGTTTGGATTAGGGTTAGGGTTAGGGCTAGGGTTTGGGTTAGGGTTAGGATTAGGGCTAGGGCTAGTGTTAGCGCTAGGGCTAGGGCTAGGGTAACGGTTAGGGCTAGGGTTAGAGCTAGAGCTAGGGCTAGGGTTAGGGTTCAGGTTCAGGTTCAGTTTAGGGTTACAGTTTGGGTTAGGGGCAGGGGTAGGGGTAGGGGTATGGTTACAGCTAGGCCTAGGGTTAGGGCTAGGGCTAGGGTTAGGTTTAGGGTTAGCGTTAGAGTTAGGATTAGCGCTAGGGTTAGGGTTATGGTTAGGGTTAGGGTTAGGTTCAGGTTTAGGGCTCGGGTTAGTGTTAGGTTTAGGGTTACGGTTCTGGTTAGGGTTTGGGTTAGGGTTAGGGTTAGGATTAGGGCTAGGGCTAGTGTTAGGGCTAGGGCTAGGGCTAGGGTAACGGTTAGGACATGCGTTAGAGCTAGAGTTAGGGCTAGCGTTAGGGTTCAGGTTCAGTTTAGGGTTACAGTTTGAGTTAGGGGTAGGGGTAGGGTAGGGCTAGGGCTAGGGTTAGGGCGAGGCCTAGGGTTAGAATTAGGGCTAAGGTTAGGTTTAGGGTTAGGGATAGCATTAGGGTTACCGCTAGGGTTACGTTTAGGGTTAGGGATAGGGTTAGGTTTAGGGCTCGGGTTAGGGTTAGGGTTACGGTTATGGTTAGGGTTTGGGTTAGGGTTAGGGTTAGTGGTAGGGGTTGGGTTAGGGTTAGGGCTAGGGTCAGGGTTGGGGCTAGGGTTAGGGTTAGGGTTATTGTAAGTGAGAGCGTTAGGGCTAAGCCTAGGGTTATGCTTAGGGTTAGGGATACTGTTTGGGTTAGGGTTAGGGTTAGGGTAAGGGTTTGGGTTAGGGTTAGGGCTAGGGTGAGGTTTTGGGTTAGGGTTAGGGTTGGGGTTAGTTCTAGGGTTAGGGTTATCATTAGGGTGACGCTTTGGGCTAGGGTTAGGGTTAGGGTTAGGTTTAGGGTTAGGGTTCGGGCTAGGGCTAGGTTTAGGGTTAGGGCTAGGGCTAGGGCTACGGATAGGGCTAGGGTAAGGTCTAGGGTTAGGGCTAGGGCTAGGGTAAGGGTTAGGGCTTGGGTTAGAACTAGAGCTAGGGCTAGGATTAGGGTTAGGGTTACAGTTAGTGAGAGGGTTAGGGCTAAGGCTAGTGTTAGGGTGAGATTTAGGTTTAGGGATATGGTTTTTTGTTAGGGTTAGGGTTATGGTTAGCGTTAGGATTAGGGTTAGGGCTAGGGTTAGGTCGAGGGTTAGGGTTAGGGTTAGGGTTAGGGTTAGGGTTAGGGCTAGGGTCAGGGTTGGGGCTAGGGTTAGGGTTAGGGTTATTGTAAGTGAGAGGGTTAGGGCTAAGCCTAGGGTTATGCTTAGGGTTAGGGATACTGTTTGGGTTAGGGTTAGGGTTAGGGTAAGGGTTTGGGTTAGGGTTAGGGCTAGGGTGAGGTTTAGGGTTAGGGTTAGGTTTAGGGTTAGTTCTAGGGTTAGGGTTATCGTTAGGGTGACGCTTTGGGCTAGGGTTAGGGTTAGGGTTAGGTTTAGGGTTAGGGTTAGGGTTAGGGTTAGGGTTAGGGTTCGGGTTCGGGCTAGGGCTAGGGTTAGGGCTAGGGTTAGGGCTAGGGATACGGATAGGGCTAGGGTAAGGTCTAGGGTTAGGGCTAGGGCTGGGGTTGGGGTTGAGGTTAGGGTTAGGGTTACGGTTGGGGTTGTGGTTGCTGTCGTGTTGTGGTTGGGGTTGGGGTTAGGGTTTGAGTTTGGGTTCGGGTTCCGGATCGGGTTAGAATTAGTGTTAGGGTTAGGGTTAGGGCTAGGGCTAGGGTTAGGGGTAGGCTTAGGTTTAGGGATACGGTTTGGATTAGGGTTAGGGTTAGGGCTAGGGTTTGGGTTAGGGTTAGGGTTAGGATTAGGGCTAGGGCTAGTGTTAGCGCTAGGGCTAGGGCTAGGGTAACGGTTAGGACATGCGTTAGAGCTAGAGTTAGGGCTAGCGTTAGGGTTCAGGTTCAGTTTAGGGTTACAGTTTGAGTTTGGGGTAGGGGTAGGGTAGGGCTAGGGCTAGGGTTAGGGCTAGGGCTAGGCCTAGGGTTAGAATTAGGGCTAAGGTTAGGTTTAGGCTTAGGCTTAGCGTTAGGGTTAATGCTAGGGTTACGTTTAGGTTTAGTGATAGGGTTAGGTTTAGGGCTCGGGTTAGGGTTAGGGTTACTGTTATGGTTAGTGTTTGGGTTAGGGTTAGGGTTAGTGGTAGGGGTTGGGTTAGGGTTAGGGCTAGGGTCAGGGTTTGGGCTCGGGTTAGTGTTATGTTTAGGGTTACGGTTCTGGTTAGGGTTTGGGTTAGGGTTAGGGTTAGTGGTAGGGGTTGGGTTAGGGCTAGGGTTAGGGTTTGGGCTAGGATTAGGGTTAGGGTTACAGTTAGTGAGAGGGTTAGGGCTAAGACTAGGGTTAGGGTGAGATTTAGGTTTAGGGATATGTTTTTTTGTTAGGGTTAGGGTTATGGTTAGCGTTAGGATTAGGGTTAGGGCTAGGGTTAGGTCGAGGGTTAGGGTTAGGGTTAGGGTTAGGGTTATGGTTAGGTTTAGGGTTAAGGTTAGAGTTAGGGTTAGGGTTAGGGTTTGGGTTAGGGTTAGGGTTAGTGTTCGTGCTAGGGCTAGGGCTAGGGTTACTGCTAGGGCTACGGTTAGGCCTAGGGTTAGGGCTAGGGTTAGGGCTTGGGTTATGTTTAGGGTTAGGGCTAGGGCTAGGGCTAGGGCAAGGGTTAGGGCAAGGGCTATGGTTAGGGTTAGGGTTAGGGTTAGGGTTAGGGTTAGGGTGAGGGTTAGGGCTAGTGCTAGGGCTAGGGCTAGGGCTAGGGCTAGGGCTAGGGCTAGGGCTAGGGCTAGGGCAAGGGTTAGGGCAAGGGCTATGGTTAGGGTTAGAGTTCGGGTTAGGGTTACGGTTGGGGTTAGGGTGAGGGTCAGGACTAGGGTTAGGGTGAGGGTTAGGGTTAGTGTTAGGGCCAGGGTTAGCATTAGGGTCAGGGCTACAGTTAGGGTTACGGGTAGGGGTATGGGTAGGATTAGGGTAGGGTTAGGGTTACGGCTATGGTTAGGGTTAGGGCTCGGACAAGGGTTAGGGCTAAGGCTAGGGCTAGTGTTAGGGTTAGAGGTATGGCTAGGGCTTCGGCTAGGGCAAGGGTTAGGGTTAGGGTTAGGGTTAGGTATAGGGTGAGGGCTAGGGTTAGGGTGAGGGTTCTGGTTAGTGTTAGGGCTAGGGTAAGCATTAGGGTTAGGGCTACGGTTATGGTTAGGGTTTGTATTAGGGTTAGTGGTAGGCTTTGGGTTAGGGTAAGGTCTAGGGTTAGGGCTAGGGTTAGGGTTAATGTTAGGGCTAGGGCTAGGGTTAGGTTTGGGGTTACGGTTAGGGTTACGGTTAGGGTTAGGGTTAGGGTTAGGGTTAGGGTTAGAGTTAGGGCTAGGGTTGGGGTTGGGGTTAGGGTTTGAGTTCGGGTTCGGTTCGGGTTAGGGTTAGGGTTAGGGTTTGGGGTAGATTTATGGTTTGGGTTAGGGTTAGGGTTGCGGTTGGGGTTAGGTTTAGGGCTAGGGCTAGGGCTCGGGCTAAGGTTAAAGCTAGGGCTAGGGCTAGGGTTAGGGTTAGCGTTAGGGTTAGCACTAGGGCTAGGGTTAGGGGTAGGGGTAGGGTTAGGATTATGGTTAGCGCGAGGGCTGGGGTTAGGGTTAGGGTTAGGGGTAGGATTAGGGTTAGGGTTAGGGTTAGGGCTAGGGTTAGGTTTAGGTCTAGCGATAGGTTTAGGGATAGGGTCTGGGCTAGGGTTAGATTTAGGGTTAAGGCTCGGGATAGGGCTAGGGATAGGGCTAGGGCTAGGTCTAAGGCTAGGGTTAGGGTTAGGGCTAGGGTTCGGGTTAGGGCTAGAGTTCGGGTTAGGGTTAGGGTGGGGTTAGGGCTACGGCTAGGGTTAGGGCTTGGGTTTGGGTTAGGGTTAGGGTTAGGGCTAGGGCTAGGGCTAGGACTAGGGATAGGGATAGGGATAGGGATAGGGATAGGGATCGGGATAGGGATAGGGATAGGGATAGGGATAGGACTAGGGATAGGGATAGGGATAGGGCTAGGGCTAGGGCAAGGGTTAGGTCAAGGGCTATTGTTACGGTTAGGGTTAGGGTCAGTGTGAGGGCTATGGTTAGGGTGAGGGTGACGGTGAGGGTTACGGCTAGGGTTAGCATTAGGGTTAGGGCTGGCGTTAGCGTTAGAGTTAGGTTTAGGTTAAGGGTTAGGGTTAGGGTTAGGGTTAGGGCTAGGGCTAGGGCTACGGTTAGGGCTAGCGTTATGGCTAGGGTTAGGGTTCGGTGAGGTTTACGGTTAGGAGTAGAGTTAGGGTTAGGGTGAGGGCTAGGTTTAGGGTGAGTGTTAGTTTTAGGGTTTGGGTTCGGGCTAGGGTTATCATTAGGGTTAGGGCTAGGGTTAGGGTTAGGTTTATGATTATGGTTAGGGTTTTGGTTAGGTTTAGTGGTAGGCTTTGGGTTAGGGTTAGGACTAGGGTTTGGGTTAGGGTTTGGGTTAGGGTTAGGGTTAGGATTAGGGCTAGGGCTAGTCTTAGGGCTAGGGCTAGGGTAACGGTTAGGACATGCGTTAGAGCTAGAGTTAGGGCTAGCGTTAGGGTTCAGGTTCAGTTTAGGGTTACAGTTTGAGTTAGGGGTAGGGGTAGGGTAGGGCTAGGGCTAGGGTTAGGGCTAGGCCTAGGGTTAGAATTAGGGCTAAGGTTAGGTTTAGGGTTAGGGTTAGCGTTAGGGTTAGCGCTAGGGTTACGTTTAGGGTTAGGGATAGGGTTAGGTTTAGGGCTCGGGTTAGGGTTAGGGTTACGGTTATGGTTAGGGTTTGGGTAAGGGTTAGGGTTAGTGGTAGGGGTTGGGTTAGGGTTAGGGCTAGGGTCAGGGTTGGGGCTAGGGTTAGGGTTAGGGTTATTGTAAGTGAGAGGGTTAGGGCTAAGCCTAGGGTTATGCTTAGGGTTAGGGATACTGTTTGGGTTAGGGTTAGGGTTAGGGTAAGGGTTTGGGTTAGGGTTAGGGCTAGGGTGAGGTTTAGGGTTAGGGTTAGGGTTAGGGTTAGTTCTAGGGTTAGGGTTATCGTTAGGGTGACGCTTTGGGCTAGGGTTAGGGTTAAGTTTAGGGTTAGGGTTCGGGCTAGGGCTAGGGTTAGGGCTAGGGCTAGGGCTACGGATAGGGCTAGGATAAGGTCTAGGGTTAGGGCTAGGGCTAGGGTAAGGGTTAGGGCTAGGGTTAGAACTAGAGCTAGGGCTAGGATTAGGGTTAGGGTTACAGTTAGTGAGAGGGTTAGGGCTAAGGCTAGTGTTAGGGAGAGATTTAGGTTTAGGGATATGGTTTTTTGTTAGGGTTAGGGTTATGGTTAGCGTTAGGATTAGGGTTAGGGCTAGGGTTAGGTCGACGGTTAGGGTTAGGGTTAGGGTTAGGGTTAGGGTTAGGGTTAGTGTTCGGGCTAGGGCTAGGGTTACTGCTAGGGCTAGGGTTAGGGCTAGGGTTAGGGCTTGGGTTAGGGTTCGGGCTAGGGCTAGGGCTAGGGCAAGGGTTAGGGCAAGGGCTATGGTTAGTGTTAGGGTTAGGTTTAGGGTTAGGTTTAGGGTGAGGGTTAGGGCTAGGGCTAGGGCTAGGGCTAGGGCAAGGGTTAGGGCAAGGACTATGATTAGGGTTAGAGTTCGGGTTAGGGTTAAGGTTGGGGTTAGGGTGAGGGTCAGGACTAGGGTTAGGGTGAGGGTTAGGGTTAGTGTTAGGGCCAGGGTTAGCATTAGGGTCAGGGCTACGGTTAGGGTTAGGGGTAGGGGTAGGGGTACGATTAGGGTAGGGTTAGGGTTACGGCTATGGTTAGGGTTTGTATTAGGGTTAGTGGTAGGCTTTGGGTTAGGGTAAGGTCTAGGGTTAGGGCTAGGGCTAGGGTAAGGGTTAGGGCTAGGTTTAGAACTAGAGCTAGGGCTAGGGTTAGGGTTAGGGTTCAGTTTCAGTTTAGGGTTACAGTTTGGTTTAGGGGTAGGCATAGGGGTAGGGTTAGGTCTAGGCCTAGGGTTAGGGTTAAGGCTATAGTTAGGTTTAGGGTTAGGGTTAGGGTTAGCGCTAGGGTTAGGCTTAGTGTTAGGGTCAGGGCTAGGGTTAGGTTTAGGGCTCGGGTTAGGTTTAGGGTTATGGTTCTGGTTCTGGTTAGGGTTTGGGTTAGCGTTAGGGTTAGTGGTAGGTGTTGGGTTAGGGTTAGGGCTAGGGATAGAGTTTAGGCTAGGATTAGTGTTAGGTTACAGTTAGTGAGAGGGTTAGGCCTAAGGCTAGTGTTAGGGTGAGAGTTAGGTTTAGGGATATGGTTTTTTGTTAGGGTTAGGGTTATGGTTAGCGTTAGGATTAGGGTTAGGGCTAGGGTTAGGTCGAGGGTTAGGGTTAGGGTTAGGGTTAGGGTTAGGGTTAGGGTTAGGGTTAAGGTTAGAGTTAGGGTTAGGGTTAGGGTTAGGGTTTGGGTTAGGGTTAGTGTTCAGGCTAGGGCTAGGGTTACTGCTAGGGCTACGGTAAGGGTTAGGGGTAGGGCTAGGGGTAGGGCTTGGGTTAGGGTTAGGGTTAGGGCTAGGGCTAGGGCTAGGGCAAGGGTTAGGGCAAGGGCTATGGTTAGGGTTAGGGTTAGGGTTAGGGTTAGGGTTAGGGTGAGGGTTAGGGCTAGGGCTAGGGCTAGGGCTAGGGCAAGGGTTAGGGCAAGGACTATGATTAGGGTTAGAGTTCGGGTTAGGGTTACAGTTGGGGTTAGGGTGAGGGTCAGGACTAGGGTTAGCGTGAGGGTTAGGGTTAGTGTTAGGGCCAGGGTTAGCATTAGGGTCAGGGCTACGGTTAGGGTTAGGGGTAGGGGTAGGGGTAGGATTAGGGTAGGGTTAGGGTTACGGCTATGGTTAGGGTTAGGGCTCGGACAAGGGTTAGGGCTAAGGCTAGGGCTAGTGTTAGGGTTAGGGCTATGGCTAGGGCAAGGGTTAAGGTTAGGGTTAGGGTTAGGTATAGGGTGAGGGCTAGGGTTACGGTGAGGGTTCTGGTTAGTGTTAGGGCTAGGGTAAGCATTAGGGTTAGGGCTACGGTTATGGTTAGGTTTGGTATTAGGGTTAGTGGTAGGCTTTGGGTTAGGGTAAGGTCTAGGGTTAGGCCTAGGGCTAGGGTAAGGGTTAGGGCTAGGTTTAGAACTAGAGCTAGGGCTAGGGTTAGGGTTAGGGTTCAGTTTCAGTTTAGGGTTACAGTTTGGTTTAGGGGTAGGCATAGGGGTAGGGTTAGTTCTAGGCCTAGGGTTAGGGTTAAGGCTATAGTTAGGTTTAGGGTTAGGGTTAGGGTTAGCGCTAGGGTTAGGCTTAGGGTTAGGGTTAGGGCTAGGGTTAGGTTTAGGGCTCGGGTTAGGTTTTGGGTTACGGTTCTGGTTCTGGTTAGGGTTTGGGTTAGCGTTACGGTTAGTGGTAGGTGTTGGGTTAGGGTTAGGGCTAGGGATAGAGTTTAGGCTATGATTAGTGTTAGGTTACAGTTAGTGAGAGGGTTAGGGCTAAGGCTAGTGTTAGGGTTAGGCTTAGGTTTAGGGATATGGTTTGGGTTAGGCTTAGGGTTAGGGCTAGGGTTAGGGTTAGGGTTAGGGTTAGGTCTAGGGTTAGGGTTAGGGTTATGGTTAGGGTTAGGGTTAGGGTTAGGGTTAGGGTTAGGGTTAGTGTTAGGGTTAGGGTTAGGGTTCGGGCTAGGGCTAGGGTTAGGGCTAGGGCTATGGTTACGACTAGGGTTAGGGCTAGGGTTAGGGCTACGGCAAGGGTTACGGCAAGGGCTATGGTTAGGGTTATGGTTAGGGTTAGGGTTAGGGTCAGGGTTAGGGTGAGGGCTAGGGTTAGGGTGAGGGTTAGGGTTAGTGTTAGGGCTAGGGTTAGCATTAGGGTTAGGGCTACGGTTAGGGTCAGGGTTAGGGCTATGGTTATGGTTAGGGTTTGGGTTAGGGTTTGTGGTAGGCTTTGGGTTAGGGTTAGGTCTAGGGTTAGGGTTTGGGCTAAGGTTAGGGTTAGGGTTATGGCTAGGGTTAGGGTTTGGGTTAGGTTTAGGATTTGGGTTAGAGTTAGGGTTAGGGCTAGGGTTAGGTTTAGGGTTAGGTTTAGGGTTAGGGCTGGGGTTGGGGTTGAGGTTAGGGTGAGGGTTACGGTTGGGGTTGTGGTTGGTGTCGTGTTGTGGTTGGGGTTGGGGTTAGGGTTTGAGTTTGGGTTCGGGTTCCGGATAGGGTTAGAATTAGTGTTAGGGTTAGGGTTAGGGCTAGGGCTAGGGTTAGGGTTAGGGCTAGGGCTAGGGCTACGGATAGGGCTAGGGTTAGGGCTAGGGTTAGGGCTTAGGTTAGGGTTAGGTTTAGGGTTAGGGTTAGGGTTCGGGTTAGGTATAGGTTGAGGGCTAGGGTTAGGGTGAGGGTTCTGGTTAGTGTTAGGGCTAGGGTTAGCATTAGGGTTAGGGCTACGGTTATGGTTAGGGTTTGTGTTAGGGTTAGTGGTAGGCTTTGAGTTAGGGTAAGGTCTAGGGTTAGGGCTAGGGCTAGGGTCAGGGTTAGGGCTAGGTTTAGAACTAGAGCTAGGGCTAGGGTTAGGGTTAGGGTTCAGTTTTAGTTTAGGGTTACAGTTTGGTTTATGGGTAGGGTAGGGGTAGGGTTAGGTCTAGGCCTAGGGTTTGGGTTAAGGCTATAGTTAGGTTTAGGGTTAGGGTTAGGGTTAGCGCTAGGGTTAGGCTTAGGGTTAGGGTTAGGGCTAGGGTTAGGTTTAGGGCTCGGGTTAGGGTTAGGGTTACGGTTCTGGTTCTGGTTAGGGTTTGGGTTAGCGTTAGGGTTAGGGTTAGTGGTAGGTGTTGGGTTAGGGTTAGTGCTAGGTATAGAGTTTAGGCTAGGATTAGGGTTAGGGTTACAGTTAGTGAGAGGGTTAGGGCTAAGGCTAGTGTTAGGGTGAGATTTAGGTTTAGGGATATGTTTTTTTGTTAGGGTTAGGGTTATGGTTAGCGTTAGGATTAGGGTTAGGGCTAGGGTTAGGTCGAGGGTTAGGGTTAGGGTTAGGGTTAGGGTTAGGGTTAGGGTTAAGGTTAGAGTTAGGGTTAGGGTTAGGGTTTGGGTTAGGGTTAGTGTTCGGGCTAGGGCTAGGGTTACTGCTAGGGCTACGGTTAGGGCTAGGGTTAGGGCTAGGGGTAGGGCTTGGGTTAGGGTTAGGGTTAGGGCTAGGGCTAGGGCTAGGGCAAGGGTTAGGGCAAGGGCTATGGTTAGGGTTAGGGTTAGGGTTAGGGTGAGGGTGAGGGTGAGGGTGAGGGTTAGGGCTAGGGCTAGGGCTCGGGCTAGGGCTAGGGCAAGGGTTAGGGCAAGGGCTATGGTTAGGGTTAGAGTTCGGACAAGGGTTAGGTCTAAGGCTAGGGCTAGTGTTAGGGTTAGGGCTATGGCTAGGTCTTGGGCTAGGGCAAGGGTTAGGGTTAAGGTTAGGTATAGGGTGAGGGCTAGGGTTAGGGTGAGGGTTCTGGTTAGTGTTAGGGCTAGGGTTAGCATTAGGGTTAGGGCTACGGTTATGGTTAGGGTTTGTGTTAGGGTTAGTGGTAGGCTTTGAGTTAGGGTAAGGTCTAGGGTTAGGGCTAGGGCTAGGGTCAGGGTTAGGGCTAGGGTTCGGGTTAGGGTTAGGGTGGGGTTAGGGCTACGGCTAGGGTTAGGGCTTGGGTTAGGGTTAGGGTTAGGGTTAGGGTTAGGGTTAGGATTAGGGCTAGGGCTAGTCTTAGGGCTAGGGCTAGGGCTGGGTAACTGTTAGGACATGCGTTAGAGCTAGATTTAGGGCTAGCGTTAGGGTTCAGGTTCAGTTTAGGGTTACAGTTTGAGTTAGGGGTAGGGGTAGGGTAGGGCTAGGGCTAGGGTTAGGGCTAGGCCTAGGGTTAGAATTAGGGCTAAGGTTAGGTTTAGGGTTAGGGTTAGCGTTAGGGTTAGCGCTAGGGTTACGTTTAGGGTTAGGGATAGCGTTAGGTTTAGGGCTCGGGTTAGGGTTAGGGTTACGGTTATGGTTAGGGTTTGGGTTAGGGTTAGGGTTAGTGGTAGGGGTTGGGTTAGGGTTAGGGCTAGGGTCAGGGTTGGGGCTAGGGTTAGGGTTAGGGTTATTGTAAGTGAGAGGGTTAGGGCTAAGCCTAGGGTTATGGTTAGGGTTAGGGATACTGTTTCGGTTAGGATTAGGGTTAGGGTTAGGGTTAGGGTAAGGGTTAGGGTTAGGGTTAGGGTTAGGGCTAGGGTGAGGTTTAGGGTTAGGGTTAGGGTTAGGGTTAGGGTTAGGTCTAGGGTTAGGGTTATCGTTAGGGTGACGCTTTGGGCTAGGGTTAGGGTTAGGGTTAGGGTTAGGGTTAGGGTTAGGGTTCGGGTTCGGGCTAGGGCTAGGGTTAGGGCTAGGGCTAGGGCTACGGATAGGGCTAGGGTTAGGGCTAGGGTTAGGTCTTAGGTTAGGGTTAGGGTTAGGGTTAGGTTTATGGTTCGGGTTAGGTATAGGGTGAGGGCTAGGGTTAGGGTGAGGGTTCTGGTTAGTGTTAGGGCTAGGGTTAGCATTAGGGTTAGGGCTACGGTTATGGTTAGGGTTTGTGTTAGGGTTAGTGGTAGGCTTTGAGTTAGGGTAAGGTCTAGGGTTAGGGCTAGGGCTAGGGTCAGGGTTAGGGCTAGGTTTAGAACTAGAGCTAGGGCTAGGGTTAGGGTTAGGGTTCAGTTTTAGTTTAGGGTTACAGTTTGGTTTAGGGGTAGGGGTAGGGGTAGGGGTAGGTCTAGGCCTAGGGTTTGGGTTAAGGCTATAGTTAGGTTTAGGGTTAGGGTTAGGGTTAGCGCTAGGGTTAGGCTTAGGGTTAGGGTTAGGGCTAGGGTTAAGTTTAGGGCTCGGGTTAGGGTTAGGGTTACGGTTCTGGTTCTGGTTAGGGTTTGGGTTAGCGTTAGGGTTAGGGTTAGTGGTAGGTGTTGGGTTAGGGTTAGGGCTAGGGATAGAGTTTAGGCTAGGATTAGGGTTAGGGTTACAGTTAGTGAGAGGGTTAGGGCTAAGGCCAGTGTTAGGGTGAGATTTAGGTTTAGGGATATGTTTTTTTGTTAGGGTTAGGGTTATGGTTAGCGTTAGGATTAGGGTTAGGGCTAGGGTTAGGTCGAGGGCTATTGTTACAGTTAGGGTTAGGGTCAGTGTGAGGGCTATGGTTAGGGTGAGGGTGAGGATGAGGGTTACGGCTAGGGTTAGCATTAGGGTTAGGGCTGGCGTTAGCGTTAGAGTTAGGTTTAGGTTTATGGTTAGGGTTAGGGTTAGGGTTAGGGTTAGGGCTAGGGCTAGAGCTACGGTTAGGGCTAGCGTTATGGCTAGGGTTAGGGTTCGGTGAGGTTTAGGGTTAGGAGTAGAGTTAGGGTTAGGGTGAGGGCTAGGTTTAGGGTGAGGGTTAGTTTTAGGGTTTGGGTTAGGGCTAGGGTTATCATTAGGGTTAGGGCTAGGGTTAGGGTTAGGTTTATGATTATGGTTAGGGTTTTGGTTAGGTTTAGTGGTAGGCTTTGGGTTAGGGTTAGGGCTAGGGTTTGGGTTAGGGTTTGGGTTAGGGTTAGGGTTAGGATTAGGGCTAGGTTAATGGTTAGGACATGCGTTAGAGCTAGATTTAGGGCTAGCGTTAGGGTTCAGGTTCAGTTTAGGGTTACAGTTTGAGTTAGGGGTAGGGGTAGGGTAGGGCTAGGGCTAGGGTTAGGGCTAGGCCTAGGGTTAGAATTAGGGCTAAGGTTAGGTTTAGGCTTAGGCTTAGCGTTAGGGTTAGCGCTAGGGTTACGTTTAGGGTTAGGGATAGGGTTAAGTTTAGGGCTCGGGTTAGGGTTAGGGTTACGGTTATGGTTAGGGTTAGGGTTAGGGTTAGTGGTAGGGGTTGGGTTAGGGTTAGGGCTAGGGTCAGGGTTGGGGCTAGGGTTAGGGTTAGGGTTATTGTAAGTGAGAGGGTTAGGGCTAAGCCTAGGGTTATGCTTAGGGTTAGGGATACTGTTTGGGTTAGGGTTAGGGTTAGGGTAAGGGTTTGGGTTAGGGTTAGGGCTAGGGTGAGGTTTAGGGTTAGGGTTAGGGTTAGGGTTAGGTCTAGGGTTAGGGTTATCGTTAGGGTGACGCTTTGGGCTAGGGTTAGGGTTAGGTTTAGGGTTAGGGTTAGGGTTCGGGCTAGGGCTAGGGTTAGGGCTAGGGCTAGGGCTACGGATAGGGCTAGGGTAAGGTCTAGGGTTAGGGCTAGGGCTAGGGAAAGGGTTAGGGCTAGGGTTAGAACTAGAGCTAGGGCTAGGATTAGGTTTAGGGTTACAGTTAGTGAGAGGGTTAGGGCTAAGGCTAGTGTTAGGGTGAGATTTAGGTTTAGGAATATGGTTTTTTGTTAGGGTTAGGGTTATGGTTAGCGTTAGGATTAGGGTTAGGGCTAGGGTTAGGTCGAGGGTTAGGGTTAGGGTTAGGGTTAGGGTTAGGGTTAAGGTTAGGGTTAGGGTTAGGGTTAGGGTTTGGGTTAGGGTTAGGGTTAGTGTTCGGGCTAGGGCTAGGGTTAATGCTAGGGCTACGGTTAGGGCTAGGGTTAGGGCTAGGGTTAGGGCTTGGGTTAGGGTTAGGGTTAGGGCTAGGGCTAGGGCAAGGGTTAGGGCAAGGGCTATGTTTAGGTTTAGGGTTAGGGTTAGGGTTAGGGTTAGGGTGAGGGTTAGGGCTAGGGCTATGATTAGGGTTAGAGTTCGGGTTAGGGTTACGGTTGGGGTTAGGGTGAGGGTCAGGACTAGGGTTAGCGTGAGGGTTAGGGTTAGTGTTAGGGCCAGGGTTAGCATTAGGGTCAGGGCTACGGTTAGGGTTAGGGGTAGGGGTAGGGGTAGGATTAGGGTAGGGTTAGGGTTACGGCTATGGTTAGGGTTAGGGCTCGGACAAGGGTTAGGGCTAAGGCTAGGGCTAGTGTTAGGGTTAGGGCTATGGCTAGGGCAAGGGTTAAGGTTAGGGTTACGGTTAGGTATAGGGTGAGGGCTAGGGTTAGGGTGAGGGTTCTGGTTAGTGTTAGGGCTAGGGTAAGCATTAGGGTTAGGGCTACGGTTATGGTTAGGGTTGGTATTAGGGTTAGTGGTAGGCTTTGGGTTAGGGTAAGGTCTAGGGTTAGGGCTAGGGCTAGGGTAAGGGTTAGGGCTAGGTTTAGAACTAGAGCTAGGGCTAGGGCTAGGGTTAGGGTTAGCGTTAGGGTTAGCGCTAGGACTAGGGTTAGGGTTAGGGTTAGGGCTAGGGCTAGGGTTAGGTTTAGGGGTAGGGATAGGTTTAGGGATAGGGTCTGGGCTAGGGTTAGGTTTAGGGTTAAGGCTCGGGCTAGGGCTAGGGCTAGGGCTAGGGATAGGGCTAGGGCTAGGGCTAGGGCTAGGGCTAGGGTTAGTGTTAGGGTTAGGGCTAGGGTTCGGGTTAGGGCTAGAGTTCGGGTTAGGGTGGGGTTAGGGCTACGGCTAGGGTTTGTGCTTGGGTTAGGGTTAGGGATAGGGATAGGACTAGGGATAGGGATAGGGCTAGGGATAGGGCTAGGGCTAGGGCAAGGGTTAGGTCAAGGGCTATTGTTACGGTTAAGTTTAGGGTCAGTGTGAGGGCTATGGTTAGGGTGAGGGTGAGGGTTACGGCTAGGGTTAGCATTAGGGTTAGGGCTGGCGTTAGCGTTAGCATTAGAGTTAGGTTTAGGTTTAGGGTTAGGGTTGGGGTTAGGGCTAGGGCTAGGCCTACGGTTAGGGCTTGCGTTATGGCTAGGGTTAGGGTTTGGTGAGGTTTAGGGTTAGGAGTAGAGTTAGGGTTAGGGTGAGGGCTAGGTTTAGGGTGAGGGTTAGTTTTAGGGTTAGGGTTAGGGCTAGGGTTATCATTAGGGTTAGGGCTAGGGTTAGGGTTAGGTTTATGATTATGGTTAGGGTTTTGGTTAGGTTTAGTGGTAGGCTTTGGGTTAGGGTTAGGGCTAGGGTTTGGGTTAGGGTTTGGGTTAGGGTTAGGGTTAGGATTAGGGCTAGGGCTAGTGTTAGGACTAGGGCTAGGGTAACGGTTAGGACATGCGTTAGAGCTAGAGTTAGGGCTAGCGTTAGGGTTCAGGTTCAGTTTAGGGTTACAGTTTGAGTTAGGGGTAGGGGTAGGGTAGGGCTAGGGCTAGGGTTAGGGCTAGGCCTAGGGTTACAATTAGGGCTAAGGTTAGGTTTAGGGTTAGGGTTAGCGCTAGGGTTAGCGCTAGGGTTACGTTTAGGGTTAGGGATAGGGTTAGGTGTAGGGGTAGGGATAGGTTTAGGGATAGGGTCTGGGCTAGGGTTAGGTTTAGGGTTAAGGCTCGGGCTAGGGCTAGGTATAGGGCTAGGGCTAGGGCTAGGGCTAGGGCTAGGGTTAGGGTTAGGGTTAGGGCTATGGTTCGGGTTAGGGCTAGAGTTCGGGTTAGGGTTAGGGTGGGGTTAGGGCTACGGCTAGGGTTAGGGCTTGGGTTATGTTTAGGGTTAGGGTTAGGGCTAGGGCTAGTGTTAGGGCTAGGGCTAGGGCTAGGGTAACGGTTAGGACATGCGTTAGAGCTAGAGTTAGGGCTAGCGTTAGGGTTCAGGTTCAGTTTAGGGTTACAGTTTGAGTTAGGGGTAGGGCTAGGGTAGGGCTAGGGCTAGGGTTAGGGCTAGGCCTAGGGTTAGAATTAGGGCTAAGGTTAGGTTTAGGGTTAGGGTTAGCGTTAGGGTTAGAGCTAGGGTTACGTTTAGGGTTAGGGATAGGGTTAGGTTTAGGGCTCGGGTTATGGTTAGGGTTACGGTTAGGGTTAGGGTTTGGGTTAGGGTTAGGGTTAGTGGTAGGGGTTGGGTTAGGGTTAGGGCTAGGGTCAGGGTTGGGGCTAGGGTTAGGGTTAGGGTTATTGTAAGTGAGAGGGTTAGGGCTAAGCCTAGGGTTATGCTTAGGGTTAGGGATACTGTTTGGGTTAGGGTTAGGGTTAGGGTAAGGGTTAGGGTTAGGGTTAGGGCTAGGGTGATGTTTAGGGTTAGGGTTAGGGTTAGGGTTAGCTCTAGGGTTAGGGTTATCGTTAGGGTGACGCTTTGGGCTAGGGTTAGGGTTAGGCTTAGGCTTAGGCTTAGGCTTAGGGTTCGGGCTAGGGCTAGGGTTAGGGCTAGGGCTAGGGCTAGGGTGAGGGTTCTGGTTAGTGTTAGGGCTAGGGTTAGCATTAGGGTTAGGGCTACGGTTATGGTTAGGGTTTGTGTTAGGGTTAGTGGTAGGCTTTGAGTTAGGGTAAGGTCTAGGGTTAGGGCTAGGGCGAGGGTTAGGGCTAGGGCTAGGGCTACGGATAGGGCTAGGGTTAGGGCTAGGGTTAGGGCTTAGGTTAGGGTTAGGGTTAGGGTTAGGGTTCGGGTTAGGTATAGGGTGAGGGCTAGGGTTAGGTTGAGGGTTCTGGTTAGTGTTAGGGCTAGGGTTAGCATTAAGGTTAGGGCTACCGTTATGGTTAGGATTTGTGTTAGGGTTAGTGGTAGGCTTTGAGTTAGGGTAAGGTCTAGGGTTAGGGCTTGGGCTAGGGTAAGGGTTAGGGCTAGGGGTAGAACTAGAGCTAGGGCTAAGGTTAGGGTTAGGGTTCAGTTTTAGTTTAGGGTTACAGTTTGGTTTATGGGTAGGGGTAGGGGTAGGGTTAGGTCTAGGCCTAGGGTTAGGGTTAAGGCTAAAGTTAGGTTTAGGGTTAGGGTTAGGGTTAGCGCTAGGGTTAGGCTTAGGGTTAGGGTTAGGGCTAGGGTTAGGTTTAGGGCTCGGGTTAGGGTTAGGGTTACGGTTTTGGTTAGGGTTTGGGTTAGCGTTAGGGTTAGTGGTAGGTGTTGGGTTAGGGTTAGGGCTAGGGATAGAGTTTAGGCTAGGATTAGGTTTAGGGTTACAGTTAGTGAGAGGGTTAGGGCTAAGGCTAGTGTTAGGGTGAGATTTAGGTTTAGGGATATGTTTTTTTGTTAGGGTTAGGGTTATGGTTAGCGTTAGGATTAGGGTTAGGGCTAGGGTTAGGTCGAGGGTTAGGGTTAGGGTTAGGGTTAGGGTTAGGGTTAGGGTTAAGGTTAGAGTTAGGGTTAGCGTTAGGGTTTGGGTTAGGGTTAGGGTTAGTGTTCGGGCTAGGGCTAGGGTTACTGCTAGGGCTACGGTTAGGGCTAGGGTTAGGGCTAGGGTTAGGGCTTGGGTTAGGGTTAGTTTTAGGGCTAGGGCTAGGGCTAGGGCAAGGGTTAGGGCAAGGGCTATGGTTAGGGTTAGGGTTAGGGTTAGGGTTAGGGTGAGGGTTAGGGCTAGGGCTAGGGCTAGGGCTAGGGCTAGGGCAAGGGTTAGGGCAAGGGTTAGGGCAAGGGCTATGATTAGGGTTAGAGATCGGGTTAGGGTTACGGTTGGGGTTAGGGTGAGTGTCAGGACTAGGGTTAGGGTGAGGGTTAGGGTTAGTGTTAGGGCCAGGGTTACCATTAGGGTCAGGGCTACGGTTAGGTTTATGGGAAGGGGTCGGGGTAGGATTAGGGTAGGGTTAGGGTTAGCGCTAGGGTTAGGCTTAGGGTTACGGTTAGGGCTAGGGTTAGGTTTAGGGCTCGGGTTAGGTTTAGGGTTACGGTTCTGGTTCTGGTTAGGGTTTGGGTTAGCGTTACGGTTAGTGGTAGGTGTTGGGTTAGGGTTAGGGCTAGGGATAGAGTTTAGGCTAGGATTAGGGTTAGGTTACAGTTAGTGAGAGGGTTAGGGCTAAGGCTAGTGTTAGGGTGAGATTTAGGTTTAGGGATACGGTTTTTTGTTAGGGTTAGGGTTATGGTTAGCCTTAGGATTAGGGTTAGGGCTAGGGTTAGGTCGAGGGTTAGGGTTAGGGTTAAGGTTAGGGTTAGGGTTAAGGTTAGAGTTAGGGTTAGGGTTAGGGTTTGTGTTAGGGTTAGGGTTAGTGTTCGGGCTAGGGCTAGGGTTACTGCTAGGGCTACAGTTAGGGCTAAGGTTAGGGCTAGGGTTAGGGCTAGGGTTAGGGCTTGGGTTAGGGTTAGGGCTAGGGCTAGGGCTAGGGCAAGGGTTAGGCAAGGGCTATGGTTAGGGTTAGGGTTAGGGTTAGGGTGAGGGTTAGGGCTAGGGCTAGGGCAAGGGTTAGGGCAAGGGCTATGCTTAGGGTTAGAGTTAGGGTTAGGGTTAGGGTTAGGGCTAGGGTGAGGTTTAGGGTTAGGGTTAGGGTTAGTTCTAGGGTTAGGGTTATCGTTAGGGTGATGCTTTGGGCTAGGGTTAGGGTTAGGGTTAGGGTTAGGGTTAGGGTTCGGGTTCGGGTTCGGGTTCGGGTTCGGGTTCGGGTTCGGGCTAGGGCTAGGGTTAGGGCTAGGGCTAGGGCTAGGGCTACGTATAGGGCTAGCGTTAGGGCTAGGGATAGGGCTTAGGTTAGGGTTAGGGTTAAGGTTTAGGGTTCGGGTTAGGTATAGGGTGAGGGCTAGGGTTAGGGTGAGGGTTCTGGTTAGTGTTAGGGCTAGGGTTAGCATTAGGGTTAGGTCTACGGTTATGGTTAGGGTTTGTGTTAGGGTTAGTGGTAGGCTTTGAGTTAGGGTAAGGTCTAGGGTTAGGGCTAGGGCTAGGGTCAGGGTTAGGGCTAGGTTTAGAACTAGAGCTAGGGCTAGGGTTAGGGTTAGGGTTCAGTTTTACTTTAGGGTTACAGTTTGGTTTAGGGGTAGGGGTAGGGGTAGGGTTAGGTCTAGGCCTAGGGTTTGGGTTAAGGCTATAGTTAGGTTTAGGGTTAGGGTTAGGGTTAGCGCTAGGGTTAGGCTTAGGGTTAGGGTTAGGGCTAGGGTTAGATTTAGGGCTCGGGTTAGGGTTAGGGTTACGGTTCTGGTTCTGGTTAGGGTTTGGGTTAGCGTTAGGGTTAGTGGTAGGTGTTGGGTTAGGGTTAGGGCTAGGGATAGAGTTTAGGCTAGGATTAGGGTTAGGGTTACAGTTAGTGAGAGGGTTAGGGCTAAGGCTAGTGTTAGGGTGAGAGTTAGGTTTAGGGATATGGTTTTTTGTTAGGGTTAGGGTTATGGTTAGCGTTAGGATTAGGGTTAGGGCTAGGGTTAGGTCGAGGGTTAGGGTTAGGGTTAGGGTTAGGGTTAGGGTTAAGGTTAGAGTTAGGTTTAGGGTTAGGGTTAGGGTTTGGGTTAGGGTTAGTGTTCAGGCTAGGGCTAGGGTTACTGCTAGGGCTACGGTAAGGGCTAGGGTTAGGGCTAGGGGTAGGGCTTGGGTTAGGGTTAGGGTTAGGGCTAGGGCTAGGGCTAGGGCAAGGGTTAGGGCAAGGGCTATGGTTAGGGTTAGGGTTAGGGTTAGGGTTAGGGTGAGGGTTAGGGCTCGGGCTAGGGCTAGGGCTAGGGCTAGGGCTAGGGCAAGGGTTAGGGCAAGGGCTATGGTTAGGGTTAGAGATCGGGTTAGGGTTACGGTTGGGGTTAGGGTGAGGGTCAGGACTAGGGTTAGGGTGAGGGTTAGGGTTAGTGTTAGGGCCAGGGTTAGCATTAGGGTCAGGGCTACGGTTAGGGTTATGGGAAGGGGTAGGGGTAGGATTAGGGTAGGGTTAGGGTTACGGCTATGGTTAGGGTTAGGGCTCGGACAAGGGTTAGGGCTAAGGCTAGGGCTAGTGTTAGGGTTAGGGCTATGGCTAGAGCTTGGGCTAGGGCAAGGGTTAGGGTTAGGGTTAGGGTTAGGTATAGGGTGAGGGCTAGGGTTAGGGTGAGGGTTCTGGTTAGTGTTAGGGCTAGGGTAAGCATTAGGGTTAGGGCTACGGTTATGGTTAGGGTTTGTATTAGGGTTAGTGGTAGGCTTTGGGTTAGGGAAAGGTCTAGGGTTAGGGCTAGGGCTAGGGTAAGGGTTAGGGCTAGGTTTAGAACTAGAGCTAGGGCTAGGGTTAGGGTTAGTGTTCAGTTTCAGTTTAGGGTTACAGTTTGGTTTAGGGGTAGGGGTAGGGGTAGGGTTAGGTCTAGGCCTAGGCTTAGGGTTAAGGCTATAGTTAGGTTTAGGGTTAGGGTTAGGGTTAGCGCTAGGGTTAGGCTTAGGTTTAGGGTTAGGGCTAGGGTTAGGTTTAGGGCTCGGGTTAGGTCTAGGGTTACGGTTCTGGTTCTGGTTAGGGTTTGGGTTAGCGTTACGGTTAGTGGTAGGTGTTGGGTTAGGGTTAGGGCTAGGGATAGAGTTTAGGCTAGGATTAGGGTTAGGTTACAGTTAGTGAGAGGGTTAGGGCTAAGGCTAGTGTTAGGGTGAGATTTAGGTTTAGGGATACGGTTTTTTGTTAGGGTTAGGGTTATGGTTAGCGTTAGGATTAGGGTTAGGGCTAGGGTTAGGTCGAGGGTTAGGGTTAGGGTTAAGGTTAGGGTTAGGGTTAAGGTTAGAGTTAGGGTTAGGGTTAGGGTTTGTGTTAGGGTTAGGGTTAGTGTTCGGGCTAGGGCTAGGGTTACTGCTAGCGCTACAGTTAGGGCTAAGGTTAGGGCTAGGGTTAGGGCTAGGGTTAGGGCTTGGGTTAGGGTTAGGGCTAGGGCTAGGGCTAGGGCAAGGGTTAGGCAAGGGCTATGGTTAGGGTTAGGGTTAGGGTTAGGGTTAGGGTGAGGGTTAGGGCTAGGGCTAGGGCAAGGGTTACGGCAAGGGCTATGCTTAGGGTTAGAGGTAGGGTTAGGGTTAGGGTTAGGGTTGGGGTTAGGGTGAGGGTCAGGGCTAGGGTTAGGGTGAGGGTTAGGGTTAGTGTTAGGGCCAGGGTTAGCATTAGGGTCAGGGCTACGGTTAGGGTTAGGGGTAGGGGTAGGGGTAGGATTAGGGTAGGGTTAGGGTTACGGCTATGGTTAGGGTTAGGGTTAGGGTTAGGGTTAGAGTTAGGGCAAGGGTTAGGGCTAGACTTCAGGTTAGGTTTAGGGTAGGTTTAGGGCTAGGGCTAGGGTTAGGGTTAGGGTTAGGGTTAGGTTTAGGGCGAGGGCTAGGGCTAGGGTTTGTGTTAGGGTTAGGGCTAGGGCTAGGGCTAGGGTTAGTGTTAGGGTTAGTGTTAGGGTTAGTGTTAGTGTTAGGGTTAGGTTTAGGTGTAGGGTTAGGGTTAGACTTAGGGGCAGGTTTAGGGGTAGGGCTAGGGTTAGTTGTAGTGTTAGAGCTAGGGCTAGGGCTTGGGATAGGGATAGGGATAGGGATAGGGATAGGGTTAGTGTTAGTGTTAGGGCTAGGGCTAGGGTTAGGGTTAGGGTTAGGGTTAGGGTTAGGGTTAGGATTAGGGCTAGGGTTAGGGTTAGGGCTAGGGCTAGGGTTAGGGTTAGGGTTCGGGCTAGGATTAGGGCTAGGGTTAGGGCTAGGGCTCGGGCTAGGTAACGGTTAGGGCTAGGGTTAGAGCTAGAGCTAGGACTAGGGTTAGGGTTCAGGTTCAGGTTCAGTTTAGGTTTACAGTTTGGGTTAGGGGCAGGGGTAGGGGTATGGTTACGGCTAGGCCTAGGGTTATGGTTAGGGCTAGGGTTAGGTTTAGGGTTAGCGTTAGAGTTAGGATTAGCGCTAGGGTTAGGGTTATGGTTAGGGTTAGGGCTAGGTTCAGGTTTAGGGCTCGGGTTAGTGTTATGTTTAGGGTTACGGTTCTGGTTAGGGTTTGGGTTAGGGTTAGGGTTAGTGGTAGGGGTTGGGTTAGGGTTAGGGTTAGTGTTCGGGCTAGGGCTAGGGCTAGGGTTACTGCTAGGGCTACGGTTAGGCCTACGGTTAGGGCTAGGGTTAGGGCTTGGGTTAGGTTTAGGGTTAGGGCTAGGGCTAGGGCTAGGGCAAGGGTTAGGGCAAGGGCTATGGTTAGGGTTAGAGTTCGGGTTAGGGTTACGGTTGGGCTTAGGGTTAGGGTCAGGACTAGGGTTAGGGTGAGGGTTAGGGTTAGTGTTAGGGCCAGGGTTAGCATTAGGGTCAGGGCTACGGTTAGGGTTACGGGTAGGGGTAGGGGTAGGATTAGGGTAGGGTTGGGGTTACGGCTATGGTTAGGGTTAGGGCTCGGACAAGGGTTAGGGCTAAGGCTAGGGCTAGTGTTAGGGTTAGGGCTATGGCTAGGGCTTCGGCTAGGGCAAGGTTTAGGGTTAGGGTTAGGGTTAGGGTTAGGTATAGGGTGAGGGCTAGGGTTAGGGTGAGGGTTCTGGTTATTGTTAGGGCTAGGGTAAGCATTAGGGTTAGGGCTACGGTTATGGTTAGGGTTTATATTAGGGTTAGTGGTAGGCTTTGGGTTAGGGTAAGGTCTAGGGTTAGGGCAAGGGTTAGGGTTAATGTTAGGGCTAGGGCTAGGGTTAGGTTTGGGGTTACGGTTAGGGTTATGGTTAGGGTTAGGGTTAGAGTTAGGGCTAGGGTTGGGGTTGGGGTTAGGGTTTGAGTTCGGGTTCGGTTCGGGTTAGGGTTAGGGTTAGGGTTTGGGGTAGGTTTATGGTTTGGGTTAGGGTTAGGGTTGCGGTTGGGGTTAGGTTTAGGGCTAGGGCTAGGGCTAGGGTTAAAGCTAGGGCTAGGGCTAGGGTTAGGGTTAAGGCTATAGTTAGGGTTAGGGTTAGGGTTAGCGCTAGGGTTAGGCTTAGGGTTAGGGTTAGGGCTAGGGTTAGGTTTAGGGCTCGGGTTAGGTTTAGGGTTACGGTTCTGGTTCTGGTTAGGGTTTGGGTTAGCGTTACGGTTAGTGGTAGGTGTTGGGTTAGGGCTAGGGATAGAGTTTAGGCTAGGATTAGGGTTAGGTTACAGTTAGTGAGAGGGTTAGGGCTAAGGCTAGTGTTAGGTTTAGGCTTAGGTTTAGGGATATGGTTTGGGTTAGGGTTAGGGTTAGGGCTAGGGTTAGGGTTAGGGTTAGGGTTAGGGTTAGGGTTATGGTTAGGTCTAGGGTTAGGGTTATGGTTAGGGTTAGGGTTAGGGTTAGGGTTAGGGTTAGGGTTAGTGTTAGTGTTAGGGTTAGGGTTAGGGTTAGGGTTCGGGCTAGGGCTAGGGTTAGGGCTAGGGCTACGGTTACGGCTAGGGTTAGGGCTAGGGTTAGGGCTACGGCAAGGGTTACGGCAAGGGCTATGGTTAGGGTTATTTTTAGGGTTAGGGTTAGGGTCAGGGTTAGGGTGAGGGCTAGGGTTAGGGTGAGGGTTAGGGTTAGTGTTAGGGCTAGGGTTAGCATTAGGGTTAGGGCTACGGTTAGGGTCAGGGTTAGGGCTATGGTTATGGTTAGGTTTTGGGTTAGGGTTTGTGGTAGGCTTTGGGTTAAAGTTAGGTCTAGGGTTAGGGTTTGGGCTAAGGTTAGGGTTAGGGTTATGGCTAGGGTTAGGGTTTGGGTTAGGTTTAGGATTTGGGTTAGAGTTAGGGTTAGGGCTAGGGTTAGGTTTAGGGTTAGGGTTAGGGTTAGGGCTGGGGTTGGGGTTGAGGTTAGGGTTAGGGTTACGGTTGGGGTTGTGGTTGGTGTTGTGTTGTGGTTGGGGTTGGGGTTAGGGTTTGAGTTTGGGTTCGGGTTCCGGATAGGGTTAGAATTAGTGTTAGGGTTAGGGTTAGGGCTAGGGCTAGGGCTAGGGTTAGGGTTAGGCTTAGGTTTAGGGATACGGTTTGGATTAGGGGTAGGGTTAGGGCTAGGGTTTGGGTTAGGGTTAGGGTTAGGATTAGGGCTAGGGCTAGTGTTGGCGCTAGGGCTAGGGCTAGGGTTACGGTTAGGACATGCGTTAGAGCTAGAGTTAGGGCTAGCGTTAGGGTTCAGGTTCAGTTTAGGGTTACAGTTTGAGTTTGGGGTAGGGGTAGGGTAGGGCTAGGGCTAGGGTTAGGGCTAGGCCTAGGGTTAGAATTAGGGCTAAGGTTAGGTTTAGGCTTAGGCTTAGCGTTAGGGTTAATGCTAGGGTTACGTTTAGGGTTAGTGATAGGGTTAGGTTTAGGGCTCGGGTTAGGGTTAGGGTTACGGTTATGGTTAGGGTTTGGGTTAGGGTTAGGGTTAGTGGTAGGGGTTGGGTTAGGGTTAGGGCTAGGGTCAGGGTTGGGGCTAGGGTTAGGGTTAGGGTTATTGTAAGTGAGAGGGTTAGGGCTAAGCCTAGGGTTATGCTTAGGGTTAGGGATACTGTTTGGGTTAGGGTTAGGGTTAGGGTAAGGGTTTGGGTTAGGGTTAGGGCTAGGGTGAGGTTTAGGGTTAGGGTTAGGTTTAGGGTTAGTTCTAGGGTTAGGGTTATCGTTAGGGTGACGCTTTGGGCTAGGGTTAGGGTTAGGGTTAGGGTTAGGGTTAGGTTTAGGGTTAGGGTTAGGGTTCGGGCTAGGGCTAGGGTTAGGGCTAGGGCTAGGGCTACGGATAGGGCTAGGGTAAGGTCTAGGGTTAGGGCTAGGGCTGGGGTTGGGGTTGAGGTTAGGGTTAGGGTTACGGTTGGGGTTGTGGTTGGTGTCGTGTTGTGGTTGGGGTTGGGGTTAGGGTTTGAGTTTGGGTTCGGGTTCCGGATAGGGTTAGAATTAGTGTTAGGGTTAGGGTTAGGGCTAGGGCTAGGGTTAGGGGTAGGCTTAGGTTTAGGGATACGGTTTGGATTAGGGTTAGGGTTAGGGCTAGGGTTTGGGTTAGGGTTAGGATTAGGGCTAGGGCTAGTGTTAGCGCTAGGGCTAGGGCTAGGGTAACGGTTAGGGCTAGGGTTAGAGCTAGAGCTAGGGCTAGGGTTAGGGTTCAGGTTCAGGTTCAGTTTAGGGTTACAGTTTGGGTTAGGGGCAGGGGTAGGGGTAGGGGTATGGTTACAGCTAGGCCTAGGGTTAGGGCTAGGGCTAGGGTTAGGTTTAGGGTTAGCGTTAGAGTTAGGATTAGCGCTAGGGTTAGGGTTATGGTTAGGGTTAGGGTTAGGTTCAGGTTTAGGGCTCGGGTTAGTGTTAGGTTTAGGGTTACGGTTCTGGTTAGGGTTTGGGTTAGGGTTAGGGTTAGGATTAGGGCTAGGGCTAGTGTTAGGGCTAGGGCTAGGGCTAGGGTAACGGTTAGGACATGCGTTAGAGCTAGAGTTAGGGCTAGCGTTAGGGTTCAGGTTCAGTTTAGGGTTACAGTTTGAGTTAGGGGTAGGGGTAGGGTAGGGCTAGGGCTAGGGTTAGGGCGAGGCCTAGGGTTAGAATTAGGGCTAAGGTTAGGTTTAGGGTTAGGGATAGCATTAGGGTTACCGCTAGGGTTACGTTTAGGGTTAGGGATAGGGTTAGGTTTAGGGCTCGGGTTAGGGTTAGGGTTACGGTTATGGTTAGGGTTTGGGTTAGGGTTAGGGTTAGTGGTAGGGGTTGGGTTAGGGTTAGGGCTAGGGTCAGGGTTGGGGCTAGGGTTAGGGTTAGGGTTATTGTAAGTGAGAGCGTTAGGGCTAAGCCTAGGGTTATGCTTAGGGTTAGGGATACTGTTTGGGTTAGGGTTAGGGTTAGGGTAAGGGTTTGGGTTAGGGTTAGGGCTAGGGTGAGGTTTTGGGTTAGGGTTAGGGTTGGGGTTAGTTCTAGGGTTAGGGTTATCATTAGGGTGACGCTTTGGGCTAGGGTTAGGGTTAGGGTTAGGTTTAGGGTTAGGGTTCGGGCTAGGGCTAGGTTTAGGGTTAGGGCTAGGGCTAGGGCTACGGATAGGGCTAGGGTAAGGTCTAGGGTTAGGGCTAGGGCTAGGGTAAGGGTTAGGGCTTGGGTTAGAACTAGAGCTAGGGCTAGGATTAGGGTTAGGGTTACAGTTAGTGAGAGGGTTAGGGCTAAGGCTAGTGTTAGGGTGAGATTTAGGTTTAGGGATATGGTTTTTTGTTAGGGTTAGGGTTATGGTTAGCGTTAGGATTAGGGTTAGGGCTAGGGTTAGGTCGAGGGTTAGGGTTAGGGTTAGGGTTAGGGTTAGGGTTAGGGCTAGGGTCAGGGTTGGGGCTAGGGTTAGGGTTAGGGTTATTGTAAGTGAGAGGGTTAGGGCTAAGCCTAGGGTTATGCTTAGGGTTAGGGATACTGTTTGGGTTAGGGTTAGGGTTAGGGTAAGGGTTTGGGTTAGGGTTAGGGCTAGGGTGAGGTTTAGGGTTAGGGTTAGGTTTAGGGTTAGTTCTAGGGTTAGGGTTATCGTTAGGGTGACGCTTTGGGCTAGGGTTAGGGTTAGGGTTAGGTTTAGGGTTAGGGTTAGGGTTAGGGTTAGGGTTCGGGTTCGGGCTAGGGCTAGGGTTAGGGCTAGGGTTAGGGCTAGGGATACGGATAGGGCTAGGGTAAGGTCTAGGGTTAGGGCTAGGGCTGGGGTTGGGGTTGAGGTTAGGGTTAGGGTTACGGTTGGGGTTGTGGTTGCTGTCGTGTTGTGGTTGGGGTTGGGGTTAGGGTTTGAGTTTGGGTTCGGGTTCCGGATCGGGTTAGAATTAGTGTTAGGGTTAGGGTTAGGGCTAGGGCTAGGGTTAGGGGTAGGCTTAGGTTTAGGGATACGGTTTGGATTAGGGTTAGGGTTAGGGCTAGGGTTTGGGTTAGGGTTAGGGTTAGGATTAGGGCTAGGGCTAGTGTTAGCGCTAGGGCTAGGGCTAGGGTAACGGTTAGGACATGCGTTAGAGCTAGAGTTAGGGCTAGCGTTAGGGTTCAGGTTCAGTTTAGGGTTACAGTTTGAGTTTGGGGTAGGGGTAGGGTAGGGCTAGGGCTAGGGTTAGGGCTAGGGCTAGGCCTAGGGTTAGAATTAGGGCTAAGGTTAGGTTTAGGCTTAGGCTTAGCGTTAGGGTTAATGCTAGGGTTACGTTTAGGTTTAGTGATAGGGTTAGGTTTAGGGCTCGGGTTAGGGTTAGGGTTACTGTTATGGTTAGTGTTTGGGTTAGGGTTAGGGTTAGTGGTAGGGGTTGGGTTAGGGTTAGGGCTAGGGTCAGGGTTTGGGCTCGGGTTAGTGTTATGTTTAGGGTTACGGTTCTGGTTAGGGTTTGGGTTAGGGTTAGGGTTAGTGGTAGGGGTTGGGTTAGGGCTAGGGTTAGGGTTTGGGCTAGGATTAGGGTTAGGGTTACAGTTAGTGAGAGGGTTAGGGCTAAGACTAGGGTTAGGGTGAGATTTAGGTTTAGGGATATGTTTTTTTGTTAGGGTTAGGGTTATGGTTAGCGTTAGGATTAGGGTTAGGGCTAGGGTTAGGTCGAGGGTTAGGGTTAGGGTTAGGGTTAGGGTTATGGTTAGGTTTAGGGTTAAGGTTAGAGTTAGGGTTAGGGTTAGGGTTTGGGTTAGGGTTAGGGTTAGTGTTCGTGCTAGGGCTAGGGCTAGGGTTACTGCTAGGGCTACGGTTAGGCCTAGGGTTAGGGCTAGGGTTAGGGCTTGGGTTATGTTTAGGGTTAGGGCTAGGGCTAGGGCTAGGGCAAGGGTTAGGGCAAGGGCTATGGTTAGGGTTAGGGTTAGGGTTAGGGTTAGGGTTAGGGTGAGGGTTAGGGCTAGTGCTAGGGCTAGGGCTAGGGCTAGGGCTAGGGCTAGGGCTAGGGCTAGGGCTAGGGCAAGGGTTAGGGCAAGGGCTATGGTTAGGGTTAGAGTTCGGGTTAGGGTTACGGTTGGGGTTAGGGTGAGGGTCAGGACTAGGGTTAGGGTGAGGGTTAGGGTTAGTGTTAGGGCCAGGGTTAGCATTAGGGTCAGGGCTACAGTTAGGGTTACGGGTAGGGGTATGGGTAGGATTAGGGTAGGGTTAGGGTTACGGCTATGGTTAGGGTTAGGGCTCGGACAAGGGTTAGGGCTAAGGCTAGGGCTAGTGTTAGGGTTAGAGGTATGGCTAGGGCTTCGGCTAGGGCAAGGGTTAGGGTTAGGGTTAGGGTTAGGTATAGGGTGAGGGCTAGGGTTAGGGTGAGGGTTCTGGTTAGTGTTAGGGCTAGGGTAAGCATTAGGGTTAGGGCTACGGTTATGGTTAGGGTTTGTATTAGGGTTAGTGGTAGGCTTTGGGTTAGGGTAAGGTCTAGGGTTAGGGCTAGGGTTAGGGTTAATGTTAGGGCTAGGGCTAGGGTTAGGTTTGGGGTTACGGTTAGGGTTACGGTTAGGGTTAGGGTTAGGGTTAGGGTTAGGGTTAGAGTTAGGGCTAGGGTTGGGGTTGGGGTTAGGGTTTGAGTTCGGGTTCGGTTCGGGTTAGGGTTAGGGTTAGGGTTTGGGGTAGATTTATGGTTTGGGTTAGGGTTAGGGTTGCGGTTGGGGTTAGGTTTAGGGCTAGGGCTAGGGCTCGGGCTAAGGTTAAAGCTAGGGCTAGGGCTAGGGTTAGGGTTAGCGTTAGGGTTAGCACTAGGGCTAGGGTTAGGGGTAGGGGTAGGGTTAGGATTATGGTTAGCGCGAGGGCTGGGGTTAGGGTTAGGGTTAGGGGTAGGATTAGGGTTAGGGTTAGGGTTAGGGCTAGGGTTAGGTTTAGGTCTAGCGATAGGTTTAGGGATAGGGTCTGGGCTAGGGTTAGATTTAGGGTTAAGGCTCGGGATAGGGCTAGGGATAGGGCTAGGGCTAGGTCTAAGGCTAGGGTTAGGGTTAGGGCTAGGGTTCGGGTTAGGGCTAGAGTTCGGGTTAGGGTTAGGGTGGGGTTAGGGCTACGGCTAGGGTTAGGGCTTGGGTTTGGGTTAGGGTTAGGGTTAGGGCTAGGGCTAGGGCTAGGACTAGGGATAGGGATAGGGATAGGGATAGGGATAGGGATCGGGATAGGGATAGGGATAGGGATAGGGATAGGACTAGGGATAGGGATAGGGATAGGGCTAGGGCTAGGGCAAGGGTTAGGTCAAGGGCTATTGTTACGGTTAGGGTTAGGGTCAGTGTGAGGGCTATGGTTAGGGTGAGGGTGACGGTGAGGGTTACGGCTAGGGTTAGCATTAGGGTTAGGGCTGGCGTTAGCGTTAGAGTTAGGTTTAGGTTAAGGGTTAGGGTTAGGGTTAGGGTTAGGGCT
>NC_139475.1:15782500-15830000 GCF_057233095.1 Heloderma suspectum
GGGCTATGGTTAGGGTTAGGGTTAGGGTTAGGGTGAGGGTGAGGGTGAGGGTGAGGGTTAGGGCTAGGGCTAGGGCTCGGGCTAGGGCTAGGGCAAGGGTTAGGGCAAGGGCTATGGTTAGGGTTAGAGTTCGGACAAGGGTTAGGTCTAAGGCTAGGGCTAGTGTTAGGGTTAGGGCTATGGCTAGGTCTTGGGCTAGGGCAAGGGTTAGGGTTAAGGTTAGGTATAGGGTGAGGGCTAGGGTTAGGGTGAGGGTTCTGGTTAGTGTTAGGGCTAGGGTTAGCATTAGGGTTAGGGCTACGGTTATGGTTAGGGTTTGTGTTAGGGTTAGTGGTAGGCTTTGAGTTAGGGTAAGGTCTAGGGTTAGGGCTAGGGCTAGGGTCAGGGTTAGGGCTAGGGTTCGGGTTAGGGTTAGGGTGGGGTTAGGGCTACGGCTAGGGTTAGGGCTTGGGTTAGGGTTAGGGTTAGGGTTAGGGTTAGGGTTAGGATTAGGGCTAGGGCTAGTCTTAGGGCTAGGGCTAGGGCTGGGTAACTGTTAGGACATGCGTTAGAGCTAGATTTAGGGCTAGCGTTAGGGTTCAGGTTCAGTTTAGGGTTACAGTTTGAGTTAGGGGTAGGGGTAGGGTAGGGCTAGGGCTAGGGTTAGGGCTAGGCCTAGGGTTAGAATTAGGGCTAAGGTTAGGTTTAGGGTTAGGGTTAGCGTTAGGGTTAGCGCTAGGGTTACGTTTAGGGTTAGGGATAGCGTTAGGTTTAGGGCTCGGGTTAGGGTTAGGGTTACGGTTATGGTTAGGGTTTGGGTTAGGGTTAGGGTTAGTGGTAGGGGTTGGGTTAGGGTTAGGGCTAGGGTCAGGGTTGGGGCTAGGGTTAGGGTTAGGGTTATTGTAAGTGAGAGGGTTAGGGCTAAGCCTAGGGTTATGGTTAGGGTTAGGGATACTGTTTCGGTTAGGATTAGGGTTAGGGTTAGGGTTAGGGTAAGGGTTAGGGTTAGGGTTAGGGTTAGGGCTAGGGTGAGGTTTAGGGTTAGGGTTAGGGTTAGGGTTAGGGTTAGGTCTAGGGTTAGGGTTATCGTTAGGGTGACGCTTTGGGCTAGGGTTAGGGTTAGGGTTAGGGTTAGGGTTAGGGTTAGGGTTCGGGTTCGGGCTAGGGCTAGGGTTAGGGCTAGGGCTAGGGCTACGGATAGGGCTAGGGTTAGGGCTAGGGTTAGGTCTTAGGTTAGGGTTAGGGTTAGGGTTAGGTTTATGGTTCGGGTTAGGTATAGGGTGAGGGCTAGGGTTAGGGTGAGGGTTCTGGTTAGTGTTAGGGCTAGGGTTAGCATTAGGGTTAGGGCTACGGTTATGGTTAGGGTTTGTGTTAGGGTTAGTGGTAGGCTTTGAGTTAGGGTAAGGTCTAGGGTTAGGGCTAGGGCTAGGGTCAGGGTTAGGGCTAGGTTTAGAACTAGAGCTAGGGCTAGGGTTAGGGTTAGGGTTCAGTTTTAGTTTAGGGTTACAGTTTGGTTTAGGGGTAGGGGTAGGGGTAGGGGTAGGTCTAGGCCTAGGGTTTGGGTTAAGGCTATAGTTAGGTTTAGGGTTAGGGTTAGGGTTAGCGCTAGGGTTAGGCTTAGGGTTAGGGTTAGGGCTAGGGTTAAGTTTAGGGCTCGGGTTAGGGTTAGGGTTACGGTTCTGGTTCTGGTTAGGGTTTGGGTTAGCGTTAGGGTTAGGGTTAGTGGTAGGTGTTGGGTTAGGGTTAGGGCTAGGGATAGAGTTTAGGCTAGGATTAGGGTTAGGGTTACAGTTAGTGAGAGGGTTAGGGCTAAGGCCAGTGTTAGGGTGAGATTTAGGTTTAGGGATATGTTTTTTTGTTAGGGTTAGGGTTATGGTTAGCGTTAGGATTAGGGTTAGGGCTAGGGTTAGGTCGAGGGCTATTGTTACAGTTAGGGTTAGGGTCAGTGTGAGGGCTATGGTTAGGGTGAGGGTGAGGATGAGGGTTACGGCTAGGGTTAGCATTAGGGTTAGGGCTGGCGTTAGCGTTAGAGTTAGGTTTAGGTTTATGGTTAGGGTTAGGGTTAGGGTTAGGGTTAGGGCTAGGGCTAGAGCTACGGTTAGGGCTAGCGTTATGGCTAGGGTTAGGGTTCGGTGAGGTTTAGGGTTAGGAGTAGAGTTAGGGTTAGGGTGAGGGCTAGGTTTAGGGTGAGGGTTAGTTTTAGGGTTTGGGTTAGGGCTAGGGTTATCATTAGGGTTAGGGCTAGGGTTAGGGTTAGGTTTATGATTATGGTTAGGGTTTTGGTTAGGTTTAGTGGTAGGCTTTGGGTTAGGGTTAGGGCTAGGGTTTGGGTTAGGGTTTGGGTTAGGGTTAGGGTTAGGATTAGGGCTAGGTTAATGGTTAGGACATGCGTTAGAGCTAGATTTAGGGCTAGCGTTAGGGTTCAGGTTCAGTTTAGGGTTACAGTTTGAGTTAGGGGTAGGGGTAGGGTAGGGCTAGGGCTAGGGTTAGGGCTAGGCCTAGGGTTAGAATTAGGGCTAAGGTTAGGTTTAGGCTTAGGCTTAGCGTTAGGGTTAGCGCTAGGGTTACGTTTAGGGTTAGGGATAGGGTTAAGTTTAGGGCTCGGGTTAGGGTTAGGGTTACGGTTATGGTTAGGGTTAGGGTTAGGGTTAGTGGTAGGGGTTGGGTTAGGGTTAGGGCTAGGGTCAGGGTTGGGGCTAGGGTTAGGGTTAGGGTTATTGTAAGTGAGAGGGTTAGGGCTAAGCCTAGGGTTATGCTTAGGGTTAGGGATACTGTTTGGGTTAGGGTTAGGGTTAGGGTAAGGGTTTGGGTTAGGGTTAGGGCTAGGGTGAGGTTTAGGGTTAGGGTTAGGGTTAGGGTTAGGTCTAGGGTTAGGGTTATCGTTAGGGTGACGCTTTGGGCTAGGGTTAGGGTTAGGTTTAGGGTTAGGGTTAGGGTTCGGGCTAGGGCTAGGGTTAGGGCTAGGGCTAGGGCTACGGATAGGGCTAGGGTAAGGTCTAGGGTTAGGGCTAGGGCTAGGGAAAGGGTTAGGGCTAGGGTTAGAACTAGAGCTAGGGCTAGGATTAGGTTTAGGGTTACAGTTAGTGAGAGGGTTAGGGCTAAGGCTAGTGTTAGGGTGAGATTTAGGTTTAGGAATATGGTTTTTTGTTAGGGTTAGGGTTATGGTTAGCGTTAGGATTAGGGTTAGGGCTAGGGTTAGGTCGAGGGTTAGGGTTAGGGTTAGGGTTAGGGTTAGGGTTAAGGTTAGGGTTAGGGTTAGGGTTAGGGTTTGGGTTAGGGTTAGGGTTAGTGTTCGGGCTAGGGCTAGGGTTAATGCTAGGGCTACGGTTAGGGCTAGGGTTAGGGCTAGGGTTAGGGCTTGGGTTAGGGTTAGGGTTAGGGCTAGGGCTAGGGCTAGGGCAAGGGTTAGGGCAAGGGCTATGTTTAGGTTTAGGGTTAGGGTTAGGGTTAGGGTTAGGGTGAGGGTTAGGGCTAGGGCTATGATTAGGGTTAGAGTTCGGGTTAGGGTTACGGTTGGGGTTAGGGTGAGGGTCAGGACTAGGGTTAGCGTGAGGGTTAGGGTTAGTGTTAGGGCCAGGGTTAGCATTAGGGTCAGGGCTACGGTTAGGGTTAGGGGTAGGGGTAGGGGTAGGATTAGGGTAGGGTTAGGGTTACGGCTATGGTTAGGGTTAGGGCTCGGACAAGGGTTAGGGCTAAGGCTAGGGCTAGTGTTAGGGTTAGGGCTATGGCTAGGGCAAGGGTTAAGGTTAGGGTTACGGTTAGGTATAGGGTGAGGGCTAGGGTTAGGGTGAGGGTTCTGGTTAGTGTTAGGGCTAGGGTAAGCATTAGGGTTAGGGCTACGGTTATGGTTAGGGTTGGTATTAGGGTTAGTGGTAGGCTTTGGGTTAGGGTAAGGTCTAGGGTTAGGGCTAGGGCTAGGGTAAGGGTTAGGGCTAGGTTTAGAACTAGAGCTAGGGCTAGGGCTAGGGTTAGGGTTAGCGTTAGGGTTAGCGCTAGGACTAGGGTTAGGGTTAGGGTTAGGGCTAGGGCTAGGGTTAGGTTTAGGGGTAGGGATAGGTTTAGGGATAGGGTCTGGGCTAGGGTTAGGTTTAGGGTTAAGGCTCGGGCTAGGGCTAGGGCTAGGGCTAGGGATAGGGCTAGGGCTAGGGCTAGGGCTAGGGCTAGGGTTAGTGTTAGGGTTAGGGCTAGGGTTCGGGTTAGGGCTAGAGTTCGGGTTAGGGTTAGGGTGGGGTTAGGGCTACGGCTAGGGTTTGTGCTTGGGTTAGGGTTAGGGCTAGGGATAGGACTAGGGATAGGGATAGGGCTAGGGATAGGGCTAGGGCTAGGGCAAGGGTTAGGTCAAGGGCTATTGTTACGGTTAAGTTTAGGGTCAGTGTGAGGGCTATGGTTAGGGTGAGGGTGAGGGTTACGGCTAGGGTTAGCATTAGGGTTAGGGCTGGCGTTAGCGTTAGCATTAGAGTTAGGTTTAGGTTTAGGGTTAGGGTTGGGGTTAGGGCTAGGGCTAGGCCTACGGTTAGGGCTTGCGTTATGGCTAGGGTTAGGGTTTGGTGAGGTTTAGGGTTAGGAGTAGAGTTAGGGTTAGGGTGAGGGCTAGGTTTAGGGTGAGGGTTAGTTTTAGGGTTAGGGTTAGGGCTAGGGTTATCATTAGGGTTAGGGCTAGGGTTAGGGTTAGGTTTATGATTATGGTTAGGGTTTTGGTTAGGTTTAGTGGTAGGCTTTGGGTTAGGGTTAGGGCTAGGGTTTGGGTTAGGGTTTGGGTTAGGGTTAGGGTTAGGATTAGGGCTAGGGCTAGTGTTAGGACTAGGGCTAGGGTAACGGTTAGGACATGCGTTAGAGCTAGAGTTAGGGCTAGCGTTAGGGTTCAGGTTCAGTTTAGGGTTACAGTTTGAGTTAGGGGTAGGGGTAGGGTAGGGCTAGGGCTAGGGTTAGGGCTAGGCCTAGGGTTACAATTAGGGCTAAGGTTAGGTTTAGGGTTAGGGTTAGCGCTAGGGTTAGCGCTAGGGTTACGTTTAGGGTTAGGGATAGGGTTAGGTGTAGGGGTAGGGATAGGTTTAGGGATAGGGTCTGGGCTAGGGTTAGGTTTAGGGTTAAGGCTCGGGCTAGGGCTAGGTATAGGGCTAGGGCTAGGGCTAGGGCTAGGGCTAGGGTTAGGGTTAGGGTTAGGGCTATGGTTCGGGTTAGGGCTAGAGTTCGGGTTAGGGTTAGGGTGGGGTTAGGGCTACGGCTAGGGTTAGGGCTTGGGTTATGTTTAGGGTTAGGGTTAGGGCTAGGGCTAGTGTTAGGGCTAGGGCTAGGGCTAGGGTAACGGTTAGGACATGCGTTAGAGCTAGAGTTAGGGCTAGCGTTAGGGTTCAGGTTCAGTTTAGGGTTACAGTTTGAGTTAGGGGTAGGGCTAGGGTAGGGCTAGGGCTAGGGTTAGGGCTAGGCCTAGGGTTAGAATTAGGGCTAAGGTTAGGTTTAGGGTTAGGGTTAGCGTTAGGGTTAGAGCTAGGGTTACGTTTAGGGTTAGGGATAGGGTTAGGTTTAGGGCTCGGGTTATGGTTAGGGTTACGGTTAGGGTTAGGGTTTGGGTTAGGGTTAGGGTTAGTGGTAGGGGTTGGGTTAGGGTTAGGGCTAGGGTCAGGGTTGGGGCTAGGGTTAGGGTTAGGGTTATTGTAAGTGAGAGGGTTAGGGCTAAGCCTAGGGTTATGCTTAGGGTTAGGGATACTGTTTGGGTTAGGGTTAGGGTTAGGGTAAGGGTTAGGGTTAGGGTTAGGGCTAGGGTGATGTTTAGGGTTAGGGTTAGGGTTAGGGTTAGCTCTAGGGTTAGGGTTATCGTTAGGGTGACGCTTTGGGCTAGGGTTAGGGTTAGGCTTAGGCTTAGGCTTAGGCTTAGGGTTCGGGCTAGGGCTAGGGTTAGGGCTAGGGCTAGGGCTAGGGTGAGGGTTCTGGTTAGTGTTAGGGCTAGGGTTAGCATTAGGGTTAGGGCTACGGTTATGGTTAGGGTTTGTGTTAGGGTTAGTGGTAGGCTTTGAGTTAGGGTAAGGTCTAGGGTTAGGGCTAGGGCGAGGGTTAGGGCTAGGGCTAGGGCTACGGATAGGGCTAGGGTTAGGGCTAGGGTTAGGGCTTAGGTTAGGGTTAGGGTTAGGGTTAGGGTTCGGGTTAGGTATAGGGTGAGGGCTAGGGTTAGGTTGAGGGTTCTGGTTAGTGTTAGGGCTAGGGTTAGCATTAAGGTTAGGGCTACCGTTATGGTTAGGATTTGTGTTAGGGTTAGTGGTAGGCTTTGAGTTAGGGTAAGGTCTAGGGTTAGGGCTTGGGCTAGGGTAAGGGTTAGGGCTAGGGGTAGAACTAGAGCTAGGGCTAAGGTTAGGGTTAGGGTTCAGTTTTAGTTTAGGGTTACAGTTTGGTTTATGGGTAGGGGTAGGGGTAGGGTTAGGTCTAGGCCTAGGGTTAGGGTTAAGGCTAAAGTTAGGTTTAGGGTTAGGGTTAGGGTTAGCGCTAGGGTTAGGCTTAGGGTTAGGGTTAGGGCTAGGGTTAGGTTTAGGGCTCGGGTTAGGGTTAGGGTTACGGTTTTGGTTAGGGTTTGGGTTAGCGTTAGGGTTAGTGGTAGGTGTTGGGTTAGGGTTAGGGCTAGGGATAGAGTTTAGGCTAGGATTAGGTTTAGGGTTACAGTTAGTGAGAGGGTTAGGGCTAAGGCTAGTGTTAGGGTGAGATTTAGGTTTAGGGATATGTTTTTTTGTTAGGGTTAGGGTTATGGTTAGCGTTAGGATTAGGGTTAGGGCTAGGGTTAGGTCGAGGGTTAGGGTTAGGGTTAGGGTTAGGGTTAGGGTTAGGGTTAAGGTTAGAGTTAGGGTTAGCGTTAGGGTTTGGGTTAGGGTTAGGGTTAGTGTTCGGGCTAGGGCTAGGGTTACTGCTAGGGCTACGGTTAGGGCTAGGGTTAGGGCTAGGGTTAGGGCTTGGGTTAGGGTTAGTTTTAGGGCTAGGGCTAGGGCTAGGGCAAGGGTTAGGGCAAGGGCTATGGTTAGGGTTAGGGTTAGGGTTAGGGTTAGGGTGAGGGTTAGGGCTAGGGCTAGGGCTAGGGCTAGGGCTAGGGCAAGGGTTAGGGCAAGGGTTAGGGCAAGGGCTATGATTAGGGTTAGAGATCGGGTTAGGGTTACGGTTGGGGTTAGGGTGAGTGTCAGGACTAGGGTTAGGGTGAGGGTTAGGGTTAGTGTTAGGGCCAGGGTTACCATTAGGGTCAGGGCTACGGTTAGGTTTATGGGAAGGGGTCGGGGTAGGATTAGGGTAGGGTTAGGGTTAGCGCTAGGGTTAGGCTTAGGGTTACGGTTAGGGCTAGGGTTAGGTTTAGGGCTCGGGTTAGGTTTAGGGTTACGGTTCTGGTTCTGGTTAGGGTTTGGGTTAGCGTTACGGTTAGTGGTAGGTGTTGGGTTAGGGTTAGGGCTAGGGATAGAGTTTAGGCTAGGATTAGGGTTAGGTTACAGTTAGTGAGAGGGTTAGGGCTAAGGCTAGTGTTAGGGTGAGATTTAGGTTTAGGGATACGGTTTTTTGTTAGGGTTAGGGTTATGGTTAGCCTTAGGATTAGGGTTAGGGCTAGGGTTAGGTCGAGGGTTAGGGTTAGGGTTAAGGTTAGGGTTAGGGTTAAGGTTAGAGTTAGGGTTAGGGTTAGGGTTTGTGTTAGGGTTAGGGTTAGTGTTCGGGCTAGGGCTAGGGTTACTGCTAGGGCTACAGTTAGGGCTAAGGTTAGGGCTAGGGTTAGGGCTAGGGTTAGGGCTTGGGTTAGGGTTAGGGCTAGGGCTAGGGCTAGGGCAAGGGTTAGGCAAGGGCTATGGTTAGGGTTAGGGTTAGGGTTAGGGTGAGGGTTAGGGCTAGGGCTAGGGCAAGGGTTAGGGCAAGGGCTATGCTTAGGGTTAGAGTTAGGGTTAGGGTTAGGGTTAGGGCTAGGGTGAGGTTTAGGGTTAGGGTTAGGGTTAGTTCTAGGGTTAGGGTTATCGTTAGGGTGATGCTTTGGGCTAGGGTTAGGGTTAGGGTTAGGGTTAGGGTTAGGGTTAGGGTTCGGGTTCGGGTTCGGGTTCGGGTTCGGGTTCGGGCTAGGGCTAGGGTTAGGGCTAGGGCTAGGGCTAGGGCTACGTATAGGGCTAGCGTTAGGGCTAGGGATAGGGCTTAGGTTAGGGTTAGGGTTAAGGTTTAGGGTTCGGGTTAGGTATAGGGTGAGGGCTAGGGTTAGGGTGAGGGTTCTGGTTAGTGTTAGGGCTAGGGTTAGCATTAGGGTTAGGTCTACGGTTATGGTTAGGGTTTGTGTTAGGGTTAGTGGTAGGCTTTGAGTTAGGGTAAGGTCTAGGGTTAGGGCTAGGGCTAGGGTCAGGGTTAGGGCTAGGTTTAGAACTAGAGCTAGGGCTAGGGTTAGGGTTAGGGTTCAGTTTTACTTTAGGGTTACAGTTTGGTTTAGGGGTAGGGGTAGGGGTAGGGTTAGGTCTAGGCCTAGGGTTTGGGTTAAGGCTATAGTTAGGTTTAGGGTTAGGGTTAGGGTTAGCGCTAGGGTTAGGCTTAGGGTTAGGGTTAGGGCTAGGGTTAGATTTAGGGCTCGGGTTAGGGTTAGGGTTACGGTTCTGGTTCTGGTTAGGGTTTGGGTTAGCGTTAGGGTTAGTGGTAGGTGTTGGGTTAGGGTTAGGGCTAGGGATAGAGTTTAGGCTAGGATTAGGGTTAGGGTTACAGTTAGTGAGAGGGTTAGGGCTAAGGCTAGTGTTAGGGTGAGAGTTAGGTTTAGGGATATGGTTTTTTGTTAGGGTTAGGGTTATGGTTAGCGTTAGGATTAGGGTTAGGGCTAGGGTTAGGTCGAGGGTTAGGGTTAGGGTTAGGGTTAGGGTTAGGGTTAAGGTTAGAGTTAGGTTTAGGGTTAGGGTTAGGGTTTGGGTTAGGGTTAGTGTTCAGGCTAGGGCTAGGGTTACTGCTAGGGCTACGGTAAGGGCTAGGGTTAGGGCTAGGGGTAGGGCTTGGGTTAGGGTTAGGGTTAGGGCTAGGGCTAGGGCTAGGGCAAGGGTTAGGGCAAGGGCTATGGTTAGGGTTAGGGTTAGGGTTAGGGTTAGGGTTAGGGTGAGGGTTAGGGCTCGGGCTAGGGCTAGGGCTAGGGCTAGGGCTAGGGCAAGGGTTAGGGCAAGGGCTATGGTTAGGGTTAGAGATCGGGTTAGGGTTACGGTTGGGGTTAGGGTGAGGGTCAGGACTAGGGTTAGGGTGAGGGTTAGGGTTAGTGTTAGGGCCAGGGTTAGCATTAGGGTCAGGGCTACGGTTAGGGTTATGGGAAGGGGTAGGGGTAGGATTAGGGTAGGGTTAGGGTTACGGCTATGGTTAGGGTTAGGGCTCGGACAAGGGTTAGGGCTAAGGCTAGGGCTAGTGTTAGGGTTAGGGCTATGGCTAGAGCTTGGGCTAGGGCAAGGGTTAGGGTTAGGGTTAGGGTTAGGTATAGGGTGAGGGCTAGGGTTAGGGTGAGGGTTCTGGTTAGTGTTAGGGCTAGGGTAAGCATTAGGGTTAGGGCTACGGTTATGGTTAGGGTTTGTATTAGGGTTAGTGGTAGGCTTTGGGTTAGGGAAAGGTCTAGGGTTAGGGCTAGGGCTAGGGTAAGGGTTAGGGCTAGGTTTAGAACTAGAGCTAGGGCTAGGGTTAGGGTTAGTGTTCAGTTTCAGTTTAGGGTTACAGTTTGGTTTAGGGGTAGGGGTAGGGGTAGGGTTAGGTCTAGGCCTAGGCTTAGGGTTAAGGCTATAGTTAGGTTTAGGGTTAGGGTTAGGGTTAGCGCTAGGGTTAGGCTTAGGTTTAGGGTTAGGGCTAGGGTTAGGTTTAGGGCTCGGGTTAGGTCTAGGGTTACGGTTCTGGTTCTGGTTAGGGTTTGGGTTAGCGTTACGGTTAGTGGTAGGTGTTGGGTTAGGGTTAGGGCTAGGGATAGAGTTTAGGCTAGGATTAGGGTTAGGTTACAGTTAGTGAGAGGGTTAGGGCTAAGGCTAGTGTTAGGGTGAGATTTAGGTTTAGGGATACGGTTTTTTGTTAGGGTTAGGGTTATGGTTAGCGTTAGGATTAGGGTTAGGGCTAGGGTTAGGTCGAGGGTTAGGGTTAGGGTTAAGGTTAGGGTTAGGGTTAAGGTTAGAGTTAGGGTTAGGGTTAGGGTTTGTGTTAGGGTTAGGGTTAGTGTTCGGGCTAGGGCTAGGGTTACTGCTAGCGCTACAGTTAGGGCTAAGGTTAGGGCTAGGGTTAGGGCTAGGGTTAGGGCTTGGGTTAGGGTTAGGGCTAGGGCTAGGGCTAGGGCAAGGGTTAGGCAAGGGCTATGGTTAGGGTTAGGGTTAGGGTTAGGGTTAGGGTGAGGGTTAGGGCTAGGGCTAGGGCAAGGGTTACGGCAAGGGCTATGCTTAGGGTTAGAGGTAGGGTTAGGGTTAGGGTTAGGGTTGGGGTTAGGGTGAGGGTCAGGGCTAGGGTTAGGGTGAGGGTTAGGGTTAGTGTTAGGGCCAGGGTTAGCATTAGGGTCAGGGCTACGGTTAGGGTTAGGGGTAGGGGTAGGGGTAGGATTAGGGTAGGGTTAGGGTTACGGCTATGGTTAGGGTTAGGGTTAGGGTTAGGGTTAGAGTTAGGGCAAGGGTTAGGGCTAGACTTCAGGTTAGGTTTAGGGTAGGTTTAGGGCTAGGGCTAGGGTTAGGGTTAGGGTTAGGGTTAGGTTTAGGGCGAGGGCTAGGGCTAGGGTTTGTGTTAGGGTTAGGGCTAGGGCTAGGGCTAGGGTTAGTGTTAGGGTTAGTGTTAGGGTTAGTGTTAGTGTTAGGGTTAGGTTTAGGTGTAGGGTTAGGGTTAGACTTAGGGGCAGGTTTAGGGGTAGGGCTAGGGTTAGTTGTAGTGTTAGAGCTAGGGCTAGGGCTTGGGATAGGGATAGGGATAGGGATAGGGATAGGGTTAGTGTTAGTGTTAGGGCTAGGGCTAGGGTTAGGGTTAGGGTTAGGGTTAGGGTTAGGGTTAGGATTAGGGCTAGGGTTAGGGTTAGGGCTAGGGCTAGGGTTAGGGTTAGGGTTCGGGCTAGGATTAGGGCTAGGGTTAGGGCTAGGGCTCGGGCTAGGTAACGGTTAGGGCTAGGGTTAGAGCTAGAGCTAGGACTAGGGTTAGGGTTCAGGTTCAGGTTCAGTTTAGGTTTACAGTTTGGGTTAGGGGCAGGGGTAGGGGTATGGTTACGGCTAGGCCTAGGGTTATGGTTAGGGCTAGGGTTAGGTTTAGGGTTAGCGTTAGAGTTAGGATTAGCGCTAGGGTTAGGGTTATGGTTAGGGTTAGGGCTAGGTTCAGGTTTAGGGCTCGGGTTAGTGTTATGTTTAGGGTTACGGTTCTGGTTAGGGTTTGGGTTAGGGTTAGGGTTAGTGGTAGGGGTTGGGTTAGGGTTAGGGTTAGTGTTCGGGCTAGGGCTAGGGCTAGGGTTACTGCTAGGGCTACGGTTAGGCCTACGGTTAGGGCTAGGGTTAGGGCTTGGGTTAGGTTTAGGGTTAGGGCTAGGGCTAGGGCTAGGGCAAGGGTTAGGGCAAGGGCTATGGTTAGGGTTAGAGTTCGGGTTAGGGTTACGGTTGGGCTTAGGGTTAGGGTCAGGACTAGGGTTAGGGTGAGGGTTAGGGTTAGTGTTAGGGCCAGGGTTAGCATTAGGGTCAGGGCTACGGTTAGGGTTACGGGTAGGGGTAGGGGTAGGATTAGGGTAGGGTTGGGGTTACGGCTATGGTTAGGGTTAGGGCTCGGACAAGGGTTAGGGCTAAGGCTAGGGCTAGTGTTAGGGTTAGGGCTATGGCTAGGGCTTCGGCTAGGGCAAGGTTTAGGGTTAGGGTTAGGGTTAGGGTTAGGTATAGGGTGAGGGCTAGGGTTAGGGTGAGGGTTCTGGTTATTGTTAGGGCTAGGGTAAGCATTAGGGTTAGGGCTACGGTTATGGTTAGGGTTTATATTAGGGTTAGTGGTAGGCTTTGGGTTAGGGTAAGGTCTAGGGTTAGGGCAAGGGTTAGGGTTAATGTTAGGGCTAGGGCTAGGGTTAGGTTTGGGGTTACGGTTAGGGTTATGGTTAGGGTTAGGGTTAGAGTTAGGGCTAGGGTTGGGGTTGGGGTTAGGGTTTGAGTTCGGGTTCGGTTCGGGTTAGGGTTAGGGTTAGGGTTTGGGGTAGGTTTATGGTTTGGGTTAGGGTTAGGGTTGCGGTTGGGGTTAGGTTTAGGGCTAGGGCTAGGGCTAGGGTTAAAGCTAGGGCTAGGGCTAGGGTTAGGGTTAAGGCTATAGTTAGGGTTAGGGTTAGGGTTAGCGCTAGGGTTAGGCTTAGGGTTAGGGTTAGGGCTAGGGTTAGGTTTAGGGCTCGGGTTAGGTTTAGGGTTACGGTTCTGGTTCTGGTTAGGGTTTGGGTTAGCGTTACGGTTAGTGGTAGGTGTTGGGTTAGGGCTAGGGATAGAGTTTAGGCTAGGATTAGGGTTAGGTTACAGTTAGTGAGAGGGTTAGGGCTAAGGCTAGTGTTAGGTTTAGGCTTAGGTTTAGGGATATGGTTTGGGTTAGGGTTAGGGTTAGGGCTAGGGTTAGGGTTAGGGTTAGGGTTAGGGTTAGGGTTATGGTTAGGTCTAGGGTTAGGGTTATGGTTAGGGTTAGGGTTAGGGTTAGGGTTAGGGTTAGGGTTAGTGTTAGTGTTAGGGTTAGGGTTAGGGTTAGGGTTCGGGCTAGGGCTAGGGTTAGGGCTAGGGCTACGGTTACGGCTAGGGTTAGGGCTAGGGTTAGGGCTACGGCAAGGGTTACGGCAAGGGCTATGGTTAGGGTTATTTTTAGGGTTAGGGTTAGGGTCAGGGTTAGGGTGAGGGCTAGGGTTAGGGTGAGGGTTAGGGTTAGTGTTAGGGCTAGGGTTAGCATTAGGGTTAGGGCTACGGTTAGGGTCAGGGTTAGGGCTATGGTTATGGTTAGGTTTTGGGTTAGGGTTTGTGGTAGGCTTTGGGTTAAAGTTAGGTCTAGGGTTAGGGTTTGGGCTAAGGTTAGGGTTAGGGTTATGGCTAGGGTTAGGGTTTGGGTTAGGTTTAGGATTTGGGTTAGAGTTAGGGTTAGGGCTAGGGTTAGGTTTAGGGTTAGGGTTAGGGTTAGGGCTGGGGTTGGGGTTGAGGTTAGGGTTAGGGTTACGGTTGGGGTTGTGGTTGGTGTTGTGTTGTGGTTGGGGTTGGGGTTAGGGTTTGAGTTTGGGTTCGGGTTCCGGATAGGGTTAGAATTAGTGTTAGGGTTAGGGTTAGGGCTAGGGCTAGGGCTAGGGTTAGGGTTAGGCTTAGGTTTAGGGATACGGTTTGGATTAGGGGTAGGGTTAGGGCTAGGGTTTGGGTTAGGGTTAGGGTTAGGATTAGGGCTAGGGCTAGTGTTAGCGCTAGGGCTACGGCTAGGGTAAGGGTTAGGACACGCGTTAGAGCTAGAGTTAGGGCTAGCGTTAGGGTTCAGGTTCAGTTTAGGGTTACAGTTTGAGTTAGGGGTAGGGGTAGGGTAGGGCTAGGGCTAGGGTTAGGGCTAGGCCTAGGGTTAGAATTAGGGCTAAGGTTAGGTTTAGGCTTAGGCTTAGCGTTAGGGTTAATGCTAGGGTTACGTTTAGGGTTAGGGATAGGGTTAGGTTTAGGGCTCGGGTTAGGGTTAGGGTTACTGTTATGGTTAGGGTTTGGGTTAGGGTTAGGGTTATTGTAAGTGAGAGGGTTAGGGCTAAGCCTAGGGTTATGCTTAGGGTTAGGGATACTGTTTGGGTTAGGGTTAGGGTAAGGGTTAGGGTTAGGGTTAGGGCTAGGGTGATGTTTAGGGTTAGGGTTAGGGTTAGGGTTAGCTCTAGGGTTAGGGTTATCGTTAGGGTGACGCTTTGGGCTAGGGTTAGGGTTAGGCTTAGGCTTAGGCTTAGGCTTAGGCTTAGGGTTCGGGCTAGGGCTAGGGTTAGGGCTAGGGCTAGGGCTAGGGTGAGGGTTCTGGTTAGTGTTAGGGCTAGGGTTAGCATTAGGGTTAGGGCTACGGTTATGGTTAGGGTTTGTGTTAGGGTTAGTGGTAGGCTTTGAGTTAGGGTAAGGTCTAGGGTTAGGGCTAGGGCTAGGGTTAGGGCTAGGGCTAGGGCTACGGATAGGGCTAGGGTTAGGGCTAGGGTTAGGGCTTAGGTTAGGGTTAGGGTTAGGGTTAGGGTTCGGGTTAGGTATAGGGTGAGGGCTAGGGTTAGGTTGAGGGTTCTGGTTAGTGTTAGGGCTAGGGTTAGCATTAAGGTTAGGGCTACCGTTATGGTTAGGATTTGTGTTAGGGTTAGTGGTAGGCTTTGAGTTAGGGTAAGGTCTAGGGTTAGGGCTTGGGCTAGGGTAAGGGTTAGGGCTAGGGGTAGAACTAGAGCTAGGGCTAAGGTTAGGGTTAGGGTTCAGTTTTAGTTTAGGGTTACAGTTTGGTTTATGGGTAGGGGTAGGGGTAGGGTTAGGTCTAGGCCTAGGGTTAGGGTTAAGGCTAAAGTTAGGTTTAGGGTTAGGGTTAGGGTTAGCGGTAGGGTTAGGCTTAGGGTTAGGGTTAGGGCTAGGGTTAGGTTTAGGGCTCGGGTTAGGGTTAGGGTTACGGTTTTGGTTCGGGTTTGGGTTAGCGTTAGGGTTAGTGGTAGGTGTTGGGTTAGGGTTAGGGCTAGGGATAGAGTTTAGGCTAGGATTAGGTTTAGGGTTACAGTTAGTGAGAGGGTTAGGGCTAAGGCTAGTGTTAGGGTGAGATTTAGGTTTAGGGATATGGTTTTTTGTTAGGGTTAGGGTTATGGTTAGCGTTAGGATTAGGGTTAGGGCTAGGGTTAGGTCGAGGGTTAGGGTTAGGGTTAGGGTTAGGGTTAGGTTTAGGGCTCGGGTTAGGTTTAGGGTTACGGTTCTGGTTCTGGTTAGGGTTTGGGTTAGCGTTACGGTTAGTGGTAGGTGTTGGGTTAGGGTTAGGGCTAGGGATAGAGTTTAGGCTAGGATTAGGGTTAGGTTACAGTTAGTGAGAGGGTTAGGGCTAAGGCTAGGGTTACTGCTAGGGCTACAGTTAGGGCTAAGGTTAGGGCTAGGGTTAGGGCTAGGGTTAGGGCTTGGGTTAGGGTTAGGGCTAGGGCTAGGGCTAGGGCAAGGGTTAGGCAAGGGCTATGGTTAGGGTTAGGGTTAGGGTTAGGGTTAGGGTTAGGGTGAGGGTTAGGGTTAGGGCTAGGGTGAGGTTTAGGGTTAGGGTTAGGGTTAGGTCTAGGGTTAGGGTTATCGTTAGGGTGATGCTTTGGGCTAGGGTTAGGGTTAGGGTTAGGGTTAGGGTTAGGGTTCGGGTTCGGGTTCGGGTTCGGGCTAGGGCTAGGGTTAGGGCTAGGGCTAGGGCTAGGGCTACGTATAGGGCTAGCGTTAGGGCTAGGGATAGGGCTTAGGTTAGGGTTAGGGTTAGGGTTAAGGTTTAGGGTTCGGGTTAGGTATAGGGTGAGGGCTAGGGTTAGGGTGAGGGTTCTGGTTAGTGTTAGGGCTAGGGTTAGCATTAGGGTTAGGTCTACGGTTATGGTTAGGGTTTGTGTTAGGGTTAGTGGTAGGCTTTGAGTTAGGGTAAGGTCTAGGGTTAGGGCTAGGGCTAGGGTCAGGGTTAGGGCTAGGTTTAGAACTAGAGCTAGGGCTAGGGTTAGGGTTAGGGTTCAGTTTTACTTTAGGGTTACAGTTTGGTTTAGGGGTAGGTGTAGGGGTAGGGTTAGGTCTAGGCCTAGGGTTTGGGTTAAGGCTATAGTTAGGTTTAGGGTTAGGGTTAGGGTTAGCGCTAGGGTTAGGCTTAGGGTTAGGGTTAGCGCTAGGGTTAGGTTTAGGGCTCGGGTTAGGGTTAGGGTTACGGTTCTGGTTCTGGTTAGGGTTTGGGTTAGCGTTAGGGTTAGTGGTAGGTGTTGGGTTAGGGTTAGGGCTAGGGATAGAGTTTAGGCTAGGATTAGGGTTAGGGTTACAGTTAGTGAGAGGGTTAGGGCTAAGGCTAGTGTTAGGGTGAGAGTTAGGTTTAGGGATATGGTTTTTTGTTAGGGTTAGGGTTATGGTTAGCGTTAGGATTAGGGTTAGGGCTAGGGTTAGGTCGAGGGTTAGGGTTAGGGTTAGGGTTAGGGTTAGGGTTAAGGTTAGAGTTAGGTTTAGGGTTAGGGTTAGGGTTTGGGTTAGGGTTAGTGTTCAGGCTAGGGCTAGGGTTACTGCTAGGGCTACGGTAAGGGCTAGGGTTAGGGCTAGGGGTAGGGCTTGGGTTAGGGTTAGGGTTAGGGCTAGGGCTAGGGCTAGGGCAAGGGTTAGGGCAAGGGCTATGGTTAGGGTTAGGGTTAGGGTTAGGGTTAGGGTTAGGGTGAGGGTTAGGGCTCGGGCTAGGGCTAGGGCTAGGGCTAGGGCAAGGGTTAGGGCAAGGGCTATGGTTAGGGTTAGAGATCGGGTTAGGGTTACGGTTGGGGTTAGGGTGAGGGTCAGGACTAGGGTTAGGGTGAGGGTTAGGGTTAGTGTTAGGGCCAGGGTTAGCATTAGGGTCAGGGCTACGGTTAGGGTTATGGGAAGGGGTAGGGGTAGGATTAGGGTAGGGTTAGGGTTACGGCTATGGTTAGGGTTAGGGCTCGGACAAGGGTTAGGGCTAAGGCTAGGGCTAGTGTTAGGGTTAGGGCTATGGCTAGAGCTTGGGCTAGGGCAAGGGTTAGGGTTAGGGTTAGGGTTAGGTATAGGGTGAGGGCTAGGGTTAGGGTGAGGGTTCTGGTTAGTGTTAGGGCTAGGGTAAGCATTAGGGTTAGGGCTACGGTTATGGTTAGGGTTTGTATTAGGGTTAGTGGTAGGCTTTGGGTTAGGGAAAGGTCTAGGGTTAGGGCTAGGGCTAGGGTAAGGGTTAGGGCTAGGTTTAGAACTAGAGCTAGGGCTAGGGTTAGGGTTAGGGTTCAGTTTCATTTTAGGGTTACAGTTTGGTTTAGGGGTAGGGGTAGGGGTAGGGTTAGGTCTAGGCCTAGGCTTAGGGTTAAGGCTATAGTTAGGTTTAGGGTTAGGGTTAGGGTTAGCGCTAGGGTTAGGCTTAGGTTTAGGGTTAGGGCTAGGGTTAGGTTTAGGGCTCGGGTTAGGTCTAGGGTTACGGTTCTGGTTCTGGTTAGGGTTTGGGTTAGCGTTACGGTTAGTGGTAGGTGTTGGGTTAGGGTTAGGGCTAGGGATAGAGTTTAGGCTAGGATTAGGGTTAGGTTACAGTTAGTGAGAGGGTTAGGGCTAAGGCTAGTGTTAGGGTGAGATTTAGGTTTAGGGATACGGTTTTTTGTTAGGGTTAGGGTTATGGTTAGCGTTAGGATTAGGGTTAGGGCTAGGGTTAGGTCGAGGGTTAGGGTTAGGGTTAAGGTTAGGGTTAGGGTTAAGGTTAGAGTTAGGGTTAGGGTTAGGGTTTGTGTTAGGGTTAGGGTTAGTGTTCGGGCTAGGGCTAGGGTTACTGCTAGGGCTACAGTTAGGGCTAAGGTTAGGGCTAGGCTTAGGGCTAGGGTTAGGGCTTGGGTTAGGGTTAGGGCTAGGGCTAGGGCTAGGGCTAGTTCAAGGGTTAGGCAAGGGCTATGGTTAGGGTTAGGGTTAGGGTTAGGGTGAGGGTTAGGGCTAGGGCTAGGTCAAGGGTTAGGGCAAGGGCTATGCTTAGGGTTAGAGGTAGGGTTAGGGTTAGGGTTAGGGTTGGGGTTAGGGTGAGGGTCAGGGCTAGGGTTAGGGTGAGGGTTAGGGTTAGTGTTAGGGCCAGGGTTAGCATTAGGGTCAGGGCTACGGTTAGGGTTAGGGGTAGGGGTAGGGGTAGGATTAGGGTAGGGTTAGGGTTACGGCTATGGTTAGGGTTAGGGTTAGGGTTAGGGTTAGAGTTAGGGCAAGGGTTAGGGCTAGACTTCAGGTTAGGTTTAGGGTAGGGTTAGGGCTAGGGCTAGGGTTAGGGTTAGGGTTAGGGTTAGGTTTAGGGCGAGGGCTAGGGCTAGGGTTTGTGTTAGGGTTAGGGCTAGGGCTAGGGCTAGGGTTAGTGTTAGGGTTAGTGTTAGGGTTAGGGTTAGGTTTAGGTGTAGGGTTAGGGTTAGACTTAGGGGCAGGTTTAGGGGTAGGGCTAAGGTTAGTTGTAGTGTTAGAGCTAGGGCTAGGGCTTGGGATAGGGATAGGGATAGGGATAGGGATAGGGTTAGTGTTAGTGTTAGGGCTAGGGCTAGGGTTAGGGTTAGGGTTAGGGTTAGGGTTAGGGTTAGGGTTAGGATTAGGGCTAGGGTTAGGGTTAGGGCTAGGGCTAGGGTTAGGGTTAGGGTTTGGGCTAGGATTAGGGCTAGGGTTAGGGCTAGGGCTCGGGCTAGGTAACGGTTAGGGCTAGGGTTAGAGCTAGAGCTAGGACTAGGGTTAGGGTTCAGGTTCAGGTTCAGTTTAGGTTTACAGTTTGGGTTAGGGGCAGGGGTAGGGGTAGGGGTATGGTTACGGCTAGGCCTAGGGTTATGGTTAGGGCTAGGGTTAGGTTTAGGGTTAGCGTTAGAGTTAGGATTAGCGCTAGGGTTAGGGTTATGGTTAGGGTTAGGGCTAGGTTCAGGTTTAGGCCTCGGGTTAGTGTTATGTTTAGGGTTACGGTTCTGGTTAGGGTTTGGGTTAGGGTTAGGGTTAGTGGTAGGGGTTGGGTTAGGGTTAGTGTTCGGGCTAGGGCTAGGGCTAGGGTTACTGCTAGGGCTACGGTTAGGCCTACGGTTAGGGCTAGGGTTAGGGCTTGGGTTAGGTTTAGGGTTAGGGCTAGGGCTAGGGCTAGGGCAAGGGTTAGGGCAAGGGCTATGGTTAGGGTTAGAGTTCGGGTTAGGGTTACGGTTGGGGTTAGGGTGAGGGTCAGGACTAGGGTTAGGGTGAGGGTTAGGGTTAGTGTTAGGGCCAGGGTTAGCATTAGGGTCAGGGCTACGGTTAGGGTTACGGGTAGGGGTAGGGGTAGGATTAGGGTAGGGTTGGGGTTACGGCTATGGTTAGGGTTAGGGCTCGGACAAGGGTTAGGGCTAAGGCTAGGGCTAGTGTTAGGGTTAGGGCTATGGCTAGGGCTTCGGCTAGGGCAAGGTTTAGGGTTAGGGTTAGGGTTAGGGTTAGGTATAGGGTGAGGGCTAGGGTTAGGGTGAGGGTTCTGGTTATTGTTAGGGCTAGGGTAAGCATTAGGGTTAGGGCTACGGTTATGGTTAGGGTTTATATTAGGGTTAGTGGTAGGCTTTGGGTTAGGGTAAGGTCTAGGGTTAGGGCAAGGGTTAGGGTTAATGTTAGGGCTAGGGCTAGGGTTAGGTTTGGGGTTACGGTTAGGGTTATGGTTAGGGTTAGGGTTAGGGTTAGAGTTAGGGCTAGGGTTGGGGTTGGGGTTAGGGTTTGAGTTCGGGTTCGGTTCGGGTTAGGGTTAGGGTTAGGGTTTGGGGTAGGTTTATGGTTTGGGTTAGGGTTAGGGTTGCGGTTGGGGTTAGGTTTAGGGCTAGGGCTAGGGCTAGGGTTAAAGCTAGGGCTAGGGCTAGGGTTAGGGTTAAGGCTATAGTTAGGGTTAGGGTTAGGGTTAGCGCTAGGGTTAGGCTTAGGGTTAGGGTTAGGGCTAGGGTTAGGTTTAGGGCTCGGGTTAGGTTTAGGGTTACGGTTCTGGTTCTGGTTAGGGTTTGGGTTAGCGTTACGGTTAGTGGTAGGTGTTGGGTTAGGGCTAGGGATAGAGTTTAGGCTAGGATTAGGGTTAGGTTACAGTTAGTGAGAGGGTTAGGGCTAAGGCTAGTGTTAGGTTTAGGCTTAGGTTTAGGGATATGGTTTGGGTTAGGGTTAGGGTTAGGGCTAGGGTTAGGGTTAGGGTTAGGGTTAGGGTTAGGGTTAGGGTTATGGTTAGGTCTAGGGTTAGGGTTATGGTTAGGGTTAGGGTTAGGGTTAGGGTTAGGGTTAGGGTTAGTGTTAGGGTTAGGGTTAGGGTTAGGGTTAGGGTTCGGGCTAGGGCTAGGGTTAGGGCTAGGGCTACGGTTACGGCTAGGGTTAGGGCTAGGGTTAGGGCTACGGCAAGGGTTACGGCAAGGGCTATGGTTAGGGTTATTTTTAGGGTTAGGGTTAGGGTCAGGGTTAGGGTGAGGGCTAGGGTTAGGGTGAGGGTTAGGGTTAGTGTTAGGGCTAGGGTTAGCATTAGGGTTAGGGCTACGGTTAGGGTCAGGGTTAGGGCTATGGTTATGGTTAGGTTTTGGGTTAGGGTTTGTGGTAGGCTTTGGGTTAGGGTTAGGTCTAGGGTTAGGGTTTGGGCTAAGGTTAGGGTTAGGGTTATGGCTAGGGTTAGGGTTTGGGTTAGGTTTAGGATTTGGGTTAGAGTTAGGGTTAGGGCTAGGGTTAGGTTTAGGGTTAGGGTTAGGGTTAGGGCTGGGGTTGGGGTTGAGGTTAGGGTTAGGGTTACGGTTGGGGTTGTGGTTGGTGTTGTGTTGTGGTTGGGGTTGGGGTTAGGGTTTGAGTTTGGGTTCGGGTTCCGGATAGGGTTAGAATTAGTGTTAGGGTTAGGGTTAGGGCTAGGGCTAGGGCTAGGGTTAGGGTTAGGCTTAGGTTTAGGGATACGGTTTGGATTAGGGTTAGGGTTAGGGCTAGGGTTTGGGTTAGGGTTAGGGTTAGGATTAGGGCTAGGGCTAGTGTTAGCGCTAGGGCTACGGCTAGGGTAAGGGTTAGGACACGCGTTAGAGCTAGAGTTAGGGCTAGCGTTAGGGTTCAGGTTCAGTTTAGGGTTACAGTTTGAGTTAGGGGTAGGGGTAGGGTAGGGCTAGGGCTAGGGTTAGGGCTAGGCCTAGGGTTAGAATTAGGGCTAAGGTTAGGTTTAGGCTTAGGCTTAGCGTTAGGGTTAATGCTAGGGTTACGTTTAGGGTTAGGGATAGGGTTAGGTTTAGGGCTCGGGTTAGGGTTAGGGTTACTGTTATGGTTAGGGTTTGGGTTAGGGTTAGGGTTAGTGGTAGGGGTTGGGTTAGGGTTAGGGCTAGGGTCAGGGTTTGGGCTAGGGTTAGGGTTAGGGTTATGGTAAGTGAGAGGGTTAGGGCTAAGCCTAGGGTTAGGGTCAGGGTTAGGGTTAGGGATACTGTTTGGGTTAGGCTTAGGGTTAGGGTTAGGGTTAGGGTTAGGGTTAGGGTTATGGTTAGGGTTAGGGTTAGGGCTAGGGTTAGGTTTAGGGTTAGGGTTAGGGTTAGGGTTAGGGTTAGGGTTAGGGCTAGGGATAGGGATAGGGCTAGGGTTAGGGCTACAGATAGGGCTACAGATAGGGCTAGGGTTAGGGCTAGGGTTAGGGCTTGGGTTAGGGTTAGGTTTAGGGTTAGGGTTAGGCTTAGGGTTAGGGTTGTGGTTATGGTTATGGTTAGGGTTAGGGTTCGGGTTAGGGCTAGGACTAGGGATAGGGATAGGGCTAGGGCTAGGGCAAGGGTTAGGTCAAGGGCTATTGTTAGGGTTAAGGTTAGGGTTGGTGTGAGGGCTATGGTTAGGGTGAGGGTGAGTGTGAGTGTCACGGCTAGGGTTACCATTAGGGTTAGGGCTGGGGTTAGGGTTAGCGTTAGAGTTAGGTTTAGGGTTAGGCTTAGGGTTAGGGTTAGGGCTAGGGCTAGGGCTACGGTTAGGGCTAGGCTTAGGGCTAGGGTTAGGGCTTGGTGAGGGTTAGGGTTAGGGTTGGGGTTAGGGTGAGGCCTAGGTTTAGGGTGAGGGTTAGTTTTAGGGTTAGGGTTAGGGCTAGGGTTATCATTAGGATTAGGGCTAGGGTTAGGGTTAGGTTTATGATTATGGTTAGGGTTTTGGTTAGGTTTAGTGGTAGGCTTTGGGTTAGGGTTAGGGCTAGGGTTAGGGTTAGGGCTAGGGTTTGGGTTAGGGTTAGGGTTAGGGTGAGGATTAAGGCTATGGCTAGGGTTAGGGTTAATGTTAGGGTAGGGCTAGGGTTAGGTTTGGGGTTACGGTTAGGGTTACGGTTAGGGTTAGGGTTAGGGTTAGAGTTAGGGCTAGGGTTGTGGTTGAGGTTAGGGTTAGGGTTAGGGTTAGGGTTACGGTTGTGGTTGCGGTTGGTGTTGTGTTGTGGTTGGGGTTGGGGTTAGGGTTTGAGTTCGGGTTCGGTTCGGGTTAGGGTTAGGGTTAGGGTTGGGGTTGGGGTTAGGTTTAGGGCTAGGGCTAGGGCTAGGGCTAGGGTTAAAGCTAGGGCTAGGGCTAGGGTTAGGGTTAGCGTTAGGGTTAGCGCTAGGGCTAGTGTTAGGGTTAGGGGTAGGGTTAGGGTTAGGGTTAGCGCTAGGGCTAGGGTTAGGGTTAGGGGTAGGGTTAGGGTTAGGGTTAGGGTTAGGGCTAGGGTTAGGTTTAGGGGTAGGGATAGGTTTAGGGATAGGGTCTGGGCTAGGGTTAGGTTTAGGGTTAAGGCTCGGGCTAGGCCTAGGGATAGGGCTAGGGCTAGGGCTAGGGTTAGGGTTAGGGTTACGGTTAGGGCTAGGGTTCGGGTTAGGGCTAGGGTTCGGGTTAGGGTTAGGGTTAAGGTTAGGATTAGGGCTAGGGCTAGTCTTAGGGCTAGGGCTAGGGCTGGGTAACTGTTAGGACATGCGTTAGAGCTAGAGTTAGGGCTAGCGTTAGGGTTCAGGTTCAGTTTAGGGTTACAGTTTGAGTTAGGGGTAGGGGTAGGGTAGGGCTAGGGCTAGGGTTAGGGCTAGGCCTAGGGTTAGAATTAGGGCTAAGGTTAGGTTTAGGGTTAGGGTTAGCATTAGGGTTAGCGCTAGGGTTACGTTTAGGGTTAGGGATAGGGTTAGGTTTAGGGCTCGGGTTAGGGTTAGGGTTACGGTTATGGTTAGGGTTTGGGTTAGGGTTAGGGTTAGTGGTAGGGGTTGGGTTAGGGTTAGGGCTAGGGTCAGGGTTGGGGCTAGGGTTAGGGTTAGGGTTATTGTAAGTGAGAGGGTTAGGGCTAAGCCTAGGGTTATGGTTAGGGTTAGGGATACTGTTTGGGTTAGGGTTAGGGTTAGGGTTAGGGTTAGGGTTAGGGTAAGGGTTAGGGTTAGGGTTAGGGTTAGGGCTAGGGTGAGGTTTAGGGTTAGGGTTAGGGTTAGGGTTAGGTCTAGGGTTAGGGTTATCGTTAGGGTGACGCTTTGGGCTAGGGTTAGGGTTAGGGTTAAGGTTTAGGGTTCGGGTTAGGTATAGGGTGAGGGCTAGGGTTAGGGTGAGGGTTCTGGTTAGTGTTAGGGCTAGGGTTAGCATTAGGGTTAGGTCTACGGTTATCGTTAGGGTTTGTGTTAGGGTTAGTGGTAGGCTTTGAGTTAGGGTAAGGTCTAGGGTTAGGGCTAGGGCTAGGGTCAGGGTTAGGGCTAGGTTTAGAAGTAGAGCTAGGGCTAGGGTTAGGGTTAGGGTTCAGTTTTAGTTTAGGGTTACAGTTTGGTTTAGGGGTAGGGGTAGTGGTAGGGTTAGGTCTAGGCCTAGGGTTTGGGTTAAGGCTATAGTTAGGTTTAGGGTTAGGGTTAGGGTTAGCGCTAGGGTTAGGCTTAGGGTAGGGTTAGGGCTAGGGTTAGGTTTAGGGTTCGGGTTAGGGTTAGGGTTACGGTTCTGGTTCTGGTTAGGGTTTGGGTTAGCGTTAGGGTTAGTGGTAGGTGTTGGGTTAGGGTTAGGGCTAGGGATAGAGTTTAGGCTAGGATTAGGGTTAGGGTTACAGTTAGTGAGAGGGTTAGGGCTAAGGCTAGTGTTAGGGTGAGAGTTAGGTTTAGGGATATGGTTTTTTGTTAGGGTTAGGGTTATGGTTAGCGTTAGGATTAGGGTTAGGGCTAGGGTTAGGTCGAGGGTTAGGGTTAGGGTTAGGGTTAGGGTTAGGGTTAGGGTTAGGGTTAGGGTTAGGGTTAAGGTTAGAGTTAGGGTTAGGGTTAGGGTTAGGGTTTGGGTTAGGGTTAGTGTTCAGGGTAGGGCTAGGGTTACTGCTAGGGCTACGGTAAGGGCTAGGGTTAGGGCTAGGGGTAGGGCTTGGGTTAGGGTTAGGGTTAGGGCTAGGGCTAGGGCTAGGGCAAGGGTTAGGGAAGGGCTATGGTTAGGGTTAGGGTTAGGGTTAGGGTTAGGGTGAGGGTGAGGGTTAGGGCTCGGGCTAGGGCTAGGGCTAGGGCTAGGGCAAGGGTTAGGGCAAGGGCTATGGTTAGGGTTAGAGATCGGGTTAGGGTTACGGTTGGGGTTAGGGTGAGGGTCAGGACTAGGGTTAGGGTGAGGGTTAGGGTTAGTGTTAGGGCCAGGGTTAGCATTAGGGTCAGGGCTACGGTTAGGGTTATGGGAAGGGGTAGGGGTAGGATTAGGGTAGGGTTAGGGTTACGGCTATGGTTAGGGTTAGGGCTCGGACAAGGGTTAGGGCTAAGGCTAGGGCTAGTGTTAGGGTTAGGGCTATGGCTAGGGCTTGGGCTAGGGCAAGGGTTAGGGTTAGGGTTAGGGTTAGGTATAGGGTGAGGGCTAGGGTTAGGGTGAGGGTTTGTATTAGGGTTAGTGGTAGGCTTTGGGTTAGGGTAAGGTCTAGGGTTAGGGCTAGGGCTAGGGTTAGGTTTAGGGCTAGGTTTAGAACTAGAGCTAGGGCTAGGGTTAGGGTTAGGGTTCAGTTTCAGTTTAGGGTTACAGTTTGGTTTAGGGGTAGGGGTAGGGGTAGGGTTAGGTCTAGGCCTAGGGTTAGGGTTAAGGCTATAGTTAGGTTTAGGGTTAGGGTTAGGGTTAGCGCTAGGGTTAGGGTTAGGGTTAGGGTTAGGGCTAGGGTTAGGGCTAGGGTTAGGTTTAGGGCTCGGGTTAGGTTTAGGGTTACGGTTCTGGTTCTGGTTAGGGTTTGGGTTAGCGTTACGGTTAGTGGTAGGTGTTGGGTTAGGGTTAGGGCTAGGGATAGAGTTTAGGCTAGGATTAGGGTTAGGTTACAGTTAGTGAGAGGGTTAGGGCTAAGGCTAGTGTGAGGGTGAGATTTAGGTTTAGGGATACGGTTTTTTGTTAGGGTTAGGGTTATGGTTAGCGTTAGGATTAGGGTTAGGGCTAGGGTTAGGTCGAGGGTTAGGGTTAGGGTTAAGGTTAGGGTTAGGGTTAAGGTTAGAGTTAGGGTTAGGGTTAGGGTTTGTGTTAGGGTTAGGGTTAGTGTTCGGGCTAGGGCTAGGGTTACTGCTAGGGCTACAGTTAGGGCTAAGGTTAGGGCTAGGGTTAGGGCTAGGGTTAGGGCTTGGGTTAGGGTTAGGGCTAGGGCTAGGGCTAGGGCAAGGGTTAGGCAAGGGCTATGGTTAGGTTTAGGGTTAGGGTTAGGGTTAGGGTTAGGGTTAGGGTTAGGGCTAGGGCTAGGGCAAGGGTTAGGGCAAGGGCTATGCTTAGGGTTAGAGTTAGGGTTAGGGTTAGGGTTAGGGTTGGGGTTAGGGTGAGGGTCAGGGCTAGGGTTAGGGTGAGGGTTAGGGTTAGTGTTAGGGCCAGGGTTAGCATTAGGGTCAGGGCTACGGTTAGGGTTAGGGGTAGGGGTAGGGGTAGGATTAGGGTAGGGTTAGGGTTACGGCTATGGTTAGGGTTAGGGTTAGGGTTAGGGTTAGAGTTAGGGCAAGGGTTAGGGCTAGAGTTCAGGTTAGGTTTAGGGTAGGGTTAGGGCTAGGGCTAGGGTTAGGGTTAGGGTTAGGGTTAGGTTTAGGGCGAGGGCTAGGGCTAGGGTTTGTGTTAGGGTTAGGGCTAGGGCTAGGGCTAGGGCTAGGGTTAGTGTTAGGGTTAGTGTTAGGGTTAGGTTTAGGTGTAGGGTTAGGGTTAGACTTAGGGGCAGGTTTAGGGGTAGGGCTAGGGTTAGTTGTAGTGTTAGAGCTAGGGCTAGGGCTTGGGATAGGGATAGGGATATGGATAGGGATAGGGATAGGGTTAGTGTTAGTGTTAGTGTTAGGGCTAGGGCTAGGGTTAGGGTTAGGGTTAGGATTAGGGTTAGGGTTAGGGCTAGGGTTAGGTTTAGGGCTAGGGCTAGGGTTAGGGTTAGGGTTCGGGCTAGGATTAGGGCTAGGGTTAGGGCTAGGGCTAGGGCTAGGTAACGTTTAGGGCTAGGGTTAGAGCTAGAGCTAGGACTAGGGTTAGGGTTCAGGTTCAGGTTCAGTTTAGGGTTACAGTTTGGGTTAGGGGCAGGGGTAGGGGTAGGGGTATGGTTACGGCTAGGCCTAGGGTTAGGGTTAGGGCTAGGGTTAGGTTTAGGGTTAGCGTTAGAGTTAGGATTAGCGCTAGGGTTAGGGTTATGGTTAGGGTTAGGGCTAGGTTCAGGTTTAGGGCTCGGGTTAGTGTTATTTTTAGGGTTACGGTTCTGGTTAGGGTTTGGGTTAGGGTTAGGGTTAGTGGTAGGGGTTGGGTTAGGGCTAGGGTTAGGGTTTGGGCTAGGATTAGGGTTAGGGTTACAGTTAGTGAGAGGGTTAGGGCTAAGACTAGGGTTAGGGTGAGATTTAGGTTTAGGGATATGTTTTTTTGTTAGGGTTAGGGTTATGGTTAGCGTTAGGATTAGGGTTAGGGCTAGGGTTAGGTCGAGGGTTAGGGTTAGGGTTAGGGTTAGGGTTATGGTTAGGTTTAGGGTTAAGGTTAGAGTTAGGGTTAGGGTTAGGGTTTGGGTTAGGGTTAGGGTTAGTGTTCGTGCTAGGGCTAGGGCTAGGGTTACTGCTAGGGCTACGGTTAGGCCTAGGGTTAGGGCTAGGGTTAGGGCTTGGGTTAGGTTTAGGGTTAGGGCTAGGGCTAGGGCTAGGGCAAGGGTTAGGGCAAGGGCTATGGTTAGGGTTAGGGTTAGGGTTAGGGTTAGGGTTAGGGTGAGGGTTAGGGCTAGGGCTAGGGCTAGGGCTAGGGCTAGGGCAAGGGTTAGGGCAAGGGCTATGGTTAGGGTTAGAGTTCGGGTTAGGGTTACGGTTGTGGTTAGGGTGAGGGTCAGGACTAGGGTTAGGGTGAGGGTTAGGGTTAGTGTTAGGGCCAGGGTTAGCATTAGGGTCAGGGCTACAGTTAGGGTTACGGGTAGGGGTAGGGGTAGGATTAGGGTAGTGTTAGGGTTACGGCTATGGTTAGGGTTAGGGCTCGGACAAGGGTTAGGGCTAAGGCTAGGGCTAGTGTTAGGGTTAGAGGTATGGCTAGGGCTTCGGCTTCGGCTAGGGCAAGGGTTAGGGTTAGGGTTAGGGTTAGGGTTAGGTATAGGGTGAGGGCTAGGGTTAGGGTGAGGGTTCTGGTTAGTGTTAGGGCTAGGGTAAGCATTAGGGTTAGGGCTACGGTTATGGTTAGGGTTTGTATTAGGGTTAGTGGTAGGCTTTGGGTTAGGGTAAGGTCTAGGGTTAGGGCTAGGGTTAGGGTTAATGTTAGGGCTAGGGCTAGGGTTAGGTTTGGGGTTACGGTTAGGGTTACGGTTAGGGTTAGGGTTAGGGTTAGGGTTAGAGTTAGGGCTAGGGTTGGGGTTGGGGTTAGGGTTTGAGTTCGGGTTCGGTTCGGGTTAGGGTTAGGGTTAGGGTTTGGGGTAGATTTATGGTTTGGGTTAGGGTTAGGGTTTTGGTTGGGGTTAGGTTTAGGGCTAGGACTAGGGCTCGGGCTAAGGTTAAAGCTAGGGCTAGGGCTAGGGTTAGGGTTAGCGTTAGGGTTAGGGCTGGCGTTAGCGTTAGAGTTAGGTTTAGGTTAAGGGTTAGGGTTAGGGTTAGGGTTAGGGTTAGGGTTAGGGCTAGGGCTAGGGCTACGGTTAGGGCTAGCGTTATGGCTAGGGGTAGGGTTCGGTGAGGTTTACGGTTAGGAGTAGAGTTAGGGTTAGGGTGAGGGCTAGGTTTAGGGTGAGTGTTAGTTTTAGGGTTTGGGTTCGGGCTAGGGTTATCATTAGGGTTAGGGCTAGGGTTAGGGTTAGGTTTATGATTATGGTTAGGGTTTTGGTTAGGTTTAGTGGTAGGCTTTGGGTTAGGGTTAGGACTAGGGTTTGGGTTAGGGTTTGGGTTAGGGTTAGGGTTAGGATTAGGGCTAGGGCTAGTCTTAGGGCTAGGGCTAGGGCTAGGGTAACGGTTAGGACATGCGTTAGAGCTAGAGTTAGGGCTAGCGTTAGGGTTCAGGTTCAGTTTAGGGTTACAGTTTGAGTTAGGGGTAGGGGTAGGGTAGGGCTAGGGCTAGGGTTAGGGCTAGGCCTAGGGTTAGAATTAGGGCTAAGGTTAGGTTTAGGGTTAGGGTTAGCGTTAGGGTTAGCGCTAGGGTTACGTTTAGGGTTAGGGATAGGGTTAGGTTTAGGGCTCGGGTTAGGGTTAGGGTTAGGGTTACGGTTATGGTTAGGGTTTGGGTAAGGGTTAGGGTTAGTGGTAGGGGTTGGGTTAGGGTTAGGGCTAGGGTCAGGGTTGGGGCTAGGGTTAGGGTTAGGGTTATTGTAAGTGAGAGGGTTAGGGCTAAGCCTAGGGTTATGCTTAGGGTTAGGGATACTGTTTGGGTTAGGGTTAGGGTTAGGGTAAGGGTTTGGGTTAGGGTTAGGGCTAGGGTGAGGTTTAGGGTTAGGGTTAGGGTTAGGGTTAGTTCTAGGGTTAGGGTTATCGTTAGGGTGACGCTTTGGGCTAGGGTTAGGGTTAGGGTTAAGGTTAGGGTTAGGGTTCGGGCTAGGGCTAGGGTTAGGGCTAGGGCTAGGGCTACGGATAGGGCTAGGATAAGGTCTAGGGTTAGGGCTAGGGCTAGGGTAAGGGTTAGGGCTAGGGTTAGAACTAGAGCTAGGGCTAGGATTAGGGTTAGGGTTACAGTTAGTGAGAGGGTTAGGGCTAAGGCTAGTGTTAGGGAGAGATTTAGGTTTAGGGATATGGTTTTTTGTTAGGGTTAGGGTTATGGTTAGCGTTAGGATTAGGGTTAGGGCTAGGGTTAGGTCGACGGTTAGGGTTAGGGTTAGGGTTAGGGTTAGTGTTCGGGCTAGGGCTAGGGTTACTGCTAGGGCTACGGTTAGGGCTAGGGTTAGGGCTAGGGTTAGGGCTAGGGTTAGGGCTTGGGTTAGGGTTCGGGCTAGGGCTAGGGCTAGGGCAAGGGTTAGGGCAAGGGCTATGGTTAGTGTTAGGGTTAGGTTTAGGGTTAGGTTTAGGGTGAGGGTTAGGGCTAGGGCTAGGGCTAGGGCTAGGGCAAGGGTTAGGGCAAGGACTATGATTAGGGTTAGAGTTCGGGTTAGGGTTACGGTTGGGGTTAGGGTGAGGGTCAGGACTAGGGTTAGGGTGAGGGTTAGGGTTAGTGTTAGGGCCAGGGTTAGCATTAGGGTCAGGGCTACGGTTAGGGTTAGGGGTAGGGGTAGGGGTACGATTAGGGTAGGGTTAGGGTTACGGCTATGGTTAGGGTTTGTATTAGGGTTAGTGGTAGGCTTTGGGTTAGGGTAAGGTCTAGGGTTAGGGCTAGGGCTAGGGTAAGGGTTAGGGCTAGGTTTAGAACTAGAGCTAGGGCTAGGGTTAGGGTTAGGGTTCAGTTTCAGTTTAGGGTTACAGTTTGGTTTAGGGGTAGGCATAGGGGTAGGGTTAGGTCTAGGCCTAGGGTTAGGGTTAAGGCTATAGTTAGGTTTAGGGTTAGGGTTAGGGTTAGCGCTAGGGTTAGGCTTAGTGTTAGGGTCAGGGCTAGGGTTAGGTTTAGGGCTCGGGTTAGGTTTAGGGTTACGGTTCTGGTTCTGGTTAGGGTTTGGGTTAGCGTTACGGTTAGTGGTAGGTGTTGGGTTAGGGTTAGGGCTAGGGATAGAGTTTAGGCTAGGATTAGTGTTAGGTTACAGTTAGTGAGAGGGTTAGGCCTAAGGCTAGTGTTAGGGTGAGAGTTAGGTTTAGGGATATGGTTTTTTGTTAGGGTTAGGGTTATGGTTAGCGTTAGGATTAGGGTTAGGGCTAGGGTTAGGTCGAGGGTTAGGGTTAGGGTTAGGGTTAGGGTTAGGGTTAGGGCTAGGGTCAGGGTTGGGGCTAGGGTTAGGGTTAGGGTTATTGTAAGTGAGAGGGTTAGGGCTAAGCCTAGGGTTATGCTTAGGGTTAGGGATACTGTTTGGGTTAGGGTTAGGGTTAGGGTAAGGGTTTGGGTTAGGGTTAGGGCTAGGGTGAGGTTTAGGGTTAGGGTTAGGTTTAGGGTTAGTTCTAGGGTTAGGGTTATCGTTAGGGTGACGCTTTGGGCTAGGGTTAGGGTTAGGGTTAGGGTTAGGTTTAGGGTTAGGGTTAGGGTTCGGGCTAGGGCTAGGGTTAGGGCTAGGGTTAGGGCTAGGGCTACGGATAGGGCTAGGGTAAGGTCTAGGGTTAGGGCTAGGGCTGGGGTTGGGGTTGAGGTTAGGGTTAGGGTTACGGTTGGGGTTGTGGTTGCTGTCGTGTTGTGGTTGGGGTTGGGGTTAGGGTTTGAGTTTGGGTTCGGGTTCCGGATAGGGTTAGAATTAGTGTTAGGGTTAGGGTTAGGGCTAGGGCTAGGGTTAGGGGTAGGCTTAGGTTTAGGGATACGGTTTGGATTAGGGTTAGGGTTAGGGCTAGGGTTTGGGTTAGGGTTAGGGTTAGGATTAGGGCTAGGGCTAGTGTTGGCGCTAGGGCTAGGGCTAGGGTTACGGTTAGGACATGCGTTAGAGCTAGAGTTAGGGCTAGCGTTAGGGTTCAGGTTCAGTTTAGGGTTACAGTTTGAGTTTGGGGTAGGGGTAGGGTAGGGCTAGGGCTAGGGTTAGGGCTAGGCCTAGGGTTAGAATTAGGGCTAAGGTTAGGTTTAGGCTTAGGCTTAGCGTTAGGGTTAATGCTAGGGTTACGTTTAGGGTTAGTGATAGGGTTAGGTTCAGGGCTCGGGTTAGGGTTAGGGTTACTGTTACGGTTAGTGTTTGGGTTAGGGTTAGGGTTAGTGGTAGGGGTTGGGTTAGGGTTAGGGCTAGGGTCAGGGTTTGGGCTAGGGTTAGGGTTATGGTAAGTGAGAGGGCTAGGGCTAAGCCTAGGGTAAGGGTCAGGGTTAGGGTTAGGGATACTGTTTGGGTTAGGGTTAGGGTTACGGTTAGGGTTAGGGTTAGGGTTGGGGTTAGGGTTAGGGTTAGGGTTATGGTTAGGGTTAGGGTTAGGGCTAGGGTTATCATTAGAATTAGGGCTAGGGTTAGTGTTAGGGTTAGGTTTATGATTATGGTTAGGGTTTTGGTTAGGTTTAGTGGTAGGCTTTGGGTTAGGGTTAGGGCTAGGGTTTGGGTTAGGGTTTGGGTTAGGGTTAGGGTTAGGATTAGGGCTAGGGCTAGTCTTAGGGCTAGGCCTAGGGCTAGGGTAACGGTTAGGACATGCGTTAGAGCTAGAGTTAGGGCTAGCGTTAGGGTTCAGGTTCAGTTTAGGGTTACAGTTTGAGTTATGGGTAGGGGTAGGGTAGGGCTAGGGCTAGGGTTAGGGCTAGGCCTAGGGTTAGAATTAGGGCTAAGGTTAGGTTTAGGGTTAGGGTTAGCGTTAGGGTTAGCGCTAGGGTTACGTTTAGGGTTAGGGATAGGGTTAGGTTTAGGGCTCGGGTTAGGGTTAGGGTTACGGTTATGGTTAGGGTTTGGGTTAGGGTTAGGGTTAGTGGTAGGGGTTGGGTTAGGGTTAGGGCTAGGGTCAGGGTTGGGGCTAGGGTTAGGGTTAGGGTTATTGTAAGTGAGAGGGTTAGGGCTAAGCCTAGGGTTATGCTTAGGGTTAGGGATACTGTTTGGGTTAGGGTTAGGGTTAGGGTAAGGGTTTGGGTTAGGGTTAGGGCTAGGGTGAGGTTTAGGGTTAGGGTTAGGTTTAGGGTTAGTTCTAGGGTTAGGGTTATCGTTAGGGTGACGCTTTGGGCTAGGGTTAGGGTTAGGGTTAGGGTTAGGTTTAGGGTTAGGGTTCGGGCTAGGGCTAGGGTTAGGGCTAGGGCTAGGGCTACGGATAGGGCTAGGGTAAGGTCTAGGGTTAGGGCTAGGGCTGGGGTTGGGGTTGAGGTTAGGGTTAGGGTTACGGTTGGGGTTGTGGTTGGTGTCGTGTTGTGGTTGGGGTTGGGGTTAGGGTTTGAGTTTGGGTTCGGGTTCCGGATAGGGTTAGAATTAGTGTTAGGGTTAGGGTTAGGGCTAGGGCTAGGGTTAGGGGTAGGCTTAGGTTTAGGGATACGGTTTGGATTAGGGCTAGGGTTAGGGTTAGGGCTAGGGTTTGGGTTAGGGTTAGGATTAGGGCTAGGGCTAGTGTTAGCGCTAGGGCTAGGGCTAGGGTAACGGTTAGGGCTAGGGTTAGAGCTAGAGCTAGGGCTAGGGTTAGGGTTCAGGTTCAGGTTCAGTTTAGGGTTACAGTTTGGTTTAGGGGCAGGGGTAGGGGTAGGGGTATGGTTACAGCTAGGCCTAGGGTTAGGGCTAGGGCTAGGGTTAGGTTTAGGGTTAGCGTTAGAGTTAGGATTAGCGCTAGGGTTAGGGTTATGGTTAGGGTTAGGGTTAGGTTCAGGTTTAGGGCTCGGGTTAGTGTTAGGTTTAGGGTTACGGTTCTGGTTAGGGTTTGGGTTAGGGTTAGGGTTAGGATTAGGGCTAGGGCTAGTGTTAGGGCTAGGGCTAGGGCTAGGGTAACGGTTAGGACATGCGTTAGAGCTAGAGTTAGGGCTAGCGTTAGGGTTCAGGTTCAGTTTAGGGTTACAGTTTGAGTTAGGGGTAGGGGTAGGGTAGGGCTAGGGTTAGGGCGAGGCCTAGGGCTAGGGCTAGGGTTAGGGCGAGGCCTAGGGTTAGAATTAGGGCTAAGGTTAGGTTTAGGGTTAGGGATAGCGTTAGGGTTAGCGCTAGGGTTACGTTTAGGGTTAGGGATAGGGTTAGGTTTAGGGCTCGGGTTAGGGTTAGGGTTACGGTTATGGTTAGGGTTTGGGTTAGGGTTAGGGTTAGTGGTAGGGGTTGGGTTAGGGTTAGGGCTAGGGTCAGGGTTGGGGCTAGGGTTAGGGTTAGGGTTATTGTAAGTGAGAGCGTTAGGGCTAAGCCTAGGGTTATGCTTAGGGTTAGGGATACTGTTTGGGTTAGGGTTAGGGTTAGGGTAAGGGTTTGGGTTAGGTTTAGGGCTAGGGTGAGGTTTTGGGTTAGGGTTAGGGTTGGGGTTAGTTCTAGGGTTAGGGTTATCATTAGGGTGACGCTTTGGGCTAGGGTTAGGGTTAGGGTTAGGTTTAGGGTTAGGGTTCGGGCTAGGGCTAGGGTTAGGGTTAGGGCTAGGGCTAGGGCTACGGATAGGGCTAGGGTAAGGTCTAGGGTTAGGGCTAGGGCTAGGGTAAGGGTTAGGGCTTGGGTTAGAACTAGAGCTAGGGCTAGGATTAGGGTTAGGGTTACAGTTAGTGAGAGGGTTAGGGCTAAGGCTAGTGTTCGGGTGAGATTTAGGTTTAGGGATATGGTTTTTTGTTAGGGTTAGGGTTATGGTTAGCGTTAGGATTAGGGTTAGGGCTAGGGTTAGGTCGAGGGTTAGGGTTAGGGTTAGGGTTAGGGTTAGGGTTAGGGCTAGGGTCAGGGTTGGGGCTAGGGTTAGGGTTAGGGTTATTGTAAGTGAGAGGGTTAGGGCTAAGCCTAGGGTTATGCTTAGGGTTAGGGATACTGTTTGGGTTAGGGTTAGGGTTAGGGTAAGGGTTTGGGTTAGGGTTAGGGCTAGGGTGAGGTTTAGGGTTAGGGTTAGGTTTAGGGTTAGTTCTAGGGTTAGGGTTATCGTTAGGGTGACGCTTTGGGCTAGGGTTAGGGTTAGGTTTAGGGTTAGGGTTAGGGTTAGGGTTAGGGTTCGGGTTCGGGCTAGGGCTAGGGTTAGGGCTAGGGTTAGGGCTAGGGATACAGATAGGGCTAGGGTAAGGTCTAGGGTTAGGGCTAGGGCTGGGGTTGGGGTTGAGGTTAGGGTTAGGGTTACGGTTGGGGTTGTGGTTGCTGTCGTGTTGTGGTTGGGGTTGGGGTTAGGGTTTGAGTTTGGGTTCGGGTTCCGGATCGGGTTAGAATTAGTGTTAGGGTTAGGGTTAGGGCTAGGGTTAGGGGTAGGCTTAGGTTTAGGGATACGGTTTGGATTAGGGTTAGGGTTAGGGCTAGGGTTTGGGTTAGGGTTAGGGTTAGGATTAGGGCTAGGGCTAGTGTTAGCGCTAGGGCTAGGGCTAGGGTAACGGTTAGGACATGCGTTAGAGCTAGAGTTAGGGCTAGCGTTAGGGTTCAGGTTCAGTTTAGGGTTACAGTTTGAGTTTGGGGTAGGGGTAGGGTAGGGCTAGGGCTAGGGTTAGGGCTAGGGCTAGGCCTAGGGTTAGAATTAGGGCTAAGGTTAGGTTTAGGGTTAGGGTTAGCGTTAGGGTTAGCGCTAGGGTTACGTTTAGGGTTAGTGATAGGGTTAGGTTTAGGGCTCGGGTTAGGGTTAGGGTTACTGTTATGGTTAGTGTTTGGGTTAGGGTTAGGGTTAGTGGTAGGGGTTGGGTTAGGGTTAGGGCTAGGGTCAGGGTTTGGGCTAGGGTTAGGGTTATGGTAAGTGAGAGGGCTAGGGCTAAGCCTAGGGTAAGGGTCAGGGTTAGGGTTAGGGATACTGTTTGGGTTAGGGTTAGGGTTACGGTTAGGGTTAGGGTTAGGGTTAGGGTTGGGGTTAGGGTTAGGGTTAGGGTTATGGTTAGGGTTAGGGTTAGGGCTAGGGTTATCATTAGAATTAGGGCTAGGGTTAGTGTTAGGGTTAGGTTTATGATTATGGTTAGGGTTTTGGTTAGGTTTAGTGGTAGGCTTTGGGTTAGGGTTAGGGCTAGGGTTTGGGTTAGGGTTTGGGTTAGGGTTAGGGTTAGGGTTAGGGCTAGGGCTAGTGTTAGGGCTAGGGCTAGGGCTAGGGTAACGGTTAGGACATGCGTTAGAGCTAGAGTTAGGGCTAGCGTTAGGGTTCAGGTTCAGTTTAGGGTTACAGTTTGAGTTAGGGGTAGGGCTAGGGTAGGGCTAGGGCTAGGGTTAGGGCTAGGCCTAGGGTTAGAATTAGGGCTAAGGTTAGGTTTAGGGTTAGGGTTAGCGTTAGGGTTAGCGCTAGGGTTACGTTTAGGGTTAGGGATAGGGTTAGGTTTAGGGCTCGGGTTAGGGTTAGGGTTACGGTTATGTTTAGGGTTTGGGTTAGGGTTAGGGTTAGTGGTAGGGGTTGGGTTAGGGTTAGGGCTAGGGTCAGGGTTGGGGCTAGGGTTAGGGTTAGGGTTATTGTAAGTGAGAGCGTTAGGGCTAAGCCTAGGGTTATGCTTAGGGTTAGGGATACTGTTTGGGTTAGGGTTAGGGTTAGGGTAAGGGTTTGGGTTAGGGTTAGGGCTAGGGTGAGGTTTAGGGTTAGGGTTAGGTTTAGGGTTAGTTCTAGGGTTAGGGTTATCGTTAGGGTGACGCTTTGGGCTAGGGTTAGGGTTAGGGTTAGGGTTAGGTTTAGGGTTAGGGTTAGGGTTCGGGCTAGGGCTAGGGTTAGGGCTAGGGCTAGGGCTACGGATAGGGCTAGGGTAAGGTCTAGGGTTAGGGCTAGGGCTGGGGTTGGGGTTGAGGTTAGGGTTAGGGTTACGGTTGGGGTTGTGGTTGCTGTCGTGTTGTGGTTGGGGTTGGGGTTAGGGTTTGAGTTTGGGTTCGGGTTCCGGATAGGGTTAGAATTAGTGTTAGGGTTAGGGTTAGGGCTAGGGCTAGGGTTAGGGGTAGGCTTAGGTTTAGGGATACGGTTTGGATTAGGGTTAGGGTTAGGGCTAGGGTTTGGGTTAGGGTTAGGGTTAGGATTAGGGCTAGGGCTAGTGTTAGCGCTAGGGCTAGGGCTAGGGTAACGGTTAGGACATGCGTTAGAGCTAGAGTTAGGGCTAGCATTAGGGTTCAGGTTCAGTTTAGGGTTACAGTTTGAGTTAGGGGTAGGGGTAGGGTAGGGCTAGGGCTAGGGTTAGGGCTAGGCCTAGGGTTAGAATTAGGGCTAAGGTTAGGTTTAGGCTTAGGCTTAGCGTTAGGGTTAATGCTAGGGTTACGTTTAGGGTTAGTGATAGGGTTAGGTTTAGGGCTCGGGTTAGGGTTAGGGTTACTGTTACGGTTAGTGTTTGGGTTAGGTTTAGGGTTAGTGGTAGGGGTTGGGTTAGGGTTAGGGCTAGGGTCAGGGTTTGGGCTAGGGTTAGGGTTAGGTTTATGGTAAGTGAGAGGGCTAGGGCTAAGCCTAGGGTAAGGGTCAGGGTTAGGGTTAGGGATACTGTTTGGGTTAGGGTTAGGGTTATGGTTAGGGTTAGGGTTAGGTTTAGGGTTAGGGTTAGGGTTAGGGTTAGGGTTAGGGCTAGGGTTATCATTAGGGTTAGGGCTAGGGTTAGGGTTAGGGTTAGGTTTATGATTATGGTTAGGGTTTTGGTTAGGTTTATTGGTAGGCTTTGGGTTAGGGTTAGGGTTAGGGCTAGGGTTTGGGTTAGGGTTTGGGTTAGGGTTAGGGTTAGGTTTAGGTGTAGGGTTAGGGTTAGACTTAGGGGCAGGTTTAGGGGTAGGGCTAGGGTTAGTTGTAGTGTTAGAGCTAGGGCTAGGGCTTGGGATAGGGATAGGGATAGGGATAGGGATAGGGATAGGGTTAGTGTTAGTGTTAGTGTTAGTGTTAGGGCTAGGGCTAGGGTTAGGGTTAGGGTTAGGGTTAGGGTTAGGGTTAGGGTTAGGGCTAGGGTTAGGTTTAGGGCTAGGGCTAGGGTTAGGGTTAGGGTTCGGGCTAGGATTAGGGCTAGGGTTAGGGCTAGGGCTAGGGCTAGGTAACGGTTAGGGCTAGGGTTAGAGCTAGAGCTAGGACTAGGGTTAGGGTTCAGGTTCAGGTTCAGGTTCAGTTTAGGGTTACAGTTTGGGTTAGGGGCAGGGGTAGGGGTAGGGGTATGGTTACGGCTAGGCCTAGGGTTAGGGTTAGGGCTAGGGTTAGGTTTAGGGTTAGCGTTAGAGTTAGGATTAGCGCTAGGGTTAGGGTTATGGTTAGGGTTAGGGCTAGGTTCAGGTTTAGGGCTCGGGTTAGTGTTATGTTTAGGGTTACGGTTCTGGTTAGGGTTTGGGTTAGGGTTAGGGTTAGTGGTAGGGGTTGGGTTAGGGCTAGGGTTAGGGTTTGGGCTAGGATTAGGGTTAGGGTTACAGTTAGTGAGTGGGTTAGGGCTAAGACTAGGGTTAGGGTGAGATTTAGGTTTAGGGATATGTTTTTTTGTTAGGGTTAGGGTTATGGTTAGCGTTAGGATTAGGGTTAGGGCTAGGGTTAGGTCGAGGGTTAGGGTTAGGGTTAGGGTTAGGGTTATGGTTAGGTTTAGGGTTAAGGTTAGAGTTAGGGTTAGGGTTAGGGTTTGGGTTAGGGTTAGGGTTAGTGTTCGTGCTAGGGCTAGGGCTAGGGTTACTGCTAGGGCTACGGTTAGGCCTAGGGTTAGGGCTAGGGTTAGGGCTTGGGTTAGGTTTAGGGTTAGGGCTAGGGCTAGGGCTAGGGCAAGGGTTAGGGCAAGGGCTATGGTTAGGGTTAGGGTTAGGGTTAGGGTTAGGGTGAGGGTTAGGGCTAGGGCTAGGGCTAGGGCTAGGGCTAGGGCTAGGGCAAGGGTTAGGGCAAGGGCTATGGTTAGGGTTAGAGTTCGGGTTAGGGTTACGGTTGGGGTTAGGGTGAGGGTCCGGACTAGGGTTAGGGTGAGGGTTAGGGTTAGTGTTAGGGCCAGGGTTAGCATTAGGGTCAGGGCTACAGTTAGGGTTACGGGTAGGGGTAGGGGTAGGATTAGGGTAGGGTTAGGGTTACGGCTATGGTTAGGGTTAGGGCTCGGACAAGGGTTAGGGCTAAGGCTAGGGCTAGTGTTAGGGTTAGAGGTATGGCTAGGGCTTCGGCTAGGGCAAGGGTTAGGGTTAGGGTTAGGGTTAGGTATAGGGTGAGGGCTAGGGTTAGGGTGAGGGTTCTGGTTAGTGTTAGGGCTAGGGTAAGCATTAGGGTTAGGGCTACGGTTATGGTTAGGGTTTGTATTAGGGTTAGTGGTAGGCTTTGGGTTAGGGTAAGGTCTAGGGTTAGGGCTAGGGTTAGGGTTAATGTTAGGGCTAGGGCTAGGGTTAGGTTTGGGGTTACGGTTAGGGTTACGGTTAGGGTTAGGGTTAGGGTTAGGGTTAGAGTTAGGGCTAGGGTTGGGGTTGGGGTTAGGGTTTGAGTTCGGGTTCGGTTCGGGTTAGGGTTAGGGTTAGGGTTTGGGGTAGATTTATGGTTTGGGTTAGGGTTAGGGTTGCGGTTGGGGTTAGGTTTAGGGCTAGGGCTAGGGCTCGGGCTAAGGTTAAAGCTAGGGCTAGGGCTAGGGTTAGGGTTAGCGTTAGGGTTAGCACTAGGGCTAGGGTTAGGGGTAGGGGTAGGGTTAGGATTAGGGTTAGCGCGAGGGCTGGGGTTAGGGTTCGGGTTAGGGGTAGGGTTAGGGTTAGGGTTAGGGTTAGGGCTAGGGTTAGGTTTAGGTCTAGCGATAGGTTTAGGGATAGGGTCTGGGCTAGGGTTAGATTTAGGGTTAAGGCTCGGGATAGGGCTAGGGATAGGGCTAGGGCTAGGTCTAAGGCTAGGGTTAGGGTTAGGGCTAGGGTTCGGGTTAGGGCTAGAGTTCGGGTTAGGGTTAGGGTGGGGTTAGGGCTACGGCTAGGGTTAGGGCTTGGGTTTGGGTTAGGGTTAGGGTTAGGGTTAGGGCTAGGGCTAGGGCTAGGGCTAGGACTAGGGATAGGGATAGGGATAGGGATAGGGATAGGGATCGGGATAGGGATAGGGATAGGGATAGGGATAGGACTAGGGATAGGGATAGGGATAGGGCTAGGGCTAGGGCAAGGGTTAGGTCAAGGGCTATTGTTACGGTTAGGGTTAGGGTCAGTGTGAGGGCTATGGTTAGGGTGAGGGTGACGGTGAGGGTTACGGCTAGGGTTAGCATTAGGGTTAGGGCTGGCGTTAGCGTTAGAGTTAGGTTTAGGTTAAGGGTTAGGGTTAGGGTTAGGGTTAGGGTTAGGGTTAGGGCTAGGGCTAGGGCTACGGTTAGGGCTAGCGTTATGGCTAGGGTTAGGGTTCGGTGAGGTTTACGGTTAGGAGTAGAGTTAGGGTTAGGGTGAGGGCTAGGTTTAGGGTGAGTGTTAGTTTTAGGGTTTGGGTTCGGGCTAGGGTTATCATTAGGGTTAGGGCTAGGGTTAGGGTTAGGTTTATGATTATGGTTAGGGTTTTGGTTAGGTTTAGTGGTAGGCTTTGGGTTAGGGTTAGGACTAGGGTTTGGGTTAGGGTTTGGGTTAGGGTTAGGGTTAGGATTAGGGCTAGGGCTAGTCTTAGGGCTAGGGCTAGGGCTAGGGTAACGGTTAGGACATGCGTTAGAGCTAGAGTTAGGGCTAGCGTTAGGGTTCAGGTTCAGTTTAGGGTTACAGTTTGAGTTAGGGGTAGGGGTAGGGTAGGGCTAGGGCTAGGGTTAGGGCTAGGCCTAGGGTTAGAATTAGGGCTAAGGTTAGGTTTAGGGTTAGGGTTAGCGTTAGGGTTAGCGCTAGGGTTACGTTTAGGGTTAGGGATAGGGTTAGGTTTAGGGCTCGGGTTAGGGTTAGGGTTACGGTTATGGTTAGGGTTTGGGTAAGGGTTAGGGTTAGTGGTAGGGGTTGGGTTAGGGTTAGGGCTAGGGTCAGGGTTGGGGCTAGGGTTAGGGTTAGGGTTATTGTAAGTGAGAGGGTTAGGGCTAAGCCTAGGGTTATGCTTAGGGTTAGGGATACTGTTTGGGTTAGGGTTAGGGTTAGGGTAAGGGTTTGGGTTAGGGTTAGGGCTAGGGTGAGGTTTAGGGTTAGGGTTAGGGTTAGGGTTAGTTCTAGGGTTAGGGTTATCGTTAGGGTGACGCTTTGGGCTAGGGTTAGGGTTAAGGTTAGGGTTAGGGTTCGGGCTAGGGCTAGGGTTAGGGCTAGGGCTAGGGCTACGGATAGGGCTAGGATAAGGTCTAGGGTTAGGGCTAGGGCTAGGGTAAGGGTTAGGGCTAGGGTTAGAACTAGAGCTAGGGCTAGGATTAGGGTTAGGGTTACAGTTAGTGAGAGGGTTAGGGCTAAGGCTAGTGTTAGGGAGAGATTTAGGTTTAGGGATATGGTTTTTTGTTAGGGTTAGGGTTATGGTTAGCGTTAGGATTAGGGTTAGGGCTAGGGTTAGGTCGACGGTTAGGGTTAGGGTTAGGGTTAGGGTTAGGGTTAGGGTTAGTGTTCGGGCTAGGGCTAGGGTTACTGCTAGGGCTACGGTTAGGGCTAGGGTTAGGGCTAGGGTTAGGGCTTGGGTTAGGGTTCGGGCTAGGGCTAGGGCTAGGGCAAGGGTTAGGGCAAGGGCTATGGTTAGTGTTAGGGTTAGGTTTAGGGTTAGGTTTAGGGTGAGGGTTAGGGCTAGGGCTAGGGCTAGGGCTAGGGCAAGGGTTAGGGCAAGGACTATGATTAGGGTTAGAGTTCGGGTTAGGGTTACGGTTGGGGTTAGGGTGAGGGTCAGGACTAGGGTTAGGGTGAGGGTTAGGGTTAGTGTTAGGGCCAGGGTTAGCATTAGGGTCAGGGCTACGGTTAGGGTTAGGGGTAGGGGTAGGGGTACGATTAGGGTAGGGTTAGGGTTACGGCTATGGTTAGGGTTTGTATTAGGGTTAGTGGTAGGCTTTGGGTTAGGGTAAGGTCTAGGGTTAGGGCTAGGGCTAGGGTAAGGGTTAGGGCTAGGTTTAGAACTAGAGCTAGGGCTAGGGTTAGGGTTAGGGTTCAGTTTCAGTTTAGGGTTACAGTTTGGTTTAGGGGTAGGCATAGGGGTAGGGTTAGGTCTAGGCCTAGGGTTAGGGTTAAGGCTATAGTTAGGTTTAGGGTTAGGGTTAGGGTTAGCGCTAGGGTTAGGCTTAGTGTTAGGGTCAGGGCTAGGGTTAGGTTTAGGGCTCGGGTTAGGTTTAGGGTTACGGTTCTGGTTCTGGTTAGGGTTTGGGTTAGCGTTACGGTTAGTGGTAGGTTTTGGGTTAGGGTTAGGGCTAGGGATAGAGTTTAGGCTAGGATTAGTGTTAGGTTACAGTTAGTGAGAGGGTTAGGCCTAAGGCTAGTGTTAGGGTGAGAGTTAGGTTTAGGGATATGGTTTTTTGTTAGGGTTAGGGTTATGGTTAGCGTTAGGATTAGGGTTAGGGCTAGGGTTAGGTCGAGGGTTAGGGTTAGGGTTAGGGTTAGGGTTAGGGTTAGGGCTAGGGTCAGGGTTGGGGCTAGGGTTAGGGTTAGGGTTATTGTAAGTGAGAGGGTTAGGGCTAAGCCTAGGGTTATGCTTAGGGTTAGGGATACTGTTTGGGTTAGGGTTAGGGTTAGGGTAAGGGTTTGGGTTAGGGTTAGGGCTAGGGTGAGGTTTAGGGTTAGGGTTAGGTTTAGGGTTAGTTCTAGGGTTAGGGTTATCGTTAGGGTGACGCTTTGGGCTAGGGTTAGGGTTAGGGTTAGGGTTAGGGTTAGGTTTAGGGTTAGGGTTAGGGTTCGGGCTAGGGCTAGGGTTAGGGCTAGGGTTAGGGCTAGGGCTACGGATAGGGCTAGGGTAAGGTCTAGGGTTAGGGCTAGGGCTGGGGTTGGGGTTGAGGTTAGGGTTAGGGTTACGGTTGGGGTTGTGGTTGCTGTCGTGTTGTGGTTGGGGTTGGGGTTAGGGTTTGAGTTTGGGTTCGGGTTCCGGATAGGGTTAGAATTAGTGTTAGGGTTAGGGTTAGGGCTAGGGCTAGGGTTAGGGGTAGGCTTAGGTTTAGGGATACGGTTTGGATTAGGGTTAGGGTTAGGGCTAGGGTTTGGGTTAGGGTTAGGGTTAGGATTAGGGCTAGGGCTAGTGTTGGCGCTAGGGCTAGGGCTAGGGTTACGGTTAGGACATGCGTTAGAGCTAGAGTTAGGGCTAGCGTTAGGGTTCAGGTTCAGTTTAGGGTTACAGTTTGAGTTTGGGGTAGGGGTAGGGTAGGGCTAGGGCTAGGGTTAGGGCTAGGCCTAGGGTTAGAATTAGGGCTAAGGTTAGGTTTAGGCTTAGGCTTAGCGTTAGGGTTAATGCTAGGGTTACGTTTAGGGTTAGTGATAGGGTTAGGTTTAGGGCTCGGGTTAGGGTTAGGGTTACTGTTACGGTTAGTGTTTGGGTTAGGGTTAGGGTTAGTGGTAGGGGTTGGGTTAGGGTTAGGGCTAGGGTCAGGGTTTGGGCTAGGGTTAGGGTTATGGTAAGTGAGAGGGCTAGGGCTAAGCCTAGGGTAAGGGTCAGGGTTAGGGTTAGGGATACTGTTTGGGTTAGGGTTAGGGTTACGGTTAGGGTTAGGGTTAGGGTTAGGGTTGGGGTTAGGGTTAGGGTTAGGGTTATGGTTAGGGTTAGGGTTAGGGCTAGGGTTATCATTAGAATTAGGGCTAGGGTTAGTGTTAGGGTTAGGTTTATGATTATGGTTAGGGTTTTGGTTAGGTTTAGTGGTAGGCTTTGGGTTAGGGTTAGGGCTAGGGTTTGGGTTAGGGTTTGGGTTAGGGTTAGGGTTAGGATTAGGGCTAGGGCTAGTCTTAGGGCTAGGCCTAGGGCTAGGGTAACGGTTAGGACATGCGTTAGAGCTAGAGTTAGGGCTAGCGTTAGGGTTCAGGTTCAGTTTAGGGTTACAGTTTGAGTTATGGGTAGGGGTAGGGTAGGGCTAGGGCTAGGGTTAGGGCTAGGCCTAGGGTTAGAATTAGGGCTAAGGTTAGGTTTAGGGTTAGGGTTAGCGTTAGGGTTAGCGCTAGGGTTACGTTTAGGGTTAGGGATAGGGTTAGGTTTAGGGCTCGGGTTAGGGTTAGGGTTACGGTTATGGTTAGGGTTTGGGTTAGGGTTAGGGTTAGTGGTAGGGGTTGGGTTAGGGTTAGGGCTAGGGTCAGGGTTGGGGCTAGGGTTAGGGTTAGGGTTATTGTAAGTGAGAGGGTTAGGGCTAAGCCTAGGGTTATGCTTAGGGTTAGGGATACTGTTTGGGTTAGGGTTAGGGTTAGGGTAAGGGTTTGGGTTAGGGTTAGGGCTAGGGTGAGGTTTAGGGTTAGGGTTAGGTTTAGGGTTAGTTCTAGGGTTAGGGTTATCGTTAGGGTGACGCTTTGGGCTAGGGTTAGGGTTAGGGTTAGGGTTAGGTTTAGGGTTAGGGTTAGGGTTCGGGCTAGGGCTAGGGTTAGGGCTAGGGCTAGGGCTACGGATAGGGCTAGGGTAAGGTCTAGGGTTAGGGCTAGGGCTGGGGTTGGGGTTGAGGTTAGGGTTAGGGTTACGGTTGGGGTTGTGGTTGGTGTCGTGTTGTGGTTGGGGTTGGGGTTAGGGTTTGAGTTTGGGTTCGGGTTCCGGATAGGGTTAGAATTAGTGTTAGGGTTAGGGTTAGGGCTAGGGCTAGGGTTAGGGGTAGGCTTAGGTTTAGGGATACGGTTTGGATTAGGGTTAGGGTTAGGGCTAGGGTTTGGGTTAGGGTTAGGATTAGGGCTAGGGCTAGTGTTAGCGCTAGGGCTAGGGCTAGGGTAACGGTTAGGGCTAGGGTTAGAGCTAGAGCTAGGGCTAGGGTTAGGGTTCAGGTTCAGGTTCAGTTTAGGGTTACAGTTTGGGTTAGGGGCAGGGGTAGGGGTAGGGGTATGGTTACAGCTAGGCCTAGGGTTAGGGCTAGGGCTAGGGTTAGGTTTAGGGTTAGCGTTAGAGTTAGGATTAGCGCTAGGGTTAGGGTTATGGTTAGGGTTAGGGTTAGGTTCAGGTTTAGGGCTCGGGTTAGTGTTAGGTTTAGGGTTACGGTTCTGGTTAGGGTTTGGGTTAGGGTTAGGGTTAGGATTAGGGCTAGGGCTAGTGTTAGGGCTAGGGCTAGGGCTAGGGTAACGGTTAGGACATGCGTTAGAGCTAGAGTTAGGGCTAGCGTTAGGGTTCAGGTTCAGTTTAGGGTTACAGTTTGAGTTAGGGGTAGGGGTAGGGTAGGGCTAGGGCTAGGGTTAGGGCGAGGCCTAGGGTTAGAATTAGGGCTAAGGTTAGGTTTAGGGTTAGGGATAGCGTTAGGGTTAGCGCTAGGGTTACGTTTAGGGTTAGGGATAGGGTTAGGTTTAGGGCTCGGGTTAGGGTTAGGGTTACGGTTATGGTTAAGGTTTGGGTTAGGGTTAGGGTTAGTGGTAGGGGTTGGGTTAGGGTTAGGGCTAGGGTCAGGGTTGGGGCTAGGGTTAGGGTTAGGGTTATTGTAAGTGAGAGCGTTAGGGCTAAGCCTAGGGTTATGCTTAGGGTTAGGGATACTGTTTGGGTTAGGGTTAGGGTTAGGGTAAGGGTTTGGGTTAGGGTTAGGGCTAGGGTGAGGTTTTGGGTTAGGGTTAGGGTTGGGGTTAGTTCTAGGGTTAGGGTTATCATTAGGGTGACGCTTTGGGCTAGGGTTAGGGTTAGGGTTAGGTTTAGGGTTAGGGTTCGGGCTAGGGCTAGGGTTAGGGTTAGGGCTAGGGCTAGGGCTACGGATAGGGCTAGGGTAAGGTCTAGGGTTAGGGCTAGGGCTAGGGTAAGGGTTAGGGCTTGGGTTAGAACTAGAGCTAGGGCTAGGATTAGGGTTAGGGTTACAGTTAGTGAGAGGGTTAGGGCTAAGGCTAGTGTTAGGGTGAGATTTAGGTTTAGGGATATGGTTTTTTGTTAGGGTTAGGGTTATGGTTAGCGTTAGGATTAGGGTTAGGGCTAGGGTTAGGTCGAGGGTTAGGGTTAGGGTTAGGGTTAGGGTTAGGGTTAGGGTTAGGGCTAGGGTCAGGGTTGGGGCTAGGGTTAGGGTTAGGGTTATTGTAAGTGAGAGGGTTAGGGCTAAGCCTAGGGTTATGCTTAGGGTTAGGGATACTGTTTGGGTTAGGGTTAGGGTAAGGGTTTGGGTTAGGGTTAGGGCTAGGGTGAGGTTTAGGGTTAGGGTTAGGTTTAGGGTTAGTTCTAGGGTTAGGGTTATCGTTAGGGTGACGCTTTGGGCTAGGGTTAGGGTTAGGGTTAGGGTTAGGGTTAGGGTTAGGTTTAGGGTTAGGGTTAGGGTTCGGGTTCGGGCTAGGGCTAGGGTTAGGGCTAGGGTTAGGGCTAGGGATACAGATAGGGCTAGGGTAAGGTCTAGGGTTAGGGCTAGGGCTGGGGTTGGGGTTGAGGTTAGGGTTAGGGTTACGGTTGGGGTTGTGGTTGCTGTCGTGTTGTGGTTGGGGTTGGGGTTAGGGTTTGAGTTTGGGTTCGGGTTCCGGATCGGGTTAGAATTAGTGTTAGGGTTAGGGTTAGGGCTAGGGCTAGGGTTAGGGGTAGGCTTAGGTTTAGGGATACGGTTTGGATTAGGGTTAGGGTTAGGGCTAGGGTTTGGGTTAGGGTTAGGGTTAGGATTAGGGCTAGGGCTAGTGTTAGCGCTAGGGCTAGGGCTAAGGTAACGGTTAGGACATGCGTTAGAGCTAGAGTTAGGGCTAGCGTTAGGGTTCAGGTTCAGTTTAGGGTTACAGTTTGAGTTTGGGGTAGGGGTAGGGTAGGGCTAGGGCTAGGGTTAGGGCTAGGGCTAGGCCTAGGGTTAGAATTAGGGCTAAGGTTAGGTTTAGGCTTAGGCTTAGCGTTAGGGTTAATGCTAGGGTTACGTTTAGGTTTAGTGATAGGGTTAGGTTTAGGGCTCGGGTTAGGGTTAGGGTTACTGTTATGGTTAGTGTTTGGGTTAGGGTTAGGGTTAGTGGTAGGGGTTGGGTTAGGGTTAGGGCTAGGGTCAGGGTTTGGGCTAGGGTTAGGGTTATGGTAAGTGAGAGGGCTAGGGCTAAGCCTAGGGTAAGGGTCAGGGTTAGGGTTAGGGATACTGTTTGGGTTAGGGTTAGGGTTACAGTTAGGGTTAGGGTTAGGGTTGGGGTTAGGGTTAGGGTTAGGGTTATGGTTAGGGTTAGGGTTAGGGCTAGGGTTATCATTAGAATTAGGGCTAGGGTTAGTGTTAGGGTTAGGTTTATGATTATGGTTAGGGTTTTGGTTAGGTTTAGTGGTAGGCTTTGGGTTAGGGTTAGGGCTAGGGTTTGGGTTAGGGTTTGGGTTAGGGTTAGGGTTAGGATTAGGGCTAGGGCTAGTCTTAGGGCTAGGGCTAGGGCTAGGGTAACGGTTAGGACATGCGTTAGAGCTAGAGTTAGGGCTAGCGTTAGGGTTCAGGTTCAGTTTAGGGTTACAGTTTGAGTTATGGGTAGGGGTAGGGTAGGGCTAGGGCTAGGGTTAGGGCTAGGCCTAGGGTTAGAATTAGGGCTAAGGTTAGGTTTAGGGTTAGGGTTAGCGTTAGGGTTAGCGCTAGGGTTACGTTTAGGGTTAGGGATAGGGTTAGGTTTAGGGCTCGGGTTAGGGTTAGGGTTACGGTTATGTTTAGGGTTTGGGTTAGGGTTAGGGTTAGTGGTAGGGGTTGGGTTAGGGTTAGGGCTAGGGTCAGGGTTGGGGCTAGGGTTAGGGTTAGGGTTATTGTAAGTGAGAGCGTTAGGGCTAAGCCTAGGGTTATGCTTAGGGTTAGGGATACTGTTTGGGTTAGGGTTAGGGTTAGGGTAAGGGTTTGGGTTAGGGTTAGGGCTAGGGTGAGGTTTAGGGTTAGGGTTAGGTTTAGGGTTAGTTCTAGGGTTAGGGTTATCGTTAGGGTGACGCTTTGGGCTAGGGTTAGGGTTAGGGTTAGGGTTAGGTTTAGGGTTAGGGTTAGGGTTCGGGCTAGGGCTAGGGTTAGGGCTAGGGCTAGGGCTACGGATAGGGCTAGGGTAAAGTCTAGGGTTAGGGCTAGGGCTGGGGTTGGGGTTGAGGTTAGGGTTAGGGTTACGGTTGGGGTTGTGGTTGCTGTCGTGTTGTGGTTGGGGTTGGGGTTAGGGTTTGAGTTTGGGTTCGGGTTCCGGATAGGGTTAGAATTAGTGTTAGGGTTAGGGTTAGGGCTAGGGCTAGGGTTAGGGGTAGGCTTAGGTTTAGGGATACGGTTTGGATTAGGGTTAGGGTTAGGGCTAGGGTTTGGGTTAGGGTTAGGGTTAGGATTAGGGCTAGGGCTAGTGTTAGCGCTAGGGCTAGGGCTAGGGTAACGGTTAGGACATGCGTTAGAGCTAGAGTTAGGGCTAGCATTAGGGTTCAGGTTCAGTTTAGGGTTACAGTTTGAGTTAGGGGTAGGGGTAGGGTAGGGCTAGGGCTAGGGTTAGGGCTAGGCCTAGGGTTAGAATTAGGGCTAAGGTTAGGTTTAGGCTTAGGCTTAGCGTTAGGGTTAATGCTAGGGTTACGTTTAGGGTTAGTGATAGGGTTAGGTTTAGGGCTCGGGTTAGGGTTAGGGTTACTGTTACGGTTAGTGTTTGGGTTAGGTTTAGGGTTAGTGGTAGGGGTTGGGTTAGGGTTAGGGCTAGGGTCAGGGTTTGGGCTAGGGTTAGGGTTAGGTTTATGGTAAGTGAGAGGGCTAGGGCTAAGCCTAGGGTAAGGGTCAGGGTTAGGGTTAGGGATACTGTTTGGGTTAGGGTTAGGGTTACAGTTAGGGTTAGGGTTAGGGTTGGGGTTAGGGTTAGGGTTAGGGTTATGGTTAGGGTTAGGGTTAGGGCTAGGGTTATCATTAGAATTAGGGCTAGGGTTAGTGTTAGGGTTAGGTTTATGATTATGGTTAGGGTTTTGGTTAGGTTTAGTGGTAGGCTTTGGGTTAGGGTTAGGGCTAGGGTTTGGGTTAGGGTTTGGGTTAGGGTTAGGGTTAGGATTAGGGCTAGGGCTAGTCTTAGGGCTAGGGCTAGGGCTAGGGTAACGGTTAGGACATGCGTTAGAGCTAGAGTTAGGGCTAGCGTTAGGGTTCAGGTTCAGTTTAGGGTTACAGTTTGAGTTATGGGTAGGGGTAGGGTAGGGCTAGGGCTAGGGTTAGGGCTAGGCCTAGGGTTAGAA